>NW_022900944.1:48656966-48674349 GCF_012274545.1 Fukomys damarensis
GCACCACTGAGCTATACAATCTTTTATAGAACTACAATTCTCAGGCCAGGGATTTAGCTCAGTGGCACAGCGCCTGCCTGGCAAGTGTGAGGTCCTTCCAACGATTGATCCCCTGTACCAAAAACAAACAAACTACAATTCTCACTAATAGGAACTGAGCTGACCAGCTTAGTTCTTATTAAAACTTGTCACCAATTATAGGAGTCCAGTACAAGGGAGGCACAAACCATGAAAACACTGGGTTCTGGGTGGCAGTCAAACCCAAACAGCCTCAGGACTGAGTCTCTTACCAACTAACCAAAGAAAGCAATAGTAAACTGTATGGTTCTACAAAGCCATCATAGCTCTATGGCTCTCTTGGTAAATTTTTTCAATTTTTTTTGTACCAGACATTGAACTCAGGACCTTGCACTTGCCAGGCAGGCAAAGTGGCACTGAGTTACATTCCCGCGCCTTTTTTCAAATTTTAAAAAAATTTTATTAGTACGGTATAATGACTGCATTTATGGTGGCTAGTTGGTACATGTACAAAACACATCCTACTTCTTTTTTCTTCCCCTCCCCTCTCCTCCTTCCTCCCTCCCTTCATCTCTTGGTCCCCTTCCCATCTACAAAGATTTGCCTCCCTATTCCCTATTGTACATGTCTGTCCACACAGTGGGTGGGAGACACGTATCAAGGTTCACCCAGCAGCACAAGACAAATCCTATTCCCCAGGACAGGCATCAACACTCAGCAGCAAAACGCTCCGTGGCTACCCCACATGTTGGACCACTTGGGACTGTCATTTCTACAAGTCAAAGGGGCCCCAATCACCTCCACAACAGCACTCATGGCAGGTATATTTATACCTGCCAAAAACCTAGATCATCCCAGGTGTCCTTCAATGGGGAGAGGGTTAAACAAACTTTACAACCACACCGTGGAACATTGTTCAGCAGCAGAAAGGACAGGACTAGAGATATAAGCAGCCACATGGTGGATCTCAAGAACTCAAGCCAATTAATTCCAAAGTGTTATATTTCTATGACTCTATTTTTATGACATTCGTTAATAGCAAAATTTTAGAAATGCAAGGGTTAATCAAAGGGTTAATGAAAAGGTCGCGGGACAGAGCTGGGCATGCTAGAGCAGCAGATGGCCCTACGGTGACAAATGGCACAGAAGCAAACCCTCTTCCTCAGAGATCTGACTGTAAGGAAAACGGACAATCTGAGTAAGACCGATAAACTCCATCACTGCCAATGTCTGAGTTGTGACATACTATAGTTCTACAAAATACAACCACTGGGAGGAAGTGAACGAACTATGTACAGGAATTCCTTGAATGGTTTCTTAACAAAATAGAACAACAACAACAAAACATGCTGGTAATTCCATATGGTTTTACCTATCTTTTTTTCCTTGAGATAGGGTCTCAATATGCAGTTCAGGGGGCCTTGAACTGACTCTGCAACCCAGGCTGGCCTGGAACTTGAGCAAATCCCCTGCCTCAACCTCCCAAGTGCTGCTATTACAGATGTGTACCACCATGCTGGGCTGGTTTTACCAACCAACTCATCTCATTAATCCTCACGGTAACCGTACAAGGTAGGTATCAGGATTATCCCCACCTTGACAGATAAGAAAACAAGCCTTTGAAGTGTCACATATTAAACAGTTGGAGTCAGTACTCAAACCAGGCTGGCTCCAGACCCCACGCACCCCTATCTCTAAAAATGGCTAGGGTCAAGTATACATGTGTGGCACTCCTTTACCTCCTACAGTGTACACGAGGCCCTGCTTTAGGACCACAGCTCTAGCCTCACCTCGCTTCCATGTGGAATTCACAGGCCAAATGCCCCAGGCAGGCTGGCTACAGACATCACATCGACTGGCTCGGGTGCCCATGGTGCTACGGGGCTAGAGGTCCTTTGTCTGACCTTAGCCTCCTCCCAGGGAGAAAAGACTCCCTGTCTTTCTTGCTTTCTTTCTTGTATACAGTTACGTATCTTTTTTATTTTTAGTGCGGAGAGGGATGAGTACTACTTGTTACGGTTTCCTTTGATTTAGAATGAGAGAGACAGCTTATAGGAATAAAGACAACTAAGCACCTAGAAATCAGGCAGAGTTAAGAACGAAGATGGGGGAGGAAAAAGACTACTCTCTCATATGCCTTTCTTTGATTAAAGCAAAAGTAGTACTTCAGGAGGACTTCTAGGAATATGGCAGAGTGGTGAGCAGCAGAGAAAGTTTCTGAGACTTGGTGTCCTTACACTGGAACATAGCAGAGCAAGGAGGAGGAGGAGAAGAGGGTTCCTGGGACTCAGGAAGGATGCAGGTGAGAAATGAAGTTGAGAGAGAGACTTTAATGGGAGGGAGGTAACAACCAGTACTCTCCCCCAGAGATAGCACTGTCCACGAGGGAACACTGCAGACTCACAGTGACTACTGACAACCCCAGAGGCCTCCAGGGAGAAACGCATCAGTGGAACACAGGAGTGGACAAAGCAGACTGCAGCAGCAGTGAGTTATTTGAATTCAGACCTCACCCAGAAGAGGGTGACTGGCCGGTAGCCTTCTTGGGGAAGAGCCAACTGAGCTCAGGACTCAGAATAGCTGCAGGCAGACTCCATCTGGTGCCGAGTTCAAGACACATAAACTATTGTAGGTTCAAAAAGTCTGGGTCCAACCTCATTGCCAGAAACCAACCTGAACTTCAGAGGAACTAGAGGGGCAAACTGTCTGGGATCATCCTCTACCCCACCATGAAGCTGCAGCTAGCTTGCTGGGATTAATCAGTTTGGCTCTGGACTCTGCCCACATTGCCTAATAGTAAAAGAGATACACCTTGAATTGGATGCTTTGGGTTTTTTTTTTTTTTCTCTTTTTTTGTTTTCCCCCATTCTAGCTGTTTTGTTTTGTTTTTTCTTGGTTGTTTTAACAGTTTCTAGTTTTTCTTTGCTGTTTTGTTCTTGGGTTTCTTTCCCCCCTTTTCTCTTTCCCACCTGTCTTCACCAGTTTCCTAAAGTTTATCCTCCAGCCTTGCTTCTGACCTCTTCCTCTTCTTCTATTTCTGTTTTTACTCCCTAACTCCTTTAAATTCTTCTCTAAGGGTAAAAAAGCCAAATTAAGGGTTACAGTGTGTCATTTTCTAGGCTGTATCTGATGCTATTGACATTGCTGATAGTGTACTACCTTAGCCAAGGTAACATTACTGTGCTAATCAGGTTTTCCTGCTGGGGGGTATGGGAGGGGGCTACAGGCCAGTGCCAAAGAACTGGTAGCGGGATCAACTAGGCAGAAGTTTTTCATCCCCAATAAATTGAAGAGGTAGGATCCTGCATCAGACTCAAAACACAAAAGCCAGCTAAACCTGGAAGAAGTAGTCATTTCCCAAGGGTTCTGAATACTGGCAATAAAGCTACTCACCATAAGTAATTTACAAGCACCAACTAAGAAATCAAACTTAAGCCGGGTGTGGTGGCACACGTGTATAATCCCAGAACTCAGGAGGCCGAGGCAGGAGGATCTCATGAGTTCACAACAAGCCTAGACTACACAGTGAGTTCCAGGTCAGTCTCAACTATATAGTGAGGCCCTGTCTCAAAAAACAAAACAAAACAAAAAAACCACCAACAACAACAAAATCAAACTTAAAACATTTTTTTAATTGAAAATGAGAAGACACTCAAACAAGATGAAATGCCCACAGACTTTCAGCTAACCAAGGCAAACCCCTGGGTTTGAAATGGAACAATCTGAAAAATGCCCACCCGGACTCTCTGAAGTGGTTAACAGAAGTAGTAACACAACAGATGAACAAGGCTCTCAAAAAAAAAAAAAAAAAAAAAAAAAATAATTCCCCAGGGCCAGGGATTTAGTTCAGTGGCACAGTGCCTACTTGGCAAGTGCAAGGTCCTAAATTCAATCCCCGGTAAGAAAGAAAGAAAAGGAGCAGGAGGTGGGGGGGGGGAGTTTCCCAGATAACTAGAGAGGGTGACCAGAATGAAAGATACAGATAAAAAGATTTTATATTTATATTTATATATATATGAACTCAGAAATGTGATGAAAGTGAGTGCTCACCTTAGGAAAGAGATGGGATCCATGAAACAGATTCAAACAGATACCCAGGAGATTAAAAACTCCACTAAAACTATACACAGAAGAGTGAGCCAATGTGAGGACAGAATATGAGGTCTAGAAGACAGAACTGCAGTTAGAAATCAGGAAAAGAGAGATGTCTTAAAAACAGCAAGGGACCATGAGAAATCAATCCAACAGCTGCTTGATGATGCAAAGAAGAATAACATAAGATTGACCAGAGTCATGAAAAAGCAGGAGACAGTGCAGATGACATTAAAAAAAAACAAAAACATTCACAGAATGGCAAAAACTTCCCACAGAAAAAGATTTTGATATATAAAAAGTGAGGAATCTAGGACTCCAATTAGCCATGATCCAAAAAAGTCTTCCCAGGGCCGGGGATTTAGCTCAGCGGTTTGGTGGCCTGCCTTGTAAGCACAAGGACCCGAGTTCAATCCCCGGTACCAAAAAAAAAAAAAGTCTTCCCGAAGACATGTTAGAGTCAAGATTCCAGAAATTCAACCCAAGGACAGAATATTAAAAGCTGTTAGAGAAAAGAAACAAATTACCTATAAAGAAAAGTCCATGAGAATCACAGAAGACTTCTCAATACAAATTCTCAAGCCAAGGAAAGCTTGGGAGTGAAGTATTTCAAGCTCTATAGGAAAATAACCTAAAACCCAGAATGATTTACCCTGCAATGTCAGTTTGACAAAAAGCTGGGCGTACTGGTCCACGCCTGTAATCCCAGCACTTGGGAGGCTGAGGCAGGAGTACTGCTGTGAGTTTGAGACCAGCCTGGACCACATACTGAGTTCCAGGTCAGTCTCAACTACATAGTGAGACCCTGCCTCAAAAAATAAACAAACAAACAAACAAAACTGACGGAAAAGTGAGATACTTCATGACAAAGAACACCTGAAGAAATTCATGACCACCAATCCAGAACTCCAAAGTGTTCTGAAGGACTTTCTAGAAAGAGAAATAAGGATTACAACATGAACCCAACAGAATGAATCCACCAGGCAAGGAGGCAAGGAATTTAACAAAAGGAAAGACGGAAGCCAACAGCAGGAAAATAACATGACAGAGATGAGACAATACATATCAAGTTATTAATGGTCTCAATTCACCACAAAAGAAATGGACTGGCAGAATGGATCAAGAAGCAAGATCCAGCACCAGGGATTTAGCTCAGTGGCACTGTACCTGCCTTGCAAGCTCAAATTCCTGAGTTTGATCCCCAAGCACCAAAAAAAAAAAAAAAAAAAAAAAAAAAAAAAAAAAGCAGCAGCAAGATCCAACAATATGCTGCATACAGGAAACACATTTAATTGAAAAACAAATTCACAGACTGAAAGTCAAGGGATGGAAAACAATATTCCATGCAACAGGAAACCGGAAAAAAGCAGGGGTGGCTATGCTATTTGCAGACAGAGTGGATCTCAAGCCAACACTGACTAAGAGAGGTAATGAAGGTCACTACATCCTGCTAAAGGGAATAATCCAAGAGGAAGAGATAACAATCATGAATATATATATACACCAAATATCAGCGCACCTAACTATAAAAAGCCATTATTAATGGACATGCAAAATCATATAAGCACTAATACAGTTGTAATGGGGGACCTCACTACTCCACTGTCACAGACAGGTCAACTAGACAAATAATCAACAATGAAATATTAGAATTGAACCACACTTTTGAACAAATGGACTTAGCAGGCATCTACAGAGTATTCCACACTACAACATCAAAATACACATTCTTCTCAGCTACACATGGGACTTTCTCCAAATAGACCATCTACTAGCTCATAAAACATGCTTAGGTAAATGTAAAGGAATTGAAATGTTCATTCATATTATCAGACTATAGTGCAATGAAACTGGAAATCGACAGCAAAAGAAACCACAAGAACCTCATAAATATACGGAATTAAACATCCTTCTGAACAACCAATGGGTCACAGATGAAATTAAAGAAGTCAGACAATTTCTAAAATTAAACAATTATGACAATACAACATACTGAAACTAGTGAGATGAAATGAAAGCAGTCCTGCGAGGGAAGTTTGTAGCGGAGAATTCTCTATAAAGAAAACAGAATGGGTTCAAATAACCTAATGTTGAACCTCAAGCTTTTAGAAAAAGAAAAGAAAGTCAAGCTCAAAGTTTGTATGAGGGAAGAAATAAAAATCAGAGCAGAAATTAACCCAATGGAGACTACGAAAACACAATGAATCAATGAAGAGTTGGTTCTTTGAAAGATTAAATAAAATTGACAAACCCTTAGCCAACCTTATTTCAAAAAAAAAGGAAAGACTCAAATCCATGCAATTACGAATGAAAAGGGTAAAATCACAAAAGATGCACAGGGATCCAGAAGATCATCAATACCTATTTCAAGAACCTGTATTCTAATAAGATAGAAAATACAGAAGAAATGGAGATATTCCTGAACACATATGAATTACCAAAACTGAATCAAGAAGATAAAGAAATTCTAAATTAACCAATATCAGTCAATGAAATTGATGTAATTAAAAACCTACCAACAAATAACTCAGGCTCTGGCAGATTCACTGCTGAATTCTACAAGAATTTTAGACAAGACCTAATGCTCCTACTTCTTAAACTCTTTAATGCAACTGAAAGAGAAGCAATGCTTCCAAACTCATTCCTCGAAGCAAGCATTACCCTGATACCAAAACCAAAGAAAGATACAACCAAAAAATAGAACTACAGACCAATCTCCATACTGAACATAGATGGAAAATTCCTCAATAAGATATTGGCAAACAAGGCCGAGGATTTAGCTCAGTGGTTCCACTGCCTGTTTCAGGCACAAGGACCCAAGTTCAATCTCTGGTACAAAAAAAAAAAAAAAAAAAAAGATTTTATACTTTTAAAAAGTAGTATTTCAACACAATTCCCTCTATACTCCTTGTAAGAAGAAAAGTGCATGAGTTGAGTGTGGTGGTACATGTAATCCCAGCGCTCAGGAGACTGAGGCAGGAGGATCGTGAGTTTCAGGCTAGTATGGGCTACAAAGCCAGACCATGTCTCAAAAAACAAACAAACAAAGGAAGAGGGGGAAAAGGAAAGTTCAAAGCAAAAGGGGCAGAAAGAGAACAGACTGGGCATGACGTTCACGCGTGCAGACATGGACAGGGACACACACACACACACACACACACACACACACACATCACAAGCCTATCTGAACAACCATATCCCATTTCATAGGACAGCAGCCAGCCAAGGGAAGCAGCCAGGCTCCTGCACTTACCATGTCCAGAGAAGATAAAAGATGCTTTAAAAAGTGAACAGACACACAGCTATAAAAGAAAAACAAAAAGGAGCCAGGCATGGTGGCGCACACCTGTAGTTCCTGCACTGGGCAGAGGCAAGAGGATCAATGACAGTTCAAGGCCAACATGAGCTACATAGTGAATTCAGGGCCAGCCTGAACTACAAAATGAGACCCTATCTCAAAAAACAAAAACAAAACAAAAAAAAAAGCAAAAAGGAAAACATCAGACCAGAAACTGAGAAGCACCTGAAAATGAACCCCATTCTCCACACCACACAGGGAGGAACCAGCATGCTGCAGGGTTGCACAGGGCAACCAGTGCTGAGTTATGGGCAGGAAGCCCACAGCCACAGCTCGCAAGCTCTGAAGCAACAAGCCACTAGCCCCTGCAGGCCCTCCCTAAAGCCAGTTGGGTATGGATGTCAGGGACCATCATGACAATACCACCCCCCCACGCACCCAAACCCTGAATGCAAACACTTCAGAAGGCCCAAATCGGGAAGACACGGCCAACATGCCTCCACCTCTTAGCAAACTTCAGAGCTCCAAAGAAGCATACGTGCTGGAGTTGTAACACAACTCTTTCCACCTACACACATGCTAAGGGGCAATTCAGGGAGCCTGATGCCTGGCAGACGTGCTGGAGCCCCCAAAAGCAGTCATCACCTCTCTCCAGGGCTCCAGCCCATTCACTTGCTTGAACTTTGTCTTCTCCACCATCCAAGAGCAGCAAGAGGCCCTTACCAGAAGCCAGGCCAGAACCGATACTGTACCCTTTGATTTCCAGAACTGTTGGCCAAAATAACGTAAACCTATCTACTTTACAAATTAGAGTCTCAGGTATTCTGCCGTGGTGACAGAAAACGAACTATGACAATACTCACAAAACTGAAAAGAAAACATGTACATACTGTCTTTGTAGTTCACTGTCAACCTCACCACTTTACAATCATGAGCACTGGAAATATCCAAGATGTCACAATTCAGTGTTGTGGCCATTCGGCTTCCCCAGCACAAAGTTCCTATAGAACAATGCTTATTTATTCTCAACTTCTCAAAACACCCATCTGTTTCATCTCTACAAAATGAACTGCAGGACACTGGGTACCAGTCTGTCTTTTGTTAAGAAGGAAGCACAGAATCAGACACAGCTCCGTGAAAATACTCTTCTCATGTCTCATTTACAGAATTCCTTGCAAGAGGTCTACATCTCCTCCCTGTGGGCCCTTGTCAAGACAAAGTGACAGAGTCCAAAAGAGCAACACACTAAACCAGCAGGGAAAACCCAAAGGAACTAAAAACTACCACTGATGTCACGTAACTAAAAACTGAGCTAAATCCTGGCCCAAGAAAACAATTCTTAACAGCTTCCAAAAGATAAAACATTTAGCAATAAACTGAACCATACACAATCTGAAGAAAGCATTAACTTTTTCTGTAGTTTAAAATATATATTTTAAGCTGGGTGTGGTGGTAGACACCTATAATCTGAGCACTTGTGAAGCAGAGCGTTTGAGGCCAGCCTGAGCCCCACAGTGACTTCAAGGTCAGTCTGCACTAAACAGCAAGACCCTGTCATTCATATATATGTATATCCATACATACATAAAGCATTTTGATCAAATCTAAAAAGTTTTTAAGAGTTTAAATATATTTTGCTGTTACTCTATGTGTATGTGACTGCTCAAGCCCTTTGAAAGGAAATTAGAGTAGGATCAGGGATTTAGCTCAGCGGTTCCGCTGCCTGTCTTGCAAGCGCAAGGACCTGAGTTTGATTCCTGGTACCAAAAAAAAAGAAAGAAAGGAAATTAGAGTATTTTAGAGTAGTTTGCTACACATTCAAATGAAACATGCCTATGTCATTCTAAGAAAAAAGTGTTTTCTGCAGTCATAAATTTCTACAAATGAGCCAGGCATGATGGTACTTCCCAGTAATCCCAGAGCTTGGGAGGCTGAGGCGGGAGAATCGCTGTGAGTTTGAAGCCAGCCTGAACTACGTAGCAAGACTCTGTCTCCCCCTCAAAAAAAAAGAGGGCTGGGCATTTAGCTCAGTGGTTCCACCACCTTGCCTCGCAAGCACAAGGTCCCAAGTTTGATCCCTAGTACCCCCCACCCAAAGAAAAGAACCAAAGAGGTGTAACACTTGAATAAAACACTGTTGAAAGATATTAAAGACCTAAATGAATGGGAGGAAACTGGCGTTCAGACTGGGAGATGTAGCAGGGTTATAACAGCAACACTCCCTAAGGTAACCTGCTACAATAGCTTTTTTCAAAAATGGACAAGTAACCCTAAAATTCATGTCCAATGGTAAATGCTTTTCTTTAAAGATTTTATGTTCTACAATTTAGAGAACTACGAGTTCTTTATAACTTATTGTGAGAGTAAAGAAGTAGAATTTGGTATGTCTAGCACTCACGTGGTGCTATAACTTTTCCAAAATTATTGTTTTAATTATTAAGAAAAATCAGACTTTTAACAACTTTAGCTCTAAAAGTCTAGTAGTATCCTTCTGCACCTGGCATAATGCTATACACATCCCTATCCCTAAATATAAACTGTCTTTTCATTTAGACTGTAAGCTCACAACAATAACTCAATTAAATACTAAGTGGTAATACCTGAGCTAGGATGGTACACTGGTCTATGGAAGGGTAAGGGAAGGGTAGGCGGAATGCAGATCTGATGTACAAGGGAAGTGAATCTCCACTCATTTCTCCAGTCAGCCAGTACTGGACGAGCTTTTTCCTTAACGGAGAACAAAGTTAAGTACCTGATGGGTAGATGACTTCTGAACAAGTGTCCCTTTTTTGGGCTCTCTCCCAGCCGTGCCAGAGGTATCCCTTAACCTGGAACACCACCTCTCTGGTCTCACTCATGCACGCTACTGCCCAGACATTGCAACCAAAGGATATCACCAAATGGAAGCAAAATGTCTCCTTGAAACCAACAAAGGGAGCTTGTTCCTAGGTGTAATCTTTCACAATCCCTACGAGGCAACCATGGTAATTGTCTCTGCCTGTATTCTTCCATCTACTTCCTGACACAGAGTGGATGCCCAAGCTGAGGGCAGAGAAGCCAGCGAGCCTCCACACAAAAGTTTGCATTCCACTCCTGACTTCCCTGTACATGCAAAACCTCCAGGTCCCTGGAGTGGCCACATAAAACCTACTTCCTCACTAAGAGGTATTTACAGAACTCTCAAGTAGCAAAGGCGAGTACAAGAAAGCCAGCTGGCCTGGGTGGGTGTGGCTAGACACACATGTCCGAATTTTCCACATGCGCATACACACAGGTCAGTTTACAAATCCTGCCAATTCCATCTCCTAAGGTGACCACCTCTCCTCTCTGCTACCATTCCTCAAATTTCTAACTCAGCATCATCTCAGTATTTCTCCACCTACATCATCATAACAATTTTATCATCACCACCTCCAATGTCACACATCATTCAACCCCTCCTCATGTTGCTGAGAAATAAATGTGCCTGTGCTGATAAGCTCAGCACTCTGGAGCTCAGGCTGAGGCAGGAGGACTACTGCGAGTTCAAGGCCAGCCTAGGCTACACAGTGACACATCTCCCATTTGTACCTCACTCTGGCCTACAGAGGTCATCAGGCTAACAAGGAATATATTTGTGTTCTTCACACTTCAAGCCCACAGGGAGAAGCACACTTTATTCACGTCATGCTGCTGCATGCACACACCGAACACTGCACATATCACACAGGCATGACGGGAAAAAAGCTGCACAGGTAAACCCCACCTTTCTTCCACAGGGCATGTTCAGCGTTCCCTGTGGGCAGACTGCTGCATGTGCTGGTTTTAAGGTGGCTGCACCTATTATGCTGATAGGGTGGGTACAACTCCCATCTGAAGGCCACCAGTGCATGTGGCTTTGAATGCTGCTGCGTGAGCTGCCTTCTCCAAAGTTCCAAAGTCTCCCAATTAGGATGGCTCTCCTTTCCATAAAGCCCTTTTCCACAATGCCCACATGGCAAACTTCTATTCATCCTTCAAAATCAAACTCAGATCTTGAGTTTCTTCACTATACTTCTCAGTATTTTTAATTCTCTATTCATAGCTTTTACATTTGCACTGACACAGCATATGAAAAACCAGTGAATGTTTAAATTTTAAAAGATCATGTATTGCACACACACACACACACACACACACGCACGGAACATACTTATCCCATCGTTTTTGCCCCTTTCTGAAGCAGTTCCAGAAGTTCTCTTTCATGTCTTCAGTTGCACTGTTGTGGGTGCCCTGATATTCTGAATCCACTCAAAAACTTTACTATCGAAGTCTTTTTGAATTCTGGAGAAATGCTAAATCCAGTGATCTAAGGTGGATAATGTTTTTATTTGACAGAAATTCCCATTCCAGAAGTGGTATGTGACACAGATATGATAGATGAAACCATGTGCCCATTTCTCAGGTCATTTTCTATACACATCAGAATTCACTAGTGTTCCTGCTACAAAATAAGCTCACACAATTCCATCAAGGTCACAAAACACCAGCATTAACACTTCAACGTTGGGTCCTGATTGATGTGTCTGTCACCCCCCTTTCCACCACGAAGAGAACTGGGTTATTTCATTGAGAACCCTGAAGCTGGTCTCAGGATCATGACCACAGACCAAGTCTTATCTCCTGTGATTGATGACATTTCTTAGAAAACTGGAATTTGTCTTTGTTTACGGACAGGGTCTCACTGTGTAGTTCAGGCTGGCCTTGAACTCAAGTGTCTAGCCCAGGCTGGTCTCCAACTCACAGCAATCTTGAGTTCTGGGATTACGGGTGTGTGCAACCACGCCCAGCAGAAAGCTAGAATCTGCAGCACCAGTTCGCATAAGGCCAAAGAAACTGACAAAATTTGACATAAATGGTGTTTGCGATCTGTGATGTATACCATACCTTCTCTCAAATGTAATACACAATAGACCGAAGGCACTGCACAAGCTGAAACTTGTCACATGCTGTTACTAAAGTCCAAAGCATCGTCTTCCCAATGGATGCCCCTTGGCAGCAGCGCTGTTTTTTTAAAATCACACTGCATGTCACCACTATACTGAAGAAACCTTGCCCAAGCACCCCACACTGACACTGTTACGACAGCAGTGCTCTTCTCCAGCTAGCTGATTGGGTCCTGGCAGTGGACACCACAGCTGACCACTGTGGCCTCAGAACCTGGCACCATAACTTGATCACATGGTACACACAATCATAACACACAGTACAGACACATTTGAGGCACCAAAGAACACAGGTATGCACAATTAGCTTAAGTACCAAATGGATGCAAAGCCATTTTATATAAGCACTGACATAATAAAAACACTTTGCACCCTTTGGACCCATACAGTTTACATTCTTTGAGACAGACAAGAATTCAGCCCAGATAAATGTACCTTATGCACAGAACTAATTCAGAGATGAACGCTAAAGAAAGAAGACCACCCATCCCCAAGACTCTCACTAGATCCCCCAGGGGAGTGGCCACAGCTTCTGTCCCAGTACAATGGCTCCAGAAGTGCTGTGACTGTTTCAGCTGAGCTAGCACATGGCATTCTCAGGGTCTCCTTTCCCTCCTCTCCAAACTTACCATTTCCTGGCAGCATAGGACCCCTCCGACCACATATGCCAAGTTACAAGCTCCTTTCTTCCTCCCTTGCCATGAGAAAGCTTTTAAAGTGTATTAATTACAAAATGCAAAGGAACTATTGTTCACTAGCCCCAACTCAGACAAGACTAAGCACTTAGTTAAAAACACTCCTAATGGGGGAACATCATGAAGAACACATGAAGAACAGTAGGAATCACCTAGCCTGATCATGTTATGGCCTACAGCCCTGGTAGAGAGAGAAAGAGGGGCCTTGTGTCCAAAAACTGTCTAACAAAACAGCCTCTCAAATAAAGCCTTGTTAAAACAAAACAAAACAAAACAGCCTCTCGTGTAGGGGGTAGGGAGTGTGTGCCTGTAATTCCAGCACTCAGGAGGCTGAGGCAGGAGGAACATCCAAGTTTGAGGCCAACCTAGGATACAAAATGAGTTCAAGGCTAGCCTCAACTGCATAGCAAAACCCCGTCTCAAAAAAACAGAAAGACAGATAGCAAGCAGCCTCTCCTCTCACACTTGGAAAACAACTACATCTATTACAATATTAGGCCCTGGATTATTTCCTTTAATGAAGTACAGGGGAGAGATACAAAGAAAAGACACTGGCCTCTAAATGCAAGTCAGCACAGTGGGAAAATGGGCTCAGGGCAGCATCCACGGACACCAGAAACGCCCCTGTCCCTGCCTAGCTGTTCCACCCAGTAGATAACGCCCATGGTATTTTTTTTTAATTGAGTTTATTGGTACATTTTAGGCATACAGTACAGTTATATACATTATTGGGATCTTGTACCTGCGCATCGTATTTTAAAATGCCACTCACCATGATTTTTCTCCTATACAGCCCACCACCGAAAGACACTTTGCACTGTTGTCTGGGGTGAGGGCTGCAAAATTTGTCTTTTGGTTTTGATTTCTGAACACTTCCAAGCAAATCTAATAAGCAATTACTGACCTAGTCCACTCTCCCACCCAAACCTCCAATTATACAGCTGCCCAATAATCACCACAAAGCAATTTTTCTCTACATTTAAAAACCCTGCCCTCCAGGCTACGGGGGAAAAGGAACCCTTCTCCACTGTTGGTGGGAGTGTAGAATGGCCCAACCACTGTGAAAATCAGTGTGGAGATTAAAGAAACTAAAACTAGGGCTGGAGATTTAATTCACTGGTACCACACCTGCCTTGCAAGAGCAAGGTCCTGAGTTCGATCCCCAAGACCAGGAAAAAAAGATAAGAAGAAAGGGGGGCGGGGATTTAGCTCAGCGGTTCGGTGGCCTGCCCTGCAAGTGCAAGGACCCGAGTTCAATCCCCGGTACGAAAAAGGAGGGAGGGAGGGACGGAGAAGACAACGAAGACAACTAAGAAGACAACAACGATGACGACGAAAGGGGGTTGAAAAAAAAACTAAAACTAGAGGTTAGCTTTCCTCTTCTTGGTCTCTTCCGGAAAGAATTAAAAGCGTCACACCACAGAAATATATGCACACCCATGTTTACAGCGGCACAGTTTTTAATAGCTAAATCTTAGAAACAGCCCACCAGCCCATCAACTGACAAGTAGATAAAGAAAATGTGTTTTTTTATATACAATGGAGTGCTATTTTGCCACAAAGGATGAGCTTTAGACATTTATAGCTAAATGGATAGACCCTGAGACCATACTTTTAAGTGAAATAAATCAGACACATGTATTTAAATACCACCTTATTTCTCTGTCATGAGAAACCAAAAGTAGAATAAGGACTGAGATATATAATGGATGTTGGGAAATGGGAAGAAAATGTTCAAATGGGAAGGGGAACAGGGAGAAGTGAGGGAGAAAAGAAGGGACAAGAAAAAAGTCAAAATAGAAGGAAAAAATGGAAACAAAGCTTTTGTACACAAGGAGGGGAGGGGGCTTGGGGGGGAGTGGGATAAAATAAAATTTATTTTAAAAATCTTTCCCTCCAAAATAAGTTGGAGAGATCTAGCTTGAGCGAGAAGATTCCTCTAAAGTCACTGAAGCCAGGAATAGCAGAGCTGTGGGTCTCCTGCTTCCTCCTTGCAGCAGGCTCCTAGGACCAGGTTTTGCAGACACAAGTCATAGGGCTCCAGGGAACAGCACAAGGAGGCTTGTCCAACAGCCCTTTCCTACATGCTCCATGCCCAAGGTTTCCTGGGGCCTGGAACCTGCTGTGCCGGACAAGAGCAAATTCTTCCTGATGAAGGGGATGGCAGCAGGAGGCACAGACAAACAAGAAGATGACTCAGACTCTACCTTCTGATTCTAGTCATCTCGATTCTGATGTGCATCAAATGCCTAGCACAATGGAGCACAGAGAAAATGCCAGGATCCCAGGCACTAGGAGCCACCTGGAGAAGCTATACTTAACTAGTCATATTGCACATCTGAGCAAGAGTACCAAAACAAGGCCCTGAAAGGCCCCTGCACCGGACAGGAAGGAGCAGGGTCCTGGGCAGGATCCAAAGTTACTCAGTAGGTGTGACACACATTCAAGATAGAAGCCTGCTAGAAGCCACATCTCCCTACTAACACACAATCACCATCTCACCATTCACAAATATGCTTTCAAAACTTACAGGCTCAAGTAATACCATTTCTTTGCTCACTCAAGTCCTATACACGTGCTCCTCCTTTAATGACAGAGATCCATTCCAGCAACCAGACCATTAAAATGAATCAGCTGCTCAATGCAAGGTCTGTAGGTAGCATGCACATTACAATATTCAGAACAAAGAAACGGCCAGAGGAACTCCAGCTGGATGGCTTTGCTTTTATTTGCATAACTCCCGTTCACATGTAGTACTATAACATACAACAGAATATAAAACTACAGTATTATACACTGTATAGTACTATCAGCAAAAATCACAGCACTGTAAAAATAAGGTGTACTGTACAAAAAAAAAGACACTGAGTAGTTAGAAACCAAGGGACAGCAGTACTTCCTGTCAGCCAATTACTTTTGATCATCTTAGGGAACTTTTCTGATATCAACAGTAATGACTACATTTAAAAAGGCCAGATATAAAACAAAATCAGCAGAGTTTTAATAAGCAGAGGTTGCTAGAATTCCAATATGTAAAAAGCTCTTCTTGTTCATTAATTTTCCAGATACTCCATGTTTTTAAAGGAGCATCATTCTCCATGGAACACAAGTCACTCAAAATATTAACAGTGTGCTATTCAAACTTAGCTGTAAATGAGTCTATGCTAAGCGAATCGAGTGATACCATTTTTGTAAAGCCGGGCCGTAAGTCTGAACTGCCATTAGCCAGGTAGGTCATTAAACAAGGAATATATGCATTCAATCCAATACACAGCTGACAGTCTTCATCTCCAAATGGCCACAAATGTCCAGAAGAATGGCCGGTGCTGCTGTGGTGACTGTGCTGAGATCACTATGAGCAGACAGGTCTGAGTCTATCCACACATCTCCTCCCAGCACTCTGACAGGAGGTGCCCACCCCAGTGGTGGAAGGACTCACCATCTTGGAAGAGAGTTAGAAACACCCATTAGGATGGATGATCCAAGTTTCTCTCCTGGTAGATGCAATTCATCAATAAGAGAAATGCAAACAGAAAAGGTACAGTTTCCCAAAAGCAAGTACTACACAAGAGGCTCAAGTAGCACCTGCCCAGGTGTTAGGACAGAGAAACAGCTAAAGTGGCTAAAAGGAAAGATAATGCTACTGATGGCACAAACACCAAACATTCAAAGCCCTTCTCTCTGCAGGTGCCGTCAGGGTGTTCTGTGTTGCTGCCTCTTCAGCAACCACTAGTGCAGAACATGTGCTATCAAAACACATTTACACTTCGGTTTTCATCAATTTATTATAATCATCTGAGGTAATAATGAACAAATTAATAACTAGGTGACTATCAGTTGAAACAAATTGTGTGATCCAACTCTTAAAAAAAAAAATTCAGGTTTTGCTCCTAGACTCATGTACTTTCTGTTTTTTGGTACCGTAGATCAAACTCAGGCCCTTGTGCTTGCGAGGCAGGCGGCAGAACTACTGAGCCAAATCCCCGGTCCCTCATGTACTTTCTTAATAAAACTGAGTTTTATAAACTTATGAATTATGAGGGGGAAATATGAGTTTCATTGAAACCAAAAATGGTCAGAATTGAGTTGATAAATTTACAGCAATTTGTCACCAGTCAAATAAAACATTTACCCAAATAGCATCAATTTGTATACTATCATTTTCAAAACTGAAAGAAACTGGGCCAGGGATTTAGCTCAGAAGTTCTGGCATCTGCCTCACAAATGTAAGGACCCAAGTTCAATACCCGATACAAAAAAAAAAAAAAAAAAAAAAAAAAAAAAAAAAACAAACTAAATAAAATCCCTAAAGACCA
>NW_022900944.1:48674531-48678979 GCF_012274545.1 Fukomys damarensis
AAAAAAAAAAAAAAAAAAAAAAAAAGAAAGAAAGAAAAGAAACAAACTAAATTAGATCCCTTAAGACCCATAATTGAAAATGATAAGACAGCCACCATTCCCGCACTCAGGAGATGAGAAGATCTCTTGAGTTGGAACAACGCCTGTGAGCTTGGGCAACACACGTGGAGATCCAGTCTCAAATAAGGGAAAGAAACAAAGAAGGTTGGGAGGGAAGGAGAAGGGAGAAGAGGGGACAGGAGGGGAAGAGCGAGCAAGACATATCTTCTCACCTTTTTTTGTTTTCTGAGACAGGGTCTCACAATGTAGTTCAAACTAGCCTTGAACTTGCAGTGATCCTCCTACCTCAACATCCCAAGCGCTGGGATCACAGGTGTGCACCACCACACCCAGCTCTTTTCACCTTTAAACTGAGATGATGCCCATTTACAAACAGGGAAGGTTCTCATTCCATGAATTAAAGATAATACATACACATATGACAGAGAATAAAGGAGAAGCCACATAAAGCTTAGACAAAAATGGAAGATAACCTCTAAATTTGTCTTCTTCGGTCTATGTTTCCAACAAACAGCAGGACAGGCCGCCTTCGCCTTCCACTCTTGAGTATGTTCTTTACCACCTCCTGAGTCTCTCTCAAACCCTCACCTGGTGATCAACTCTCCTGAGGTGACCTCCTGTGACACTATCCCTAACCCACACCCTAACAGTGCCAAATTCAAGTGCTCGGGCCAAGACTTGACTTGCCTTTCCTTGCCCTTTGCTGCAGTGAGGCTGCAGAAGCTACCTCTCTGGTCTCTCACCTCTGCATCTCCAGTACCTCCACTTTTCCTCTAGCTCTTCACCATTTCCATGCCGTCGTGAATGCAGCTTACACTCCTTCCAGTAACTACGGCTCCAATGCACCTTCATGCCAGGGCTACTTTTATCTTCCTACAGATCAATACGAGGCAGTGTATACGCATGGCTGCCGAAGAGATGGTGGAGTCTGGCGGCCATGGTTAGTATTCCAATCCTGCTGTGTTGGCTAAGGGACCTTGGGCACATTCTAATAGCCTCCAGCATTCTTAGTTTTCCTGTTTGTATAAAGCTTCTGGATACAGAGCATAAAATGATGATACACAAGTCAACTGCGAATTTCCATACCAGCAACAATCAGGCTATTTAGTGAACACAGACAATAGTATCCAAGGACAGACAGCTGACTAACAGGGCACAGAGCAAGCTCAGACACAATGCACACACCCCATGGCCAGGACTGTGGTGGTCAGGGAGCACACAATAGCTGCTCAGGCAGGGACAGCTGGTGTATCCCATTGGAAAACTACGAGAAGCAAGCACCTTATCTCACACAAAAATCAATTTGGACTAAAGGCTTAATTAAATGTAAATGGCAAAAGTATAAACTTTCTGAAGGCATGGAAAGGTATCTTTGTGACCTTGATTTGAAGGAATTTTTTTGTTGTTGTTGTTCCAGGGATTGAACTCAGGTCCTTGCACTTGTGAGGCAGGTGGTGGAACCACTGCGCTATATCTCCAGTCCTGAAGGACATTTTTTAAGTAAGACATGCTGGCTTATGATTTAGTGTGGAAGACACACCGTCTTGGAGAATCCAGCAAAGTCCCTTCTAAATAAAGACAAGGCCAGAGATTTAGCTCAGTGGTGCCACCACTGCCTGCCTCGCAAACACAGGGTCCCAAGTTTAATCCCCAGTACCAAAAAGAAAAAGAAAAAAAAGAGACCCAATATCAAATTATCAAAGTAACTGCATTTTCCCATTTCTCTCAAAGGTAAATGTCAGAATACTACACTGTATGATATAAAGCATTAAAAAACGCAGATAATGCCAATAAAAATTCTTATACGTATTTCCTACTCAAAGGCAATGAAGGTTCTAGTACATCTCACTATTCTTAGTAAATAGAAATTTTTTGAAAGATGCAGTTTTTAATAGATAACTATGTATCATGAACACACCTATATGTGACGTAATACTTTTACTTCTACAGAGATAAAAATCAATCATGTTAGTGCTGAAAAACTGTATCAAAGAAAAGAACAAGCATCAGAGTTCCATGCACAGAAGAGTCAGCTGGCAATGGGCAGAAGCCTGTTTGAACTGTGCCCTGGAGGTGGGTCCTGGGCAGTGAGTCCACCCACTGCTGGCAGAAGTTCTGCCGATCCTGGCCTTCACTGCTGACACGTCACCAGAGCCCTCCGAGGAAATCTGTACACCAGACAGCCCCGCAGACAGGTCCCCCGAATCACCACTCCCGGACCCAGCTATCATAGGAACTCCATCAGCAGGCCCGGTGAGGTCCAGGTGACCACAGCCCCAGGGAGATCTCCACCTCCACCGCACACTTTCTGAACACTGCACTTCAGCTGTTTCTCCGGTTTTCAGTGCCTGGGTATGAGAGGTGACCCACCACAAGTCCTGTGACCTACGATCTACCAGTCATCTGACCAAGAATCAAGCTCCGAGGAAAGTGTGACACTTTCAGAGCAAGGCCTCATACCCAAAAGCACCCCAATGCAGTTTCCCTGCCTCCTTCAACTCTGACAGTCAATGGATCATGGGATGACTCACACTGACAGGCATCCACCCAAAGAATTCAGTGTGTACTGTTACTAAAGACAAACACCTTTCAAACATATCCATGTAAAGCAGAAATGTTCCCAGGAGACGAGGGCTGAACCACAGTGGCACCACAAGAAGGAGACCACTAGATACCACTAAGCACAGACCAGGGGTCCAAAGTCTACCTCCCACATCCATGTGGGCAGCGCCCTAGGAAGCCTGCAGGAGCTTCTCTGACCCCACCCAGCAGGGGCTGCAAAGAGAGGGAAAACACCTTCCTCTAGTCTTGCCAAAACAGAAATAAATCCAGACAGTGCCCTGGCAATCCTACTGGTATGAGCATTAAGCAGAAAGGAAAAAAGTGTAAGTCAGGCATGGTTGCACATGCCTGTAATTCCAGCACTAAAGAGACTCATCATGAGTTTGAGGCCAGATAGGCTACATAGTGAGTTCAAGGCCAGCCTAACAGTGAGACTCTGACTCAAAGAACCAAAAAATTTTAAAAAGTCAAGAAAGTAAATTATAGTCTCTTAAAAAACAGAAGTTTCCTGTGCTATGCACATGTTATTGTCTTCTAGAATAAAGCCTGACAATATTTAAATAAATGTTCATTCTAGCAAAGCAAATGACATTCACAAAACAGGTTCTATTACACAATTTTTTAAAAGATCTTATGCAGGGCCCTGGCAGTCCTACTGGTATGAACTATAAGCAGAAAGGGAAAAAGTGTAAGCCAGGCATGGTTGCACATGCCTGTAATCCCAGCCCTTGGGAGGCTGAGGCAGGAATCACCATGGGTTCTAGGCCAGCATAAACTATCTAGTAAATTCAAGCCTGAACTACAGTGAGACCCTGCTTCAAAACCAAACAAACAAACAAAAAATTAAAAAGTCTTTTAAATCCAGTGTCAGAATATATTTCACCACCCAGTGACAAACACAATTTAACAAGAAAAAAAAGAAAGAAAACTTCAAAAAAAGGAAGTATTTCAAAAACGAACATACGCTGTAGCCATATGTACTGGGCATCTACTGGGAACCCCCAAGTGCCAGCCTCAAGAAAAGGCTTTCTTAAGCTGTTTTTACAAAAAGCTTCCCTGAAGTCCAAAATCTCTACCTGACAGTGTGCTCACTAACACAATCTATTCTAATTTAAGCAACTCCAAATTCAGTCTAAAAGTTAAAACTCCTTGCATTGGAAGCAAAATCAAGACCAGATGCAATTAAGATCCCAGAAACGGGGCCGGGGACTTAGTTCAGTAATTCCACCAAACAAGGTCCAGAGTTCAATCCCCAGTAACCAAAGTAAACACACACACACACACACACACAGAAATATACCTTTCTTTCAAAAAGTAATAAACTTTATTTCACAAATATGAGAAGGGTTAGAGAGAAGTCTGAAATCTCCTCAGGGTATACAACAATATTTGATGTAAACAGAGCAAAAACTGTGAAGGACAGAAGTATGCCCAAGACAGAAGACACAGGATGGGGCACAACAAACTGAGGATGCCTCTCCTCAAACCCCAACAAGGTGCAACCCCAGGGATGTGAGCACCTTGAGAAAAAACTCTGCCACCACACAACCCAAGCCTCACTGTGCAGACTGTGACTGAGCTCAGCAGTCCCACCTTCATTACAAAGACACATGACTGTCTCCTAGCCCAGGCAGTTTTCAAAAATGAGGTTTTTCATCAAACTCAGCTTGTTCACAGAACACAAAGGAGAGGAGTTCTCAATTCTCCCACAGCAAAAACACTCTCCCTCCAGTACCACCCTGCACCAATACCAAAAGTCTAGAAGAGCTCCACCACATACCTACCTGCCACACATGGGATTTTTTTTTTTTTTTTTTTTTTTTTTC
>NW_022900944.1:48679226-48679819 GCF_012274545.1 Fukomys damarensis
GGGAACAAACTCGGGTCCTTGCTTTTGTGAGGTTGGCGGCTGCACCACTGAGCTAAATCCCCAGCCCTATGGGAAATTCTCTAAGCAGCATCTTCCCCCACCCAGAAGATTACTGGATCTCTTCATCTCCTCCAACCAAATTTTGCAAACAAGGGGAAGTTCCTCTGAGGAAGGAGGGACGCCCCTTCTTTGCATGTAAAGATACGCAAATGGGATGGGTTAAGTGAGTAAACAGCAAAGATCTATGACCAAGGAATATGAAGAGGCAGGTCTGCACAGGCAAGGGTGGAGCAGGAGCCCAGCAGCTGCAGAGTCAGCCACTCCCAAGAACAGAGGCTGGATGCAGGAGACAGCATGAAAACACCATGCACGCAAAACACACACGTCTACGGAGAAGGAGAAATGTGGAAAGACAAGGCACCTTGCCTGGGTGCGCAGGACGTCCAGGCAGAGGATCAAGGACATGGCTTCAAAACACTCAAACTAGCCTGGGACTTAGCTCAGTGGTTCAGCCACCTGCTTTGCAAGCTCAAGAACCCTAGATCGATCCCTGGTACCCCCCCCCAAAAAAAAAAAAAAGTTACTAATCAAAA
>NW_022900944.1:48679907-48686936 GCF_012274545.1 Fukomys damarensis
AGTTACTAATAAACACTCAAACTCACCACAAAACTGGAACAAAAGTGGGTTAAGAACTCGACTGTTTTGCAAAAGAGGGTACAGTACCTACATAATTTCTGAGCTTCTGTGTAAATAGCAACAAGACCAAAATATGTGAATACCAGCTTGCAATTTTCAAGTTATAAGCAAAACAAACATTCTGTATTGAGACCCACCACCTTGAAAAGCAACAAGCAAAAGATGTTAGCCTAAGATAAGCCTTATTTTGTGCCCAGAATAAATTCCGGGTATAATTTCTCCCCTGAAAAGAACTTTAAACAAGTACTACAAGTGGCTTACCCCCAATTTCTCGTGCAGGAAAGTCTTACTGACAAGAGAGCAGCTGAGCATCAAAATTCACCAGTGGTTACTGGGAGGCGAGCGCAGGGCAGGAGTTAGCTGTCAGCATCAGCAGCTGTGCCCACCCCTGAGGCCTGGACCACAACTGTCCTTGGACTGTACCTGAAACCCAACAAAAGCACAGGAGGCCCACAAATAACCATCACACTTTCTCCACTGCCCATTCTCCAACAAGAAGGACAAATCACCTATCCTAAACCACTTCAGTGGCCTGCATACAGGGCTATACCAGAACCTCTAACAATAGTTATACAAATTGACTGTGAAGCAACAAACTAGGGTAATAACCCTACACAGTTGTAAGTGCACGAAGAAGGAAACCTACAGGGCCGGGGATTTAGCTCAGTGGTTCTCCTGCCTGCCTCGCAAGTGCAAGGACTTGAGTTCAATCCCCGATACCAAAAAAAAAAGAAGTAAACCCACATAAGTCAGCACCCCAAAAGCAAGTATAAACTATCTGTTCGGAAGCTGACACTGCCATCACAAGCTGCATTTTCCTGGTGCTTCTTGGCTCTTAAAGACCTCATGCTCTTATCTTTAGCTCAGTGGTTCTCCTGCCTGCCTCGCAAGTGCAAGGACTTGAGTTCAATCCCCGATACCAAAAAAAAAAGAAGTAAACCCACATAAGTCAGCACCCCAAAAGCAAGTATAAACTATCTGTTCGGAAGCTGACACTGCCATCACAAGCTGCATTTTCCTGGTGCTTCTTGGCTCTTAAAGACCTCATGCTCTTATCTATTAGGTCCCGTTCCGTCCCCACCCCCACCCCGCAAGGCCACTGTGGTCTGGAGAGGTTAAATCTGTTTCTCCAGGACCAAACCCATAAAGGGCAACCTGGCCTGTGCACGGTTAAAGGTAGCCCACTCCTCACAAATAAGCAATAGCCTACCCCAAAATGATAAAAGGACCTTCCTTTCTTTGTTCTCTTTCTCTCTGCTCTCTCTCTTCTATCTTCCCTTTCTCCCACTCTGCTCCTGCTCCCTGAATAAAGTCTCTAGTTGGACCTCTCGGTGTGTGTGCGTGGCCTAGTTGTTGAGCGTCACTATTCCCTTTCACTATCAAATGACGCACTCAGACTCACACGCCAAGAAGCTCAAAGCCCTGATCCTATACACCTCCAAGTGCCACACCAGTCTGGGCATTCAGGGCCAATGCAACCTGTCTCTCTGCATGTGTTGGGGGTTGGGGGAGACACAGGACAGCACTAAACTGTTGACTCCCTCCTACAAAGCTACGATCTTACTTGGGTATGATATTAATTGACATAATTGGGGAGGAGAGCACTTTTACCTCACAGAAACACAAAGCAACAGCCCCATTGAAGCCATTACACCAATTAAGTAAATCTAGCCCTTCTGCATTCCAGGCAAACTGAGAAGTCATCGTGAAGTCTAAGACCCTGCCCCTGCAAGCAACATCCCGCCCTTCACCTGCATCCTTCACCAGCCTCAACTCTAGCTCAACATGCCAGCGGCCTGGTTCTGCAACATGCAAGTCAAGGATCACCTGTCTACACCGCCTCTAAACCACTGGCTGTGCCCAACACTGGAAGCAAAAGACTACAACCACGACAGACACAGACGTCCTCGCCTCACACCTGCAGTCTCGCTGACATCCCAACAACATCTGCACTGAAATCAGAAACTGGTTTTTCATAAAAAGATTTCACCAAAAATGCTAGTCTAGCATATGTTTTGAAAAGCCAACAGCAAGGACAGTATGAAGCTTTGTCTTGGTTTTTAAGGGGAGCCACACTTAAAGTCACTCTCTTAAGGAACAATAATTTTGCTTTTTTTGTTATTTTTACAATATTCTAGTAATGTTTAAAGTGCCTGTTTCTAACTGCATTTCATGTGGGGGCAGGGTAAAAACCCTCTTCAGCCCCACTGATCTGCCCGCCCCCTTCTCTCAGAGCACGGCCTCTCCCACATCCACCCAGGCTGCCCTCGGGAATCTGCTATCAGCACTTGCTTCCTCTGCTGTCACCTGTCGGTCAGCCATTCTGCACCTCTGGTCAGCCATCACAGCCCACAGAACCCCAGCCTGGAGCCCTTTCCCTCGAAGCACGGAGCTCAGCCCATGGCTGAGGTGACCCTTGTCCCCATGGATCCACCATTTTGTGTGCACTTTGGCGACATTTCCCTCTCACATACCACATCCCATCTATCGTCAACTATTGCATGGCACTGAAACGGCTGCCAGCCCACACCAGGGCTCGGCCCGCTGCAGCCCTGGCTACTGCCACGTGAGGAGGAAGGAAGTCTTGTACAGCAGGCACTCATTCCTCAAAGGCTCACTGGTCAGTGAGGGTCACCCATCAGGTTTCACAAGGAGCTCAGAAAGGGCAGGGGTCTCTCAGCCAGTGATGACCAGGAGCCTTACAGCTAAGAAGTGGACATAAATTCAACACATTCGCCTCTCTGCACACAAGAAATGTCCATTTCAAAGCTGGTCTGAACAGGATTCTTCTAAGGACATTCTAACATCAATTCATTGACACTTTCAGTACCAACAACACATGTAACTCAAATGAACTGCTGATGCTTTGAACAACAATGACTAGATGCACCCAAGTACAAGAAAGTACACTGTGGTGAATGCTGCATGTCCATAACTTTGCATGTCAGAGTTGCTTAAAAAGAAAAAAATCAAGGGCTGAAGATTTAGCAGTGATCCTCCTGCCTCAGCCTCCAAAGTGCTGGAATCACAGGCATGCACCATCACACCTGGCTTGACACAGTAGTGTTATCTATTTTATTCCCTTAAAGTTAAAAAAAACCTGGCACAACCCATTCTGCTGCTGCAGCTCTACCCACTCAGAAATTCATCTCCCCAGTGTTTGCAAAACTCACTCATTTACATACCATATTCCTAAATGTCTGCCATAATCTCACATCCATTACCTACACCGCAGTTCAGGCAGCAATCTTTAAGCAGAGTGACTTTCCAGCATGAATGAAAATGAAGGCTTTTCCAACAGAGTGATGCTCCACTTTGTACCACAACACAACCCTAAGATGAGTCAAGGGCCCTGCTTTCTGGAGAGCCATCCCTCCAGCCCTGACCACCTTGAAGCCTTGGCAGAGTTCACCACGAAGCCCACACCTGCATGGGGAACCAACAGCGAAGGTCCACAGCTCTTCAACTTTGTGCCTCAGCAGCAAGTGCTCCAGGTCATCATCCCATTCTGGCCTATCACCAACCAGGAGTCTGCACAGGACCACCAGCCAGTGCAAGGGATCTTAGAACCCCACACACTCCTTCCAACCCCTCCCCAGCTCTTCCCAAGGGCTCTGACAAAGGATGAAGGACACACACACACACACACACACACACACCCGCAGTTGGGTGGGGGGGCGACAGTGGTGGCCCCTCCATTCCTAGACTGGGAGTGGCACTCCTAGGAGAGGAAATGACCTTCTCACATCCACCTCCTTTGCAAGCCACAGGCACAGGAACTTACTAGGATGAACACGTCTTTTCACTAAGGGAGCAAAAACATAGTTTCCCACAGAGTATACAAAGAATGAGCACTTACCCATGAAACTTAACACATACAGTCCAACGCAGCCAGGACCTTTCTACCTTCAAGATATGAATCCTGAGGGTAAGCACAAGCCATGCTCAGGCCAGGGGTCAGGGAGAGGTCTCCAAGATTTGCCGATTGTCGGCATTCACACTATGGATTTTAATCACTTCTTCGTACTCAAAGGTGTTAGTCTAAGCAGACCCACTGCAGCATCCTGAACACCAATCTCCATCATCTATTTATTAATTCAACTTCACTACCATGTTACTAAAATTTTCAAATGTAGCTCAGTGGCACCACACCCGCCTGGCAAGCACAAGATCCTGCCTGAGTTCAATCCCTGCTACTGGCGGGGGAGTTAAATTAAATTTTCAAACTAAAAGTTCAAATAAAAAAGCCGGGAGTGGTGGCACACGCCTGTAATCCCAGCACTCAGGAAGCTGAAGTAGATGCTGTAGGAGTAGATGAAGTAGATGCTGTAGTAGTAGATGAAGTAGGAGGATTGCTGAAAGTTCAAGACCAACCTAGGGTACATAGTGAGTTTCAGGGCAGTCTGAACTACATAGGGAGATCCTGTCTCAAAAAAAAAAGTTCAAATTAAAAATGAGCACCGGGCATGGTGGCACACACCTATAATACCAGCACTCAGGAGGCTGAGAATATGATCACCACAAGTTCAAGACCAACCTACATGATGAGTTCAAGGCCAGCCTGAACTGCATAGTTGAGGCCCTGTGTCAAATTTTAAAAAAGAAAGACAGCCCACCAGCCAGCCAGACTAGGGGGGGGGGCTCAGTGGGGCTAATGGGGGGGGTAAATGAGAACATAAATACAAAACTGCCTTCCAAATAATCTTCAATAGTGCATAATTAAAAGCAAGCATTTAACTGCACAAATTTCCTGAATCTAAGATGTAAAAGAAGAACTGAGCCACCCTAGGGAAGCTTCACTGCCATAGCAGTGCTCGGGCAAAATGCATAGCATCACTCAGGAAGGAGGGCACAAACCTGCTTCTGGCTCACTCTGGGAGCCCAAGTAAGACTGCACCTCCACACCCAGAGTGCCATCTGCTCAGATTTTACCAAGTATTTAGTTCTTGTTAGCAGCTAAAACTGTCATAAGATTGTTTTATTCTTTGCTATTTCAATCAGTAGGTGAAAAAGAAAATCTAAGAGAAATGTGGTGATGGAGAAAAGGCAGCTACAATGGTACCAGCATAAACAAGGATCCCTGAAAACTGATTAATTTTTAAAATTGTATACATGCACATTTGCATTGCTGACACATGTATACTAAAACATGTTAAACACATGTACACAGCAGATTGTGCATACAGATTATGTATCACACAAACACAAACATACACACACATACATGTGGGGTGATAAAAAATACAGCTTTGCTTCCAGATTCTCCCCCAAATCGTCCCCACACAGCCCTCAATGCAGTGTTGCCCGACAGTGGATACAACACCTGACAACACTTGTCAGCACTAACAGCGCCAAACTACAGTTGCTCAGTCCAGTCTCTGCAGGAAGCCCGAAGCTCAGCAGCCATCATCACTGGGCCCCAAGCAGGCAAGCACCACCTTGCACATGCAATTCCCCTGCTGTCTGTGGTCACGCTCCTGCCTTGTGGCAAAACTGAGTAATTTCAACAGAGACTGACAGCTACAGATCCAAGGTATTTCCCATCCACCCTCTGTGAAATGGTCCCTGCCCAAAACTTCAATCAACGATAAAGTACGTTTTTGCAGACCAGCCTGTAAATGCATACAATGCCACTGGTTTCATGGCAAACCTACAGGTACAGACAGAAGAGAGGGGTTGCCTGTGCTAGGGGCGAACAGGGACTAACTATAAATTGGCAGGAGGGTATCGTGGGGCCAACAAAAATGTTTTAAAGCTGGATCAGAGTGGTGGTTTCACAACTTACTAAAAACTACTAAATTACACATATAAAATGGATCTGTGATATGAAAAGCATACTTCAATAAATCTTTTTTAAATGTTTCTAAATTATCATCATCATTACCATCATCATTATTAAAAAGGTCTGGAGGTGTAGTTCAGTGTGAAGACCAAAAGAGAAAAAAAATTTTGTTTAGCTACCACTGGGTGTGGTGGTATACTGCAAATGGGCAGGCTACGCAAGAGGATCCCAGCTGGGTAACTCAGAGAAACTGTCTCAAGGTTTTCTCAGAGGGCTGTAGGACGTGAGGAAATCTGGTTGCAACATCTGTCACCCAGCTGATCACCAGGGCTGCTGTGGCTGATCTGGGTGGGGGTGGGGGGTGTGGTTTCCTTGGTCAAGGGCATATGAGTAGCTGAACCCCACCCCCAGTTAGAATCTCCATGTAAGTGCCCAAATGACTGGAGAGGTGGCTCAGGGTAGAACACTTGCCTGGCATGCAGGAAGTTTTGTGTTCAATCAATCCCTAGCACCTGGGAAAAAGTTGAGTATCTGAATAATTTTGTTTTTTGGGTTTTGGTTTTTGGTTTTTGGATTTTTTGAGCCAACGTCTGGCTGTGTAATTCAGGTTGGCCATGAACTCACTGCACTCCTCCTGCCTCAGCCTCCCAAGTGCTGTCCAAGTGCTGGGATTACCACAGAAGTGTGCCACCATGCCCAGCCAATTTTGTTTTGTAATCTACACTACTGAGTAAAACCTGTCTCTGGGGCTGGGGGTATAGCTCAATGGCACAGCACTTTGCCCAGTGTTCTTAAGGCTGAGTTTGATCCCTAGTAGTGAATGAGAGAGGAAAAAAATGTTCCTCTGCCATCAGCTTACTTTTTTAATATGTTTACAGTACATACTGATTACATTCCCTATGTGGAGTTGGTACATGCACATAACAAATCTTAATTCTATTTTCATCCCCTTCCCTTAGCCCTTCCTCCATCTCTTGACTTCTCTCCCAGCCTAGACCCCCCCCCATAACGGGGATCGAACTCAGGTCCTTGCGCTTGCGAGGCAGGCTGTGGAACTGCTGAGCTAAATCCCCAGCCCTCTTGTCTTAGTTTAAGAATTCAAGAAAACTCAAGACTGGGGATTTGGTTCAGTGGTTCCGCTGCCTGCCTCATAAGCGCAAGGGCTGGAGTTCAATACCCAGTACCAA
>NW_022900944.1:48687116-48688511 GCF_012274545.1 Fukomys damarensis
AAAAAAAAAAAAAAACGAGAAAGCTCTATATCCCTATTTCCTCTCATCTAGTACCTTGCTCTTCATTTCTATTTTGGGCCTCTCACATAAGAGAAACCATGAGATGTTTAAGCTGTGTGTCTGATTTAATTCATTTAGCACTATGGGCTCAAAGTGCATCCATTCACCTAAAAATGACTTGAAGTTTACCCTTCTCTATAGCAGAGCAGTGCTCCACTGCATGTAAATATCACATTTTCTTTATCCACTCGTCTGTTGATAGACATGTCATTTCAAGATTTAGCTACTATAAATTTTTTGCTATAAACGTTTAAGTATGCATGGATTACTACCGTATGATGTCTTTAACTCTTTAGGGAAGATACCTAATAGAGGAATGGCTAGGTCAAATGGAATTTCTAGGCTTTGTTTTGTTCAAAAAGCAGGGATTTGACCAGGGATTTGGCTCAGCAGCACAGTGTCTGCCTGGTAAGCGCAAGGTCCTTGAGTTCGATCCCCAGCACCCCCCCAAAAAAAAGCAGTGGTAACGTTTATCTGAAAAAGAAAAATTTAAGAGAGAAACTAGCTCTGCAGAGTGAGCCTGGGCCAAGGCCCAGACCCAGTGAAAAAGGAAAAAGCAAAATAAGAAAACACCCTAGAGGCATAAGGGCTATTGTAAGGAAACCCACTGTAACCTGGAATTTGCAGTTTTATTTTTTTGAGGAATCTGCATACTGATTTCCATAATGGTTGCACCAGTTTACATTCCCATCAACAATGTAGAAGGGCTCCTTTTTTCCTGCAGCCTTGCCAGCATGTAATTATTTGATTTCTTAATGATGGCCGTTATTTCCGGGTAAGATGGAACCTCAGAGTTGTTTTAATTTGCATCTCTCTATGAAGTCTAAAGATGTTGCATACTTCTTCATGTATTAACTAGGCCAGCTGCACTTCTTCAAAGTGTCTATTTATTTTTGAGTGTTTAGCTGCGGACATCAATGTTTCAAACCCAGGAAAGAGAATCACTGACCAAGGTAAGGTTTGGTGTATCTAACAACTTCTAACACTGAAGCAGAAACCCCTCGGAAAACATGGATTTCCCAAAACTTCTAAAGGAATTAACAGCTAATTAGCACAATAAAGACTTCTCTTCCTTCACTGAAGACACTATTACAAGTCAAAGCACCCACCACAGGAACCGGCCCAGTGTCACTTACCACGTCAGAACATGGCTGACAGAAAGACAACAGATTCTTTCCATTCTGTCTTAAGATGACCCTAAACCAGGGCCGGGATTTAGCTCAGCGGTTTGGTGGCCTGCCTCGCAAGCGCAAGGACCCAAGTTCAATCCCCAGTACCAAAAAAAAAAAAAAAAAAAAAAAACCCAAACACCTTCAACCCAACCCTACTAATTTC
>NW_022900944.1:48688531-48691122 GCF_012274545.1 Fukomys damarensis
AAAAAAAAAAAAAAAAAAAAAGATCCTAAACCCTTCCAACCCAACCATCTGTATTTGATGCCTCATCGACTCTCTAGACCTAAAAATCAACACAAGTGGGGAACTTAACTCTGTTTCCTCAAAGGCCCCTCACAGCAGGAAGTAGCCAAAATGATCTAGCACCCAGATATCTGAAATGATTTTAGCGTCCCAACTATTGAGGGGTTAACATTAGTTAAGCAGGGTAGACACTGGAGAGCCTGAAATAGCATGTTTTGGCAGTTACAGTTAAATAAACAAAAACTTCAATCTATAATATATATAATCATATTTTAGGTCTCAGACCCAAGACAGAGAGCACAGCATTCCTGGGGCTGCTGTAACCTACAAGCCCAAAAATATCAAGAAAAGAAATATTCTTTAAAAACCCTCCAGCCTTGCCCTGGGACATGGTTTAAATTAAACACTTATTTCTCTAAATTTTGTTCTTAAATTTATTACATTAGAGCCCCTAAAGAAGCACTGACCATCTAAAAAGCACAGGAGACATTGTGCAATTCCAAAGTCGCTCTAAGTATAAAGCTGATAAGCACCCCACTACCCCCGTTCCGAACTCCAGGAGTCACTGTCACACTCACGCAGGTGTTCTTTCTTAAAGGGGTAGCGCTCTATCTCTACTCTAAAAGTCTGCCTATACTTCTGAAAAAGGAAACGGAAAAAGAAACGTAAGAATACCAAGCATTGTCTTGTAGAAGTAGTGTTGCAGAAATGCCTCTTAAATGTTTACATTTTACATTATTTATTTTTTATTTGATGAACTGCCCTATGGGAAGGAGCTGTTACTCAAAATATGACGTACTATGGGCAAAATAAATTTATGTCACTGCTAAGAAAAAGAATACCACGCAATAGACACAAGAGCACACGACATCCTGTCAAGAAGAGGAGTGAGAGTGGGAGAACAAGGCCCAGCTGCCCAGCTGCACAGTGCGGTGCCCCTCGTCAGTGGGAGCAGCCCAGGCCACAGACAGAGCTGTGACACGGACACCTGATCCCGCAGCATTCACCCATCCACAGGGAGCAGGAGCAAGACAATGCGGCACCCGAGACAGCAAGCACAACCAGTCTCTGTCAGCAGCCCCAACACTGGCGCTTAGGATCTGTGTGACACCAGGATGGTAACCCAGCCTCTCTACGCTTCAATCTACTTATCTCCGCAATAAGGAAAATGGTAGACCCTGTAACACCTTAGCAGCCACCAAAACTTTCTGACACGGGTTTTGTTTGTTTTTGTGGTACTGGGGACTGAACCCAACCCTTCTCTACTGAGCTACATTCCCAGCCCTTTTTAAAAATTTTATGACAGGGTCTAGCTAAATTTTCCAGGCTTCACTCAAACTTGCAATCATCCTACCTCAGCCTCCCGAGTGGCTGGAGCCCAGCCTCCACACAGGAAGGACCTCTCTGGCCGGTTCATGGTGGGGGAGGCAGCTGTGCGAGGGCTGGGGCTACTGACCTCTCAGAGCCCACACTGATCAGGAGGGCCCTGAGAGCTGCCCTCAGAAGACAGAGCAAGAGGCTGGGGGGCAAGGAACACAGGGCCAGAGGCCATTACAGCTGCAGGTGCAGGAGAGCTGCCGAGTTTCGTCCCAGGTCAAGACTCCAATCTACACAGGTGCAAAAGCCACAAATCTAACACCTCTGGCAGCGAGACAGGAAAATCCAACTTCTTCAAACAGTCATGCTGCAACCAGATAAGGCAGTCGTTCTCTAAAAAGTAGTCCTCTTAAATCATCTGCCGGACTTTTTCTTTCACAAACCATAAACACAACCTGCTGAAGGCCGCTGCTGAAGATGCTCTCAGTGAGCGAGGCAGTGGCTGGCTGCCTCAGCTCCCTCAGCTGCTCCACATTGGGTGCCCCAGCAACAGCTCCTCAGGAAAGGAAATGAGCTTCCGAAACACAGGGCCACCTGGAGGCCTTGGTCACAGGAAGCACGGCTAGGCAACTTCACAACCCCATCCCTCCAAAAGTGCAACAAATAAGCTGGCAAAAACAGCTTAGAATCAACATCTTCAGAACCATGGAACCTTTAAAAAAAAAAAACAAAAAAACTTACAGGCAACGGGGAACGCTGGAGGAGAACCCCACCCTGGGCGGGGAGTGGCACTGTGAGGGCTGGTGTGCTCTCACCCCCACCCTGGAGGACAGCAGCCCGGCTCCAAGCCACACAGAGTGCAGCCAGTCTCTCCAACGGTTTGGTGGGAAGGGGAACTGTACATCTTCTGGTGACTCCTCAAAGAGCCAACACAGAATCATCATATGACTCAGCAATTGTGCTCCTGGGTGTACAAACCCAAAAGCGCTCAAAGGAAAACGTGTGCACACATGTCCACGTGTGGCTACATTCCCCACAGCCAGAAGTGGAGAAACCCAAATGTAATCCAGAGATGAAAGCCCTAACGAAATTCCATACAATGGAATGCTACTCAGACACAAACAGAAGTGAAATCTGGGGCCGAGAATTTAGCTCAGTGGTTCTGCTGCTTGGGCGCACGGTCCTGAGTTCGATCCCCGGTACCAAAAAAAAAAAAAAAAAAAAAAGAATTCTGA
>NW_022900944.1:48691179-48717477 GCF_012274545.1 Fukomys damarensis
AAAAAAAAAAAAAAAAAAAGAAGTGAATTCTGATACTTACTATGACATGAATGGACTCCCAACAACATCATGCTAAGCAAAAGCCAGACACAAAAGGCTACACAGTACAATTCTGTCTATATGACATGTCTGTGATAGGCAAATCCAGAAATGGAAGGACTAGTGGTTACAAGCAATTTTGGAAGAAGCAGGATAAGCAAGTGAGCATGTCCTTTTAGGGTAACAAAACGGTTTTGAACTACATAAATGGTGGTAGTTGTACAATGTTGTAAATGTACTAAAGGTCACAAAACTGTCTACTTTAAAGTAACTATAGAGGTGAGTTTTCTATATGAATTTCAATTTCGATTTTTAAAAACATCACCCCATGGAGCGAGGTGTGATGGTGTGCACCTATAATCCCAGCACTTGGGAGGCTGTGGCAAGAGGATCACCATGACTTCAAGGACAGCCGGGCTACAGTGAGTTCCAGGACAGGATGAACTACAAATGGAGACTGTCTCAAAAGAACCAAATCAAAACAAAAACAAAAAACAAACAACCACATATTCCCAGTCCTGTTTTACTTTCGCATGTTTTTAGGTAATGTAGGTAATGCTGGCTTTCTCGGGAAAATAAACCGCACATTTTGTAAATGTTGTGTGGCACTTTCTCATCTTCTGCACTTCACCGAAAGACAAAGCATTATTCCAGCAGGTTCAGATACACACCAGTAACCAACCATCTGCGAGGCTGTATGGTAAAAGTCGTGTTTGATTCAACAGCATTTCTTTAAATACAACCCATATTTGTCTCATCTAAGGTAGCAAATCCTGATGGAGGAAACAGGCCTACAGTAAATACTCGGCATGCATTCTAAAAATACCTCAAATCCATCCAATGCCACCAAACAGCACCAGCCCCTGTTGGTTTTCAGACTGTGGTGATTAACAGCTAACTGGCTCTCCTCTCCTTGTCTTACCTAAACAGCCTCTCCCCACCCTTTTTTTTGTTTTGTTTTGTTTTGGTACTGGGGATCCAACTCAGGTGCCGGCGCTTGGAAGGCAGGCGGTGGAACCAATGAATTAAATCCCTGGCCCAGCCTCTCCTTCTAGGATCTGTGAAACCAAGCTATTTTCATACTGCACTAAGACATTTTGTGTCTTCATTACATTCCCATTTGCAGAGGATGAAAGTGCTGGCACTCTCAGCAGGAGTCCAGACACTGGCTACAAACCCTAACTGAGCACCAGTTCTTCATCACCACACAGCTGAAATCAAACACCATCACTAAAACTTTAAGAATGTCAGGGTTAGGCCGGGCATGGTGGTGCATCCCTGTAATCCAGCTACCAGAGAAGCTGAGGTGAAAGGATCCCAAATCTGAGCCCAGCAGGGGCAATTTAGAAAGACCCCATCCTAAAATTTTAAATGTGCTGAGTGTGTGGCTCACTTCAGAAGCCCTGGGATTAGATGCCTGATAAGAGGGGATAACACACGTGAGCACCCAAAAGAAAAAAAAATCACTATTTGTTCAACTGTAAAACTGGGGCTTTCAAGCAAAAAACTCGTCTCTACTTTGACCAAGATGGAGGAGCAGTGTCTTCACTGTCTCCCTTAAACACTAAAGTGTGGGGAAAACCGCCAACAGTGATTTTCCAGCCTCTGGACCTAAGCCAAGACATGGTGACCTTCCTGAGAGGGACACACGTGTGGAGCACACCCAGCACAGTGGGGAAAGGCAGGCAGAGGAGCAGCCCAATGGCCTGGGCAACTCAGGATGGGGAGGCCAAGTTTCCACAGCAGCTATCTACAGGGTGGGGCACAAAAGGAGTGAGCTGCACAGAGGGCAGGGGAAGGCCCCCACTCAGGTACTGAGCAGGGTCTGGATCAGCACATGCCGTCCATGCCAGGGGCAGGAGACCTGCTCAGACCTTGAAGAAGGGAAGGAGGGTCGGGAATTTAGCTCAGCGGTTCCGCTGCCTGCCTCGCAAGTGCAAGGTCCTGAGTTCAATCCCCGGTACCAAAAAAAAATCAAAAAAGGGAAGGAGATGGTCACACTGGGATGGAAACAGTCCCTGGTCCCACCTGTCCTTTAGGAAATTTCACTGACTTTGCCTCAGTCCTCAGTAGTGGGGGGGAAATTTAGACCTAGACTAAATGCTAGTTTCACCTAATAGAGCTGGAGATGAAGACCTGAAAGAACCAAACTGTCTCAAAGTACTGCAGCTTAATAGCATCTCACAAGAAAGCCCGAGAATATTTATAGTAATACAAAAATATCCAGCAACAGACAAGGTAAAACTACATTTGGCATGTAATCAAATATTAGCAGACATGCAAAATGGCAAGAAAAACATAGGCCACATTTTTCAAATTGAGCAACAGTTGTCCAATAAGGAAAATCAACCAACAAAACCAACCACAACTGAAACAATAGATGCGGAAATGAAAACAGGCTGTATGTTCGCAGATTGGACACGTTAAATATACAAATCAAACTTCGTAAAATGAAAACTATAAAATATGAGCTAAAAATATTGTTAAAAAGAACATCTACACACTAGTCTTTGCAGAAGAGGAAAACGAGTAAGCCTGGGCAGCAAGAGAAATCACCCAAAACAGGATGTGTAAGAAGCCTTGGGCCCATGTGACGGTCTCCCTCAACGGACGGCGTCCCACAGGAGACTACACACCTCAGCATTTTCCTGCTCAGGGCCACTCTGGAGGGCCAGATAAGGCTCACTGATGGGCTGGCACTTTGGGTCTCCAGTTTCCAAGGCTGCGCTCGTTACTTTCTGGCTAAGTATTATTATTATTTCTGGGGAAATGTGGGCATGTAAGTCACCCAATGAGAAGGGAGGACAGAAAAATTCTTTAACTAGCAACAACTTTCAAGAGCCGGGGATTCAGCTCAGAGGTTCAGTGGCCTGCCTTGCAAGTGCAAGGACCCGAGTTCAATCCCCGGTACCAAAAAAAAAAAAAAAAAAGCAACAACTTTCAAAATTCAGTGAAAATTCTAAGCCCACAGATCCAAAAAGCCCAACAAGCCCCAAACACAAGAAACATAAGGTGCCCCCATGCCAATATATTATAATCACATCACCTAAACATCTTCACAGCATCCAGAGAAAACTGTCATGCTCCACTCACAAGCAACAACACAGACTGCTCCTTGGGAAGGGCAAAAGGGAGAGGCAGGGGGCCTGCAGGATGGAAGGCAGGAAAGGCACTTAGCCTGGGCTCGTTACCCAACAAAATGCCTTTCAACACACAGGCTGATGAGCACATTCTGAGACAGCCAAACACTGAAAGCACTAGCTACTAGCAATTAAACCCTACAGGAAATCTTCAGGCAGGAGGGACAGGCATGGGCTGGGATCTGGAGCACACCAACAAAGAACTCCATAGACAGAAAGGCTCAGTGGCACAGCCCCTGCACCCTGCATTAGTCACCCTACTGTACCTGTACTATGGGATTCAGGTCACCACCCTCCAAGTCTACATAAATCTAGGGACCAGTGAGACCCTTCTTTCAATTTTACCATAGTCTCGTTTAAATAAAACGCTGTTTAGTTAAAATGTACTTTGGGTTTGTGGGTGTGGGTGTCTAGATGCTACTGGGGGTCAACCTGGACGGAGCCTCTGCACTGAGCTACATCTCCAGCCCTTTTTTATTTATTTATTTTTTTTTTTTGAGACAGGGCTCAATGAATTGCTAATGTGCCCACCCTGAGCTTGAATTTGTGATCCTCTTGCCTCAGTTTCTCAGAAAACTGGGATTCTACTTGTGTTATCACCACCACAACAGGCCTGGGGTTTTGTTAATGAAGTAAAAAACTTACGCTTTATCCACCCAGATGTTACTGGTTTTCCTGTGATTAGAAACACTTTCACAGCCAAGTGGGGTTGCTGTCATGCCCTATTTGCAACCAGCTTAAAACACAGGTGGGCCAGCAGGGCATGGTGGCATACTGAAAGGCCAGCACTCCGAGAAGCTAAGGCAGAAGGATTGCAAACTTGAGCCTAACCTGGATATCCTAGCACCTACATGAAACCCTGTCTCAAAATTAAAAAGGAAAGCTGGGCTTGGTGGAGCATGCCTGTAATCCCAGCACTTAGGAGGCTGAGGCAGGAGGATAGCTTTCAGTTTGAGACCAGCCTGGGCTATATAGTGAATTCCAGGTCAGTCTCAACTACACAGTAAAACCCTATCTAAAGAAACAAACAAACAAAAAAAAAAAAAAAAATTAAAAAGGATTGCCTGTAATCCCAGCACTCAGGAGGCTGAGGCAGGAGGATCGCTGTGAGTTCAAGACCAGCCTGGGCTACATAATGAGTTCCAGGTCAGTCTCAACTACATAGTGAGACCCTGTTTCAAAAAACAAACAAACAAACAAACAAACAAAAATAGATAACTTAGCAAGACCCTGTCTCAAAACAAAATTTTAAAAAGCAATGATGTAGCTCAACATGAGGCACCAGGTTCAATCGCCCTGTACTGTAAAAACAACAAAAGTTTTTAAAACTAGTGTTCTTACCAAGGCATGGTGGTGCACACCTGTACCACCACCACTAGGAAGGCTGAGGCAGGAGGACCAACAAGAATTCAAGGCCAGCCTGGGCTACACAGGCAAACCTTATCTCAAAAAAAGAAAAGGAAAAAAATGAGCCAAATAATAAACTTCATCTTAGGCTGGAGGTGTAGCTCTGTGGTACAGGGTGCTGCCCTGCATGTGCCAGGCCCAGATCAGTACAGAAGTACATACTTCAGGAGGCCAGGGATTTAGCTCGGTGGCACCACATCTTGCAAGCACAAGATCCTGAGATTTATCCCTAGTACCAAAAAAGAAAAGTAAAAACTTCAGCTCAGTCTGCCATTCTGGGGCCATGTGTTCAGTTCACATTTAATTCAGAAGCAACGCCTTACACTATTGTACATATATCAGGACTGCAACTACGTCGCATTGATCCCATGTCTTTCCAATAAGGAAAAAATAAATTCCTTCTGTGTACCCTAAAGTGAAAAGCTGTCTTTTTCTAATACAATTCTGTTTACTGTGATAATAGTAATAACAGTATTACTATTATATCACACTTGTAGAATCTGTTCGTTTCGCAGAAGATTTCTAACAGAACCATAAGCCAGCAGCTAATCAGTCAAGCCCCTAAATAACACACCATGGAAGAGATCAAATGGACAAGTAAGTCCAGAAAAACCACAACCTGAACTAAAGAGAGGGGTCAGTCAGTCTGGAATGCCACAGAGCTACCAAAAACCTTCAAGGACAAAATCCCAATAAATCCAAGTAGTCCAAATTTATCTAATATGATCAGGTCAGCAATCTGAGACTCAAGGATCAAACTTTTGTTTGTTTGTGAGACAAGGTCTCACTAGCCTCAGTTGACCCTGAACTCATCCTCCTGCCTCAGCCTCCCAAGTACCTAGGCATGTGCTACCACACCAAGCTGGGCACACATTTGTACCTGGATGAAAAAGAATTATTTTGCAATAAGGAAAAACTACATGAAATTCTAATTTCACTGTCAATAAAGTATTCTTGGCTGGTATCCAAACTTATCTAGCCATGTCTATGGTTTCTTTCCTGCTACTGTGGCAGAGTGCAGCTGCTCCAACAGAAAGCATGTGATCCACAAAACCTAAAGCAACTATTCTCTGGCCCTTTTTAGCAAATCTGTGTAGGAGGAACAAAAAGGGGGACAAATGTAGCTGGATGTGGTGGCACACGCCTGTCATGCCAACGCTTAGGGGGCTAAGGCAGGAGGACTGCCACAAGTTTGAGGCCACCCTAGGCTTCATAGTGAGTTCAAGGACAGCCTGGGCCACACAGCAAGACATTGTATCCAAAAAAATGTTTTTAATAAATTAAAAAATTAAAAAGGGGAAAATCCATGTGTTAAAAGAGCTACTAAAAAAAGGGCTACTAAAATATGCAACATAAAAAAGTAAAGATCTGAACACTAACAAAACATGAAATTTCAGGCTCCCACAGAAAGAAAATCTTGTATGTTGCCATAAAACCTGAAAAGCTTATCTATGAAGGATCATTAAACAGACTGGCACCAGACTTCTCTCAAAACCAGACACCAAATGATGCAGAACAGAAATCAGCAAGCTTTTAATACAAGTGGTTACACAGGACTCTATGACTGCTCAGTCACTGTTGTCCGCACAAGTCCCTCGGAAGCCTGCTGCCAACACCAAGGTCACATCTGACACTGCTGTTACGTGCTTGGGACCACCTTAGGGATGGACCCCGGGCTTTGATGGCTGCTCCTTAAGCATGCTTTGTGTTTTCTTCTTCTTTTTTTTTTTTTTTTTTTTTTTTTGTTCAACGGAATTTAACTCGTCTTCTTTTTCAATTTTTTTTTTTTTTTTTTTGGTACACGGAATTGAACTCGTGTCCTTGTGCTTGGGAGGCAAGTGGTGGAACCACAGAGCTAAATCCCCGGCCCCTGTGTTTTCTTCTTATATGTCAGGGACTTAAATACAATTTTTGCTGCAATGATGACTCTTCACTTGGGCCTAACACATGTCTGATAGGTAACTAAAAGCAGAACAAGGCTTGACCTCCACTGTGCCCCCCATGACTGCCACTCTTGGGTCCCACCTCCTCTCAGCCCTGCACAGAGGTGTGCTGATCACTAGAGATGGTCCATCTAGGAGCAGGCCAGACAGCTGATCAGTCCCGAGTTTACAGGATTCTCAGCCCCTTCAGGGCGGAGGGCACAGAGACAAGGGGTTTCCAGGGCGTATCATGCAGCTACACCCAGAGGTCTGGGTCCAGGAAAGGCAGAGACCCCCTGTCTAAGACCACCAGAGACAATCCTTTCTTGGGAACGGAAGGGTTCCTTGGTCAGCTGCAACACCAGGATGGAGACAATGACCAACTGGAATCAGCCCCCTGGGCCTCGCCTTTGCAATGGGCCACTTGGAACTCCTCTCCTTAAGCTGGAGCTCTTTGCTAACTTCCCTCTCACTTTCCAACTAAAGCTTTTTTTTTTTTTCGTAAAACTGTGCTTTCCTTTTAACTTCTCTCTGTACTAAAATGAAGGGAAAAGAGACTAGTCTCCCACAGTCACCAATCCTACCACAAAAACAGGGGTACAATACAGTGGCATAAACAACATGATACCAAGAAAAAGATGCTGGCAGAACCAGCTTCCCTGGGTATGCACCAGTTATGCCATGCTAACTTATGAAAAATACATTCATACTCCTTTCTATACCTAGTCCAGTTCTGCAGGTAACTCAGTTCTCTGGAATAAACAGTTCTCTTACCAAAATTTGGAAGATTCACTTGTATGGAATGTCCATAATAAGCAAATCCATAGGGACACAAAGTAGATTCGCAGTTGCCAGGGAATGACCGGAGAGAGGAACGGAGGCAACTGCGAACAGTATGGGGTTATTTTACTGGAGACGGAAATGTTCGGATGATGGTGACAGATTCACAGAAATACGTGCACTGTGCACTGTGCATTTTAAATAGTGACTCTGGTGCTGTGCGAACTGTATCTCATTTAGCAATTATTTCAAAAGGCAATTCCTCATCCAACAGTCACAATGGGTAGCATACAGTTACTTACCAGGTATGCAGAAAAGCACAGAAATAAAATTCATGATGAGAAGAAAATAATCAATTGAAGCCAACCAAGAACCAAACAAGTATTAGTGACATTACTAAAACTGAATCCCATGTTCCAAAGTTTTGAGATGCGAGAGACATATAAAAGTAACACCCAGGAACAGGCCAAATGCAAGGGAGGCAAAGGGCAAGGTATGGAGCCAGCCCTACTGCCCTGCAGCCTGGAGAATCTGTAGTCAATTCCCAAAGAGCTCCACCTCAAGTCTAGGGGCAGGGGCAGAGTTGCAAGTTCACCTCTAATCAGCCCTGCCTTGTCACCAGAGGTGTGATCTGGGAGGAGCTCATTACTAGTAACAGACACTCCTGTCACTCAAGAATTCTAAGGGTTCTAAGAATCCTTTGCCAGGAGTTTGGGGGGTTATGGAGGACAATGTAGAATCTAATGTGTTTTTACAGCAAAGTCTATTAAACCAAACAGCTAAAATTAAGTAGTCATAATATCCTTTTTTTTTTTTTTTTTTTTTTTTTTTGGTATGGGGATCAAACTCAGGCCCTTGCGCTTGTGAGGCAGGCGCCAGAACCAATGAGCTAAATCCCCAGCCCCCATAATACCTACTTTTAACAAGATTTTTAAGAATTTTTCTTCAGAAGGAAAGCTATCACTTAAAAGTTCTGATTACTTTACTAGATCAGTGTTGACTTCATTTTTTTCCTACCTTACATAGCTCAAAGTAAAAATGAACAATGGCAACTGTCACCTGTTTCTACAGTGCCATCAGTCACTGCCTCTGTAAAGCACTTGTACTACTTTCACCTTCCTACATCTATCAGATTACCCAGTGTCCCCTTCTATGATCAGTTTGGACATAAGCACTGGCACCTACCATCCTCGGCTGGGTCCCTTAGCCTCTCCTCACAATAACCTGCCTCTGCCTTGACTCAAATAGCCCTGCTTCACTGATGGGTACATCTAGTCTGCTGCGTGCGTCACACACTGAGTGCTCTCCTTTCTGCCTTTTTCTACAGGCAGCATTTGTGCACAGTTTGTATCTTAGTTGCAACTATGACCGTGAGTACACTTTTCTCCTGTGGACTGGGGATAAACCTACCTCTCGAAGTATGATGCGGGGAGAAGGTGTTTAAAATGAATTAATGACTATTAAAGGAAATACATGCCTCTAGGAAACCTCATGAAAATAGGAACCAGTCCCTTCCTCTCCATATTCTCAGTGTAGAAGCACATGAACCTCCAAGCTAGACACCATGTGGAAATGCTAACAATTTCCAAAGCACAGCCTTTGAGTGTAAAATTTCAAAGCCCGCTACTTAAAGTCCTGCAGCACAGTGATCTCATACACCTAAGGAACGCAAATCTGAATTAGATGAATTGCTTTTCACAAAACAGCAAGAACCTGCCAAGTCCTGAGGAGGCCAACAGGAAGTGACTTTCTCAGAGACTACACTGAGAAAAAACTCCGGGTCACAAAGAAAGGCACCAAGGAGAGATATTCAAGGTGTGATCTGATTCACAACCTCGATCAAGTAGGTGTCTTCAATTCCCGGAAAACAACAGCTATGTATTCCAGCACCTAAGTGGCCATTATCAGGCCCTGTCCACCAGGTGCAGCCCTGTCCAGCACCACCACACTCACCTCACCTCAATCTCCCACGAGTGACAGTCATTCTGTGCTGAAGGTACACGAATAGTGAACTCGGTATCATTAGTGGTGCTTCCCATTTATCAGGCACAAAACATTACTCATACTAAAAACAGACGAAGCTCTGACAGGAGATGGCAGGGCCTGTCTGAGGTCTCCCTCCTCCTGCCCACTGCTCAAGTGGCAGCTAATAAAGGTGCCCCTAACTGAGCAGGGCACACAGCAGGACTGGAGAGCATCTTAGGGTTAGGGTTCTGAATATGAGAGCAGCTTTCCCACCTTTCTGTCATTTGTTGCCTGATACTGTTTTGTTCCGTTGTTTTGTTGCAGCTGACTGAGCCCAAGGCTTCGTGCATGTACACTGCTAGTAAGATACGTGCCCAGCAGCCCATTTCATGTGTTACTGGAAGCCTGGGTCTCACTAAACTGCCCTGCTGGTCTTGAACTTGCCTCAGCTTCTCAAGTAACTGGGATCAGGCTACACACAACTTATGTACATTCTTTTTTTTTTGGTACATTCTTTTCTAGCACTGAAGACACTGCCAAATGGACACTCCAGGGTATTGCAGTAATAGTTAGGAAAGGACAGGAGCCAAACAAGGCACTGAGTTTACATCTTCATACTTTAAACAAAGGCTCCACACATGCTTCTGGTTTCCATGAAAATGAGGAAGGTTGTGACTCAGAGTAAACTGCCTGAGAGGCACAGGGTGCTCAAAAACCCAGGGTAAGAACCTGCTCAAATGGGGGCAGAAGACCCAGGCAAAAAACAGAGTTAAGCAGATCCTCAAGAAGGATACTCTAGAGCCCCCACCCCTGAGTAAGTTTTCAGGGAAAAACTGGGGATAGTAAATTCCAGGTTAAAGGAAAGAGACCACAGTCTTCTCTGAGAGAAGGAGCAAATCAGATCTTCACTTAAGAAAAATCTTCTCAGTGACTGCGTATGTGTGCCAAAGAGCAGTCAAGAGGACAAAGGGCACAGGCTAGGTAGATGAGCTGGAACTGTTTAGGAGGGAGAATGACAAGTGGCCCCTGTCCACAGTCCTCACAGAACTGTTGACCCACTAGGTCAACAGAACCCAGGCCCAGAGGGGCGGGAAGATCAAAGAGATGACAGCAAACTGAGAAGCCTGTACCAATTCACAGAAAAAATTAATATGCTGCCTGGAGAATGGAAGAGAAGCAAACTCGGGGCACCTCATCTCACTAAGGAGGACCACAGAGAGCAGGAAGCCCATACTCCTGACCCAGAGAGGCCAAGAGGTCATAAACCTGTCATTTCAAACCACCTCACTGATGACATGCTACCCTAGTAGATGGAAGCAAATGTGGCACACATCATATCTCAAGAAAAGGCCCAGCACTTTTCCATGCCTGCCTTCCAGCAGATCCAGGGCTAGATGGGGTATGACTTCTCCAGCACTGACCCAAAATCAAAACACCAAGTGTTTCTCACAATCTAGCCCTGCTGCCCCTATGCCATCCATGCTAACACCAATTTCTATACAACTAACCTCCATAATGTCTAACGATTATTATATTCCAAATTTCATTTCATCACTTTAACAGTGTGCTACTTTACAAGTTAAAATATGCCATCAATTTGAGTCCCAAAACTGCATAATGACACAAAATTCACTGATGTAGAATTTTTTAAAACCTACATTAAAATCTAACATAATCAGGCACAATGGCACATGCCTGTAATCCTCATTACTCAGGAGACGGAGGCAGGAAGACCATAACTTCTTAGCCAGCACAGGCAACGTAGAGAAACTCCTGTTCAAAAATATAAAAGGACTCTGGATGTAGCTGAGTGGCAGAGTGTGTGTGTACCTAGCCTACTGAAAACCCTGGATCTGATCCCCTGTACCTAAGCATCACACAGGAATTCATGCTGAAGCTAGCAGGCATGAATGATTCCACCTGCCTGGGAGCAGCCCCCTTCTCCCCGTGCATGGAACAGGCCATGCCCACACTCCTTCCTACCCGTTAGGTGCAGTGAGATGAGGGCCGCAGCTACAGGGCAGGAGTTGCGGCTTTCACAGAGAAGGACAGCTTTTAATTCTAGCTCAAGCAGTCACTTTGGACAGGCCCTCCTGAATGTTCTCTCAGGGAGCAGCAGAACAAGGCTGCAGAGTTCCTAGGGGGATTAGAGATAAACTAACTCACAGTGAAAAAGAAAGACCCTTAGCACTGAAGCAGGCGGAAGAGAAAAATCACACCTTCCTCATTATCCAGGTCCTAAAGCTCTTGCGACCAAACTGGGATGAGAAAAAAGGTCAAATCGTGCCCCTCCCCCAGTGGAGCTGCAGCTGACTCAGAGAGCTCCATCATAAAAAGCACGCATCCTAGCACTCGATTAGCAGTCCCTACTGCACTAGAGTGTTTCCATAGCAACCAGGGAAGAACTATAAAGCAACCAGTTTTACATATAAATTCTCCATTACAATGAAATATTGCAGTCAGGCAAAGGATTCTGACAAAGAACTAGGCAGACAAACAACATCTATAACATTAATACTAATTATTCATCATTCACACAAAATGGTAATTTTTTCCGATGCCTGCCTTGCAAGCCCAAGGTCCCGAGTTTGATCCCTGGTACCAAAAACAAACAAGCTGGGCGTGTGGTGCATGCCTGTAATCCCAGCTCTTGGGAGGCTGAGGCAGGAGGATCGCTGTGAGTGTGAGACCAGCCTGAGCTACATAGTGAGTTCCAGGTCAGTCTCAACTACATAGTGAGACCCTGTCTCAAAAAAAACAAAACAAAACAAAAACAAACAAAATGATAATTTTTCCTTAAATGCTAGAAACATTTTATAGCATTTACACCAAAAGTCTTAAAACGATTTTATGAGCACTAAACATTACTATCAAAAAATATTTTGAAAGCCAGGTGCCGTGGTACTGGCCTGTAATCCCAGCACTTGGGAGGATGAGACAGGAGATCACCTGAGTTCAAAGCTACCCTGGGCTATGTAGTTAGTGTAAGGCAAGCCTGAACTACATAGCAAGACCCTATCTCAAAAAACCCAAAAAGGGCCAGGCATGGTGGTGCACACCTGTAATCCCAGCACCCAGGAGGCTGAGGCAGGAGGATGGCAGTGAGTTCAAGGCAAGCCTGGGCTGCATAGTGAGTTCAGGGCCAACCTGAACTACAAAGGGAGACCCTTCCTCAAAATACCCCTCACCAAAAATTCACAGTATCCTCTGACTCTTAAGATATTTACAATGATTGCTCTGTACCAATATAATCTACACGTCTACATGAGGAAATACTAACCAAAACCTGGCCCCATCATACGAGGTGTCTGGACAGGACAAGTGAGAACAACCGCACACCCGCCTGACCAGCTAGGACAGGTGGGCAGATTGTAACACTCCTAACTCAGCCGGGTGGGGCACTCCAGCCCAGCAGCTACAGACGCTGAGACCAAAAGCCACAGGGACAGCCTACCCAAAAAGCCTTTTCTCCCTAGTCTCTCTGACAACGCTTTGGTGGGCTCTCTAAGAAAGAGTTCCCAGCACCACGTTCACACCACTCATAACTATCCAAGGCCAGTGTACTGGCTGAATGGGCTGTGGCAGGCCATTAACCCTCCGCACACAATACAAAGCTGCTACCTTCTCCCTGGCCCCTACTGCTCCCCCAAACCCATGTAGATGTCTGGAGACTTCCTTAAGCTCAGCGAAGAGGTCCAGAAGAGGTCCAGGAGCCGCATTCTTCCTCTTCCTGCAGAACCCAAATGACCTCCGGCCAGAAGCCTCCCCACAATGGCAAACAATAGTCACGACAAATGCTAATAACGTTAATTGCTCAACCAGGAATTCTGTCAAGTATTTTCCAACAAGGAAGACTTCTGTGAAGTACAAATGCCCATCCCTCAACTCCTCAACGTGTGAAGCCTTTTGCCTCCAAAAAGGCTGGAGACTTTTTCAAAAATCAAGAACATTACTGCTTTCCACCCAAGGTGAATTCAAGACACATAGAACAGATGAGAAGAACAGTCATCAATATCAGATTTTAACATACATAACCCTTGACCCGGTAATTCCAGGAACTCAGCTGACAACACTGTGTATAAGAGCCTGCACTGGACATCATTCTGTCATAGTAAAACACTAAAGACAGGCCAGGCACAGTGGTGCTCACCTGTAATCCCAGCACACGGGAGGCTGAGGCAGGAGGATCGCTGAAAGTTCGAGACCAGCCTGGGCTACATAGTGAGTTCCAGGTCAGTCTCAACTACATAGTGAGACCTTGTCTCAAAAAACAAACAAACAAACAAAAAACCAGTAAAGACAAGTAAATATCCATCAGCAATAGATATGCCAAACCGAGTTGTGACACTCGTTCCTTAATATGCAGCAGCCTTTGTGTTAGTAGAGTAGATCCCAGGAAGAGTGGGAAAGGAACAGCACAACATGCTCTGCCACTGACAGCAATGCCTACATACACATGCTTCTCCACACCTGTAATGAAACACAAGCACGGTACACCAAAAGTCTGAAGACGGGGTGGGGGAAAGAACCACCATTTTCAATGGAAAAGGAAACATGAACACAAAAGCAAAGTTTAACTGTGTGAAGATAGCAGGATGTAAAGTTTTAGTCACACCAAGGAGTCTTAAAAACCCTAAACAGAGGGTTTTCTCTTTCTTGACCTGAAAATTCTAGCTAATTCTGGTCAAACCCTGAGGGTTGTTTTGTGTTATGTTTTGCAATACTGAGAACTGAATCCAGGGTCTTCATTCACTAGCCTTTTTTTTTTTTTTTTTTTTTTTTTGTGCCAGGGATCAAACTCAGGTCCTTACACTTGTGAGGCAGGTGACAGAACCACTGAGCTAAATCCCTGGCCCTATTTTTATTTTTGAGATAGGTCTTACTGAGTTTCTGATTTGCCCAGGCTAGACTCAAAACTTGTGATCCTCCTGCCTCAGTTTCCCAGAAGGCTTGGACTACAGGCATGTACCACCACACTTGGCTCTAGTCTTCTTAATTACTGTATTTATTATTATTTATTATTAGGTCTACTTTTTTTGTTGTTGGGTTTGAGACAGGTTCTCACTATATAGTTGACACTGACCTGGAACTTAGTATGTAACCCAGGCTGGTCTCAAACTCACAGCGATCCTCCTGCCTCAGCCTCCCAAATGCTGGGATTACAGGTGTGTGGCACCATGCCCAGCTGATTTAGGTCTACTTTTATTATAGAGAATATGTAAGGAACTTGAACATTAAAAATCTGAGGCTGGGGCTGGGGATTTAAGTTCAGTGGTTTCACCACCTGCCTTGCAAGCACAAGGGCCCAAGTTCGATCCCAGGTACCAAAACAACAACAACAACAACAAAATTCTTAGGCTGCCAGATATGGTAGTACACAACTGTAATCTCCACACTCTGGGAAGCTGAGGCAGTAGGATCCCAAGTTGGAGGCCAGCTTGGGCAAGTCAGAAACTCAGTAAGATCCTGTCTTAAAATAAAATATAAGAAAAATGCAAATCAAAATTACACTGTGAGCCAGGCATGGTGGCGCACACCTGTAATCCCAGCATTTGGGAGGCTGAGGCAGGAGAATGGCTGTGATTTTTAGACCAGCCTGGGCTAAACTGTGAGTTCCAGCTCAGTCTCCACTACATAGTGAGACCCTGCCTCAAAAAAATAAATAAATAAATTTTAAAAATAAAATAAAACTACACTGTGATACTATCTGAACCAGAAGTTCAAGCCCAGTCTGTGCTACTACATGACTTAGCAAGACCCTGTCTAAAATAAAAAATAAAAAGGGCTAGGCGTGGTGGCACACATCTGTAATTCTAGCACTCAGGAGGGCAGACAGCTGAAGGATCACTACATATTCAAGGCCAGTCTGGGCTACATAGAGACCCTGTCTCAAAAAACAAAAACAATGGCCAGGGATTTAGCTCAGTGATTCCACAGCATGCCTCCAAAGCACAAGGTCCTGAGTTTGATTCCCAATACAAAAAAAAAATATATATACACAAAAGTAGCATATTAAAAAAAGACTGGGGATGCAGTTCAAGGCAAAGGCCCTGGGTTCAAACCCCAGTATCACAAAAACAAAACAAAATAATTAGACCTAATGTTTGCTCTTAGTAAGTAAGTATCCTAAGAAACTCAGAGAATCATAAAAAAAGTGAAAAACATGGGCTTATATGGGAAGGGCTTAAAAAAATCATTTTGTGCTTCCTATCTCCAAGGGCCATTCCTAACTAGCATCTCCACCAGAACACAAGGGCCAGGGCCCAGCTCTGGGGCTGACCCCAGGACTGGACACTGAGTCCAGAACTACACAAGGCCCCCCAGTCTGACCCTGCGGCCAAAGAAGCAATGCTTGTGAGCCTGATGCCGCTGAGCTAGGGTCTGGGGAGGGGAACGCGCGAAGGAGCTGTCTCCCTAACACCACTGACTGCGACATGACAAGGACAGACAGGCCCTGGAAGATGAGGAAAACCAAAGTCCTGGAGTTGATCTCCTTCCAAACTCCCTCATCTTCCTAAGTCCTCCTGCTCCAAAGAAAGACCTTACACGGCGTGCACACCACACATGGACACTCTCCCCCAGTCCACTCAAGCATGGGTCTCTGGGTCTCACAGACACACTACCCCCAACCAGCAACCTGGACATCCTACTCGCTAAGCAAGCAGGCGGCTTACATTGTGTCCTGGACAGTCGAGGCCAGAGGAAGCTCCTATTCCCCCTCCACCGCCTTTCCACCTGGGACTGCAGATCTCCTGCAGCGTCTGCAACAACTGCTGCTCCGCCTGGTGACAGTTCTCAGGACCTCCCAATTCAGACACATACCGAGAAACCTTCATTCTCCTAACTCCAGCACCGAAGAATCCCATTTCAACAGAGTGAAACCTGATGACACCAAAGGCTTTGGAGAATGGGGCCAAGCGGAGGCTAACCTAGAGCCTAGACTGCACTGCTCCCACTCAGCGCTCAGAGCCATCGCCTGTTAGACACTAAGTGACCATACACCTTGGTAACAAGGCGGCACCCCCGCTCCCAAGGTGCAGTTCCATCAGCCCAGTCCTAGAGAATCACAGTCAAATCTAACTGGCAGACACCTGGCCTCAGGAAAGCAGATCCACCAGAAGAGTGTTAATTAGAGAGGTTTGCCTCCCGCACAGAACCAATGTGGCTTGACATAAAAATATCTGACAATTTAGGAATGACTTTTAATAAAACTGAGGGTTATTTAAAGCAGTCTGAAAAAAACTACTTCCCTAGATCAATCAGCACTTAGTACGCTCCATGGATGCTTTTACCTTTCACACCATCTTTTCAAGCAAAGGCAGGTGCAGACAGACTGACCTCCAGCCACAAGAACAGGAGGAAGCAGAGGCAGAGAGTCAAACTCTGAGAGGTCTGCAGAGGGAGGCACAGCACTTCTGCACCCTAAGTCACAGGCAGGACCGTAAGGGCTGCCTTGGCGATGAACACCCTTGTTAAAGAAAACTGTGAACTAAGCAAGGAGAAAACCTAATGTTATGACACACCTGTAATTCCAGATACTCAGAAGGGAGACACAGCAGGAAGAAAAGTTAGAGGTTAGCCTGTCCAATAGAGCAAGGGAAAGCAGCCACCCTAAAAAAATAAATCAATAAATAAATAAGTGGGAGTGGTGGCACCTACCTGTAACCTCAGCACTCTGAGGATGAGGCAGGAGAATCACAAATTCAAATCTAGCCTGAGCAATTTAGTGACTTAGCACTTTGGGCTGGCCCTCAGTGCACAGGCCCTGAGTTCTATCCCCAGTACCTAAAAATAATAATTCAACATTAACATCAACTCATCAACAACTGGAGTGAACTTGAATTTTACACTCTAGATACCTTCTACTCCTTAATCAGACCCTAATCTATGAGAAACAGGCTCCTATCAGAATGAAACATATGGGCCAGATGTGGTGGCAAACACCTGTAATCCCAGCGTTCAAGAGGCTAAGGCCGGAGGATCACTGCAAGTTCCAAGCCAGCCTGGGCTAGCTACACAGTGAATTCAAGGCCAGCCTGAACTCCACAGCAAGACCCTGTCTCAAAAAACAGAAACAAGAGGTATGAAACCTAAAACCACTAGGTCTCAGCACACAGTGTTCTGCTTACCCGTACCTACCAATGACACACCAGGGCATGGAAGCGCAGAACATAACAGGGTGAAGAGACCACCGGTGGGGCGAGCAATCCCAGAGCTCACTCAGAGGCCTGGAGCGTATGCTCAGTGGTAGAGAGCACGGTCAACATGTATGAGGCCCTGGGCTCAATACCCAGTACAAGAAAGAAAAAAAATCTACTCACAGAAGTTACCATCAGCAGCAGCAATTTATGAGGACCTACTCTGAATTACACACTAGGCTTCCAAGTCAAATTGTGAATTTGTTTAATTCAGAAAAACACCATGTGAACTGATTCCCATTTGTGCAATCTGCATCTCATTAGGTGACAGCTGCACTGGAAGGAGCACCGCCACAGGTTAGGGGACTGAGCCACCAACAACGAACGCTCACACACAGTCACCAGTGCATCTGTGCTGTGAGCTTGCCCGTGATGCAGCACGGCACCCTGGACAAGCCCGTTCACGTGAAGGTGTGGGCTGGCACGAACTCCCGCATGCCAAGCTACACACGGAATAAAGCACATTACCCATCATTCAATTTGCTTCCAATCTCTCCCTCCCTCCTCGTGCCCACTATTTCCAGCCTCCCTCGGAGTAGACTACCATTTTCAAAGCAAGGTGAAACGTGGAGCACAGTACCAAGCGTCCAGCACCCACTGCTCTGTGTCCTGGGTCTCAGCAGATGGCTTCCCTTTACCTTCACAGCCCAGGAAGAACTGCTTCAGCCTCTGCTGCAAACATTTCAAAACCAAACAGCCTGGACTAGCCCACTACACTTAAACCGTTTCCACTCAGCTTGACTCAATGAAAGCGTAGCCTTCGAAAGCATCCCTGCACAGCAGAGAAACAAGCCTTGATCAGGCACAGCAAGGCCCAAAGGACGGCCAGCTTCCACCAGGGCTTCATGCCCCACTCCCACTGGAGGGAGCCCCTCCTGAGCAAGGGTGAAGGTCATGGCCTCCCCTGTGAATCCAGACGGCACTGCCCTGCAGCTTCTAAATCCCGTCTGCCTGATGAGCAGGAAGAAGACAGAAGTGATGAGCGGCGCGGCAGGGACAGCTGTAAAGCAGATTTTGTTAAGATAAACAAACCCCTGAAAGAGTAAAATGTGCTGACAAGAGGGAGGGGCTGTGGAGGAGCCAGGTAAACTAACCACCAAGAAGTAGGCACCACGTGCCCCTGGCCCTGAGACCTCACCACGGTACAGGGTACCCAAACCACTCTCAGCAGTGTCCCTTCACCACAACAAGCCACAACCAGCCATAGGCTGAAACAGTACACAGAAATTTCCAGAAACCAACAAATGGTTTTAAATTGCGCACCCATCCCACCAACCCAGGAAGGTGTCTTATCCTTGGTTCATTAGTCACACAGGGTCAAGAACAGAAAGGCTGCAATCCAAATATGCCAAGGTGGAGCCAGCAAAAGCATCCTCCCAGTGAAAACATGAAAGTTTTCAACGGAAAACAGCAATCCCGGCGTCCCCAAGGGTCAGAGAACACACCCTCAGTAGGGGACATGAGAAGCCGGCCCAGGCAGAGCACAGCGGGACAGACGCCCACCTAGCAACTCGCAGAGGCTCACTCAGAGTATGTGTGCGTCCTACCGCTTGAAGCAACTCACAGATACATACTCTTATGCTGGTTAATACGCTTGGCATGGATTTGTGGTATTAATATTAAATATTTGGCCCCGCATAGTCACACACGCCTGCAATCCCAGCACTTGGGAGGCTGAGGCAGAAGGATCGCCACAAGTTCCAGGCCAGCCTGGGCCACAGAGTGAGTTCAAGGCCAGCCTGAACTACATAGCAAGACCCTATCTCTAAATAAACAATTTTCTGCACTCTCAGATCATAAACCTTTCCCAAACCATAAATTTTAAGACTGCTTATCTTTTTCAACCAAATATCAACTAGATATCTCCCTCCCTAACCCCCGGTACCAGGCCCTCACACTAAGACACATCCTTATCTTTTATTTTGAAGCAAGGTCTCCATAGATTGCCCAGGCTGGCCTCAAACTCTCAGCAATCCTCCTGCCTCAGCCCGTCCAGTAGTTGGGATTATAGGTAATGCACCACTGTGCCCAGCTTACACAGATATCTGCTACATACATGGAACCATATAGGAAATACAAAACAAAAGCAGGTTCAAAATCAACCTAAGAGCATATCCAGGCACAGATCTCCATTCTTTTGTCTATACTGCCCCTGGCTTCTGCAAGCCTCCAAATCTCTAATTTCCTTTCTACTTGGAACCAAAACTACTACCTAAGCCTACACTGTATGCTGGCTTCACAAAAGCTCCTTGAGCACAAATATGGACTGTGCTGAAACAAGAGTAGTCACTCACATTCCCCTTGCTGAGCTTGGGTGGGGGGACTCTGACCACAACCTCAGAGGCACTGAGCTTCCTCAAGACCTACCTGGGAACTGGGTAAGTCGCCCGGAGTCAGAGACATCCACATTTGTCAAGCATCCGTGTCCAGAGCAGAATGGCACAAATACATACAGCAGGTATGAAATACACAGCACCTAGGTCCTGCTCCACTGCCCTTCAGTCCCTTCTCTTCTGCCCCTTCTGCCTGTCCTTTACAGCCCTGCTCTCACAATTTGCCCCACCAGGGTGGGGGAGTTAGCTCAGTGGTGCCACCACCTGCCTCACAAGTGCAAGGTCCCGAGTCCAATCCCCGGTATCCAAAAATAATAAATAATAACAGTAAAAATTTGCCCCACCAACCATACTCTGAATCTGAATCAATTTACCACTCCTGTTGACTCACCTGTTAACAAACACCTTGTCTGTCACACAGGCCCTCTTAGCAGAACCTTCTCCACTCACGTGGCTACTCTCAAAATGAAGGACCCTCTACTACCCGAGATGTTCCACCTCCATCTGATTCTGTTTTGTGGTGCCAGGCATTGAACACAGGGTCTCCTCACTGAGCTACATCCCAGCTTTATTTTTTTATTTTGAGACAAGGTTTCTCTAAGTTATCAAGTTCAAATTAACAGTCCTCCTGTCTCAGCCTCCTAACTGGGTTCTGTTAGGTGCACTGTATTCTTTGGTCTCTTTTCTGGCATATTTATTTTCACTGTTCATTTGAATTCAACTATTACTCCTAAAACAAATTTCAATCTTCACCATCGCCTTCTAACTAGCCATTTTACATTTTTCTAGAAAATGGAATTCCTACTTGCTATAATGGTGCTCCTACTAAGAAGCCTTTTTGAATCTGATGCTCAAGAAAAGCAAATGGTGGGGATGAAACATGGAAAAGATGAAACAGCAGCCTCTCTCGAGTCTTCCAAGCCAGCCCATCACATACTCCAGCCACTCGTACTTCCACCTAGCCTGACTGCCATCCAAAACACACACCTTAAACTGTCCCCTGCTCCCACTCAATCCTGGCACCCAGGCTCTGCAGTCTGATGCCAGCCAGGCTGCAGCTTCACCTGCCCTGAGGTCTTACCTGGGCTCCCAGAGTCACACAGACCTAGCAGAGCCCAGCTTTCATCAGCACCACCCCTACACGGAGCTTCCACAGCACTTCCCACAGCAGCAGCCCCCAGACCCAGCCCCACCAGCTCTCCAGAGGCCTTAGACACCTGCCTCTTTTCACAGGACCAAGACATAACGTCACACTGTAGTTCAAAGAACACAGTTCTGCCCTGTCTCAAAGCTGGGCTGTAGCACCTGCATCTCCCATAACAAAGTTTGGCAAACACAGAGCAGCTAATAAACATCTACGCACGAAATCAGTGCACTTGGGGGAACATCACAGCCCAGGCTGGGAAGCCCTCTCCATAAAACATGGAACTCACTCCAGCTGTGAGGACACCAGGCTGCACCTGGAAGAACAGTCAGTCAGGTAAGCCAGAAGACAACGACAAGACAGTGCTTTCCAGCCATGCCCAGCTCACTCACTCGCAAGGATATAAAAAACTATGACTGCAAGATCGGGGATTTAGCCCAGTGGTTCCACCACCTGCCTCACAGCCCAAGTTCCATCCCGGTACCAAAAAAAAAAAAAGCCAAACAAACAAACAAAAAAAACCCAAGACTGCACTGGGGTTCTTCAAAATGCTCCACGTCATGAATAACAAAGGAAAACTGAAGAGCTGCTGGGCAGGAGGCAATGAAAGGACGGCAACTTAGGAGACCCAGTCTCACAATTTAAGAAAGGGCTAGGGCACACACAACTCAGTGATAAATTGCCCGGGTATCAGTGGCAGAGCAGGTGAGACAGAAATGAAGCCTGAGGTTTGGTTGGCAATCATATACCAAACTTACCATTATGACAGTTAACACCAGGAGAACCGGAATGAGAAACACGACACTTTCACAATTTTCTGTATTACTGAAATTATCCCAACCTAATTTGATTGAAAACAAAACCTCATCCAGGACCTGTATTTCCAGCTTGCTCAGTAACCCCAATAACGCCATGCCCAACTGGGTAGGTAGACTCTGGTGAGCTGACACACAAAGTGAAGACAAAGGTGGGAAAGTACTGCTGTCACGGGTGGGGGCCGCAGGGAGTACTCTGGGTTACAAGGAAAAGGGACTAAGGCTACTAAGCAGAGCCAGGAGCAGCCCACATCACCCAGGTGAGCCCAACATAATTACAGGGTCCTTACAAGCAGAAAGGAGCAATAAATGGGTCCGGGACAAGCACAGTTGTTGTAATGGAGGAAGATAGCAAGCCAAGGGATGCAGGCCAACACCAACAAGGCCTCCACGAGGTGCCAGCCCTGCCAACACCTTGACCTGGCCCGGGGAGATCTAATCACCTGATAGAACTGTAGGAGTGTAAACCCTTGCTGCTCGTGGGCTGCACGTGTGGGCATGTCAGAGCAGCAGCAAACCAACAGGAGCAGCCCTGAGAAACTAACAGCTAGCATCTCTCCAGAGGCCAAGGGCCTGCTCCCTTCCACCCTGCACAGCCCCATCGCTGTCTGTTCCCACACATCGCCCACCTACCTACAACCCTCCTCGAGCCAACATATTTGGCAATTCACAAATTATTAAGAAGCCAGCGTGGTGGTGCATGCCTGTAATTCCAACACTCAGAAGGCTGAGGCAGGAGGATCACTGGGAAATTGAGCCATGCTGGGGCAACACAGTGAGTTCATGGCCAGCCTCAACTACATAATGAGACCCTGTCTCAAAAAGCAAAAAATAAGTAAATAAAACCTTAGTGTGTAATAACACTATCCTTATTTTTTCCAAAGACGGTTACAACAGTCTCCTTTAAAAACCAATCACCTGATAAGAACTCATGTTTACCGGAATCATGTCTAATCCCTCTGCAAAAGAAAAACAAAGCTCACAGGTAAATCTCGGTAAGGTTACATCTTCCTAAAATTAATAAAGGAAAGCGCATTATTTTTCTAAGTTTCCTGCTCTAAGATACACGGTACAATTCAAAGACCTCTCTCATACAGCAGGGGGAAAAAATTGTCAATGAATATTAACATATTTAATAGACTCTAAAGAATCTCCAACTTCAGATGGACTATTCAGTCACAAAAAAACTATATACCTAATTTATTTTTATGTGCATAATTTAAATAAGCTAATAAAAAGCACACAATCCTACCATAGAAAAATTCAGTGTCTAAACCCTCCTAGAATCAACCTTGGGGTTGCACAATACTAAGGTAACAATACAAGTTATCAACGTATTTTTAAGATTCCTAAAAGCTGCATTTTAAGATTCCTAAAAGTATGACAGTCACAAGTCCATGGCCAGCCACGGCAACTTAGTAAGAGACTGTCTCAAAACAGAAAGGGCTGGGGGCCAGGGATTTAGCTCAGTGCCACCCAGCCTTCCTTGAAAGTGAAAGGTCCTAGGGGCTGGGGATTTAGCTTGGTGGTTCTGCTGCCTGCCTCACAAGCACAAAGACTCAGTGCGATCCCTGGTGCCAAAAAAAAAAAAAAAAGTTTCAGATTTATTAAGAAAGAGAGGGCCGGGGATTTAGCTCAGTGGTTTGGTTGCCTGCCCTGCAAGCGCAAGGACCTGAGTTCAATCCCCGGTACCAAAAAAAGAGAGAGAGAGAGAGAGAGAGAGAGAGAGAGAGAGAGAGAGAGAGAAAGGTCCTGAGTTCAATCCCAAATACAGGTGCGGGGGAGGGGGACAGAAAGGACTGCATAGTAGTGCAGACCTATAATCTCTGCACTCTGAGAGGCTGAGGCAAGAGAATGGGAGTTTAAACCCAGCCTGGGCAACTTAGTGATTTATCAGGACCCTATCTCAAAATACAATGGACCCTCAAGTTACGACCAGCCTAACACAGAACAACTTGGGTTGTTAGGTAATGAAAGATTAATCTGTCTCTTTGTTATCTAGCATATACCAGGTAAACATCCAGATCTCAGCTGTACTGACTTACAATCAACTTGAGTTTACAACAAGTCCATGGGAACTGATTGAGTTTATAAGTCAAGGGTCAAAATAAAAAGGAGACCCAGGCAAGGTAACACATGACTGTAATCCCAGCGCTCTGGAGGCTGAGGCAGAAGGATCACGAGTTCAAGGCCAGCCTACCCTACAAAGTGACACCCTGTCTAGATAGATGATAGACAGACAAAAAGACAGGGAGATAGATGGGGTCAGGGGGAAGATGTAGCTCAGTGCAAAGGCCCTGGATTCAATTCTTAGTACCACCAGCAAAAAAAAATGCTGGGGGAAGAATCAGTTGCCTAACATGTGTTATTGGTTTAATGCCCAGTACAGGGCTAAAAAGCTGGATTTTTTTTTTTTTTTTTTTTTTTTTTTTTTTTTTTTTTTTTTTTTTTTTTTTTTTTTTTGGTACCAGGGATCAAACTCGAGACTTTGTGCTTGCGAGGCAGACACTGGAACCACTGAGCTAGATCCCCGGCCTTGGATTTTTTATCGCTTAAAAAAGGTTTATTCACATTCTATACATCTTTTAATTAACCAAAGGTATTACTTTTTTTAGAGTTACTTTTTTCAGGGCTGGGGATCTAGCTCAGTGGTTCCACAGCCTGCTTCACAAGTGCAAGGCCCAAGTTTGATCCCTGGTACCAAAAAGAAACATTCTGTCACTGTGGGTTTTTTTTTTTTTTTTGCCTTTTATTTTTACTTCCTGCTTTACAGGATGTAAAACCACATTTAGAAACATGGTGAAGGGGGCTGGGGATGTAGCTCAGTGAGACAGCATGTGCTTGCATGCACCAGGCCCTGGGTTTGATCCCTAACACCGCCCCCCTCCAAAAAAGAGCAGTAAATACTAGGCTGGGAGTGTAGCTCAGTGATAGAACACTTGTGTATAAGGCGCTGGATTTGATCCCCAGACAGGAAAAAAAAAAAAGACAAGGTTTAGTTTCTAGAGAGTAGTAAGCTTTCTCACTGTTTCGGGCTAAGTTTAAACAGGACAGTCATTAGGTCATTATCCTCCAGAGCTAAGGTTGGCTTTGTTTATCCTGCTCCCTACAAACACAGTAGGAAATACACTAATCATAGCTGGCCAAAACCTTATGAAGCTGGGCTCTAGCACATGGCACAGCGTTTGGCCAGCATAATCAAGGCCTTGGGTTCCATACCTAGTACCACAAAAAAACCTATAAACCAAGCACTCTGTGCTTTCCCAATACGTGGAAAGTCATTAACCCACCGAACTGCCCTAGGGAAGGAAGGAGGGATGCTTACCACTAATGTGCCAAGAAGACAGGTCTATTTTTTACATTTTAAATGAAAAATAACCTCTGATAACAAAATTATTAAACACTTGAAAGTTAAATTTCAATTCCATTTGTTTTTATGGGGTTTTGTTTTGGTTTTTTGTTGCTGCTGCTTTTGATTTTGGTTTTTGGTTTTTGAGACAGGGTCTTGCTAAGTAGTCCAGCCTAGCCTTGAACTCACTGTGTAGGCCCAGGCTGGCCTCAAACCTTCAGCCATTCTAAGGTCACTTTTTTCCATGTTCTGGGAACAGCAATCTTGGCCTTGCACATGCTAGACAAGCACTGTACAACTGAACTACAACCCCAGTTCACATTGTTGTCCCTTTTTCTTTGTGCGACAGTCTACCCATGAATTTCAGGGTGGCCTCAAACTTACAGCACTCTTCCTGCCTCACCCTCCTGAGTACTGAGATTACAGGCATGCGCCATCACACCTGGCTGAAGGTTACATTTTTAAGAGTTCAGCAAGTAATAAAAAGAAAAAAATTATAAATTTTACTTAACCTTGACAGAAAAAAATTTTTTTTTTTTGGTGGAGACAGGGTCTCACAATGTAGTGGAGACTGACCTGGAACTCACTATGTAGCCCAGGCTGGTCTAGAACTCAGCTATCCTCCTGCCTCAGCCTCCAGAGTGCTGGGATTATAGGCATGCACCACCATACATGGCTCTTGACAAACTTTTTTATATAAATGGTCAAAATATTTTGTGCTGAGAAAAAGTCAACATTTCAAGTAATAAATAGGTGTACATTGTTTGCTTTATGAGTAGACAAAGATTCTCAGGCTAATAAATAATTTACCACATAGATGCCAGGGCAAAACTAAGCCCCTAGGTCCTGGCTTCAGCCAGCCAAGGAAGAACCCGCCCCTAAGACATTATTCTTCCCAGTCCATGCCCCACTGTGGCCTTGAGAAATACAGGAATGGGTGAAGGCATCAGAGTCCTTCGCAGACCACAGGATTCTCAACCCTTGAAGAGTCTTAGCCAGCCACAAGTGGTAGCACAAGCCTGTAAATGCTGCATTCTGGGAGAGTGAGGCATGAGGATCCCAAATTTGAACCTAGCCTGAGCAACTTAGTAAGACCCTTTCTCAAAATTAAAGAGAGGACCTAGGGCCGGGGATTTAGCTCAGTGGTTCCGTCACCAAGATCCCAAGTTCAATCCCCAGTACCAAAAAGTGGGGGCAGGGAGGGGG
>NW_022900944.1:48717561-48721583 GCF_012274545.1 Fukomys damarensis
CGAGGGCAGTGACATAAAGCTCAATGCAAAACACATGGGGTTCAATCCAGTACCACACAAAATAAGAATATATAATTTTGGTATTGAGACACTACTTAAGTCCATGTGGGAAAAAGTAATCTCCTTTCAAATAAATTTGTTTAAAAAGAAAAAAAAAACTAAAACTCGCAAAGGACTTCCCACCAGGATGCTAGGCCACTTACTCGTGTTACCTCTGGGCAGGTGCTCAGCCACAGACGGAAACCACACACAGCAGAAGCACACTCCAGCTCAACCTTGACCTTCACCCAGCTCTATGATGCTGGCACCTCCACAGGAAGGTGTGCAAGTCGAGCAGAAACTGCTGCTAGACTTCTCTGGCCTCAAAGTAGCAGTCCTATTAAAACTGCTTTCACAGAACACCTTTTCTTTCCACAGGATAACTTTCCCTTTCATTGTTTTGCATTCTGTTCCAATCTAAAAATCTATGTCCTGTACCTTTAACTATAAAGGCAAACTTATAATGAAAACAAATGGGAAAAATAGCTGAAATACACATGGCAGAATCGCTGGCTAAATAAATATAAATGCAGGAGCCTAAGTTTCCACTTTCAAAATTACTCAAATATTTCTATATAGGCTTTGGAGGGAGTTATTATTGTTTTGTTGTTGTTGTTGTTGACTTTGTGAGACAGGGTCTCCCTGTGTAGTTCAGGCTTGCAAACCTGAAGCAAACCCCCTGCCTCAGCCTCCTGAGTTCTGGGTTTCTAGGTGTGCACCATCACACTCTATATAAGCTTTAAACAATTCAAATATCACCGGGCGTGGTGGAGCATGTAATCCTAGCACTCAGGAGGCTGAGGCAGGAGGATCGCTGTGAGTTCAAGACCAGGCTGGGCTACACAGTGAATTCCAGGTCAGTCTCAACTACACAGTGAGACTCTGTCTCAAAAACCAAAAACAAACAAACAAACAAAATTCAAATATCTCCTGAGCCACTTCCATGACTACAGCGTCATGAATTGGGCTGGGCCAAAGTAGACCATCCCGACCTTAAATTTACAGACTTTCTCATGGGGGCAAGGGGCAAGACAGGGACAACCTATTAAACCAATCATTACATATTTGAAAATTTTTATTTCTTTGTTCTGAGGGGGGAACACTTTCCTTGAAAGTAATAAGAGAGCTGGGTGAGTAAGGAAGATCACCACACATTCAAAGTCAACCTGAGCTCTCCAGAGCCTGTCTCAAAAAAAAGAGAGGAAGAGGGGCCGGGGATCTAGCTCAGTGGTTCTGCCGCCTGCCTCACAAGCCCAAGGTTCTGTGTTCGATCCCTGGTACCAAAAATAAAAGAGAGAGAGAGAAAAACAAGAGGAAGTAGTACTTAACTAAGGCCCAAGACTGAGCAGTTATCTTGCAGTGGGGATGAGAGGAGCTGCATGGGAGGCTGTGATGGAGATTCAGCAAGGCCCTACCCAAGAGTAAAGGTAATGGCCCAATTCAGGAAACACAAGCCAAGGTAGCCGGTGTCACAAGCTAAGAGAGACACCAAAGCTAGGAGTGGGGGCGGGGGCGGGGGCCCCTTGGAGGTTAGGTCTGGATAATCACTTGAGATGTATCATAAAGATGACATCTGTAGTTCTACCACATACATAAAACACTATTTAGTCTAAAGATGAACCACAGGAAATTTTAAATATGGAGAGGAAGCATGGGTGTTAAGAACAACAAAAACATTTAAGCACAAGCCCAATCTGACTCCAGCCTAACAGACACATGAATAAGGACCACTGAGCAAACAAAAGCCCCTTAATAATAGAAACATCTATAGGAATTAATGAAGTAGTCATTAAAGCGGATTCCTAAGCCTTAAAAGGCTTCCTAGGCCAATTACTCAACTGCCTGAGTTCCTGGAGCTGAGGCCTGACACCCTCTTTCAGATAGCTTGAAGACAAAACTGAGAAGGTTGAATCGCACAGAAATTCCATTTGAAATTCAAATTGAGAAAACATTTCAAGACAATAACTTCTAGTTATTTGCACTCATTCAATTTTTGTACAAAGTTTATCAAACGGGCCACACTCAATCCCCACCGAGCACTGACTGAACAGCAGTAATAAACTGACACAGCGTGCGCCGACAAGCGATGCGTCATCATTTTCACCTATTAACTAGCAAATATCTCGCTATTAAGAGAAGCTCATCCATTACACTTACCATTTGAGGGATGAAGGGACTTTTACACAGGGTAATGGACAGATCAAAACACTTATTTTGGCAACAAATGCAGATTATTCTCTGAACCAGCATTTACTGATGCTCTCTAATTATGCTATTTAATTGATGATGGGCACATTGCCAACAAGCAAAATAATTTTCTTGTAGTTGATGAAACATTACTACAGTCTGTCAGACCTGCATAAGTATCCAAGGCGCAAGCCTTCTTGAAAAATATCCTCACATACAAACAGCACAGTTTCTTTATATTTGTAGAAAGTTGTCACTGTATCAACACTATAATTATAGTTAACATGACAGCCACTAGTCATCAGCAGCCCATCTGGTTTGGTGAGATGAAAGGCGCGCTGGTGCGGGGTGATTAACAGGACCAGTCTGGAGAAAAGGGCGACATTGAGCTGCAAACGAGGAATTCAAGACTGGGTGACATCTTTGAAAAACTTCTGGTAAATTCTTTTAGGCATATCGTGCCATGGTAGAAAATAAGAAGAAGAAATTGTCTAAAAGTTTCAGATTTGGGTCAAATTTAGCAACATGTGTTGGGGAGCTTTTCAAGGAACTCAAGAGGCATGCACAAAGAACAGAAAAAAAATGTCACAGCAACTTGGCCTTTGTTCCCTCCCATCCCATTCCATTCAGAATGGCCAGCCTATCACAAGAGGCTCTGCTCTCCAGCGTGAAACTACAGAAAGAACAACAGCTGAATGGAGGGTGGGGGAGGAAACACCCGCTATATGGAGATCAATTCAAGGGTCACAATCAGCGTTGAGCAAGGTATTTTTCCTTTTAGTTTAACTACAATGGCAAAGCAGTATCAGAGTACTTGTACGATTGTTCTCAATAGGCACAAACGGAGCTCCAGTAAGGGCAGCCAGCCCTCAGACAAACCAAGGTCCCAAAGACACCCAGTGACCCGTCTCAGGGTCTGGGATGTAGGACTGTCCAAAGTATGCCATTGACTGGGTCTGCACAAACCAAAAATAGTAACTGTTTCCACGCACTTTTTCCACAAGTAATATCACATTACATCTTTTTACGAGTAAGTCTCATCGTCCCCCCCGCACAATGAGAACCAAAAGATTCTAAATTTTGCAATCAACAATTGTTTACTTTTACTCAGCTGAAAGGAGTATTAAGAATACTGCTCAAACCAGGGATTTATCTCAGTGATTCTGGAGCCTGCCTCTCAAGCTCAAGCACCAGAGTTCGATCCCCGGTACCAAAAAAAAAACAAAAACAAAAAAAACAAAAAACAACTATATATATAACTCAAGTAACCGCAAAAAACTCTCACCAAAATAAGACTGAAATATGATTTCTTTACCAAAATAATCCATAAAACCACCGTATTTTTCAAAGTGAATGTAAAACTCACGACCTGCAGAAAGCATAAAACATACCTAGCACACTACATCTTAACTGTTAGGAAAAAAAAAAAGTTTTCAAAGCACAGGGCCCTCTTCAAACCACTTAATCTTCCCAAGTCTTTTTCAAACCCTTGGAAGCTGATATGCAAAATTAGCTTTCAAAAACACAACAGGAGCACACCAGGTCACCAAGAAAGAGCAGGCCGCAAGAAAAGCCAAGACTCCTTCCAAAACGACACCTACACAGGACCGAGCTGCACAATCCCTTTTGAAGGGGGACCAAATGCATGTGGCAGGGCCAACCCTGCAGACACACACTGCTACCGCCCCGCCAGGGGATGATGAAATGAGGAACGGAAATTAACATTTCAGGCAACGTCTCACATTGTTCCTGGAGGCCAAGGGCTGCAGCCGCCGCCGCCGCCGCCTTCCTCCCCC
>NW_022900944.1:48722426-48724700 GCF_012274545.1 Fukomys damarensis
CGCCATTGGCCCGCCCCGCCGGGCGGCAGGCTGCATACGTCACGGCGGCGAGGCGGAAGTGCGCTGCCGGGGTGAAGGGCAGACGACAGCCCGAGGCGGGAGGAGGACGCCCGGAACGATTGGCCAAATTCCTGCGGGAGTCGTACTGGAAGAAAGCAACGAGCAACCGGATTGGCTGCTGTATCGCGCGGTGAGCGGGTCTTACACTTTCGGGCACTACGATTGGCCGTATGTCTTGCCGGAAGCGGGAGCATGGCCTAGAAACGCTGCTAGTGTGGAAAGGGCCGGGAGGCCGGGCGTCACTTGTCGCCCTCTGGTCCGTTGGGGCCTCGGGAGGACGCGGCTCCTGGCCGGAGCCCTCGGGCGCGTGCCTAACGCCCCTGGCTCGCGTGAAAAGCTCTTCGGGCGGCGCCTAGCAGATGGGCGCCTGGGCACTGTAGCCTTGGGCGCTGCCCGTCGCCGAATGTCATTGTCGACCAAAGCAGTCTCCGAGACGCGTCCCACCGGCGCGATATCGAGAAGCCCTCTGCCTCTGAAAGCCCTGTGCCCCCAAGGGATGCTGTTGCTCATAAAACGTGAAGGAAGGTAAAGTAGCTCGGCAGGAAGGCCGGAACGAGGCCTCTAGAGAACTGTATCGTCTTGGACTTAACTAGTTTACAAATCGTGGAAAAGTAGTATTTTAAGTCGTGTAGCAGGGGTTCTGTTTACCCTAAAAAGTAATCAAGCCTCTGGTAACTCGGGTTCTAATTAAATGTATCCGTGTACTTGTCTCCGAGAACTAACCCAGGTAAGCTAGGTGGTCAAAATCGATGTTTTTTTTAAAATACTTTTTTAAATTCTGTATTTTACTGGACTCAGAGAAACCCGTTAAGCGAGGTATTTACAAGACTTAAATCATGAAATTATGGATGGCAAATTGAAAGTGGATGGGACCTTGACCTTTCCTCCTTATGCAGCATGTGTGGGGTTAATAGGGGACATTCTGTGGTCAAGTGTGCGCCCCCCCTCCTTGACCCAAGGCGCGGTAGCCCACAAACCTTCGCGTTTCCTAGGATCCTGGTGATCCAGAAGATGAGATGAAGATGATGTAAAACCTGTACAGCAGGGCCATCAAGCTTTGCTGTGGAAGTATTAGCTGTGCTATAACTGGAATTTAAAGGCTCCTCGGGGCAGCCAGATTTTGTTCTTCTCACCCAGAACCAGTAACTTCACCGGATAAGCGCTGGACTTCTTCATCAAAACAACCACCCACGGTCTGAGAATTCATGAAAAGACTATCCAGAGGTTTCCATACTTAGCTTGTCTAATTGGTAAAATTCAGAGTCCGAGACCCCCAGCCTCACCTGCTAAATCCATTCAGATGGGAATGGACTAGGAGCTGGTATTTTTACTTTGTTCCCTGATTATACTTCATCCTTGAAAAATTTAAAAAATACTGACCTACACTAATTAAATGCTCTATCTAGAGAATGTTAAATAGGAAATATGGATAAGCAGGTGATTTGCTTTGGAAACTGTCTGAAAACATAGTAAAAGCAAACTGAAGTTCCACAGCAGCAGAACATAAAAACAGTGCAGCAGAGAAAAACAGAGTAATTGGAAAGAATTAACTTGCTTAATGCATTGACTGGAAAATGTAAAAAGTTCCAAAGTGTCTGCTGTGGACCAGGCGCTATATCAGGGATTTGAAACCCAACGAGGAACAGAAGAGGTCTGGTCTCTACTATCGTGACCTCCCATCAGGCAGGAAGCAGGTCTGCTTATCACATCCCATGTAAATACCACTGCACTCTGATGTATCTCCCCAAAATTCACATGTTGAAGCCTAATCCCCAGAGTAATAGTATTGAGAGGTGGAAAAGGAGGTTGGACTTTGGGCTCCTGAAGGCAGAGCTCTCTCGAATGGGATTAGTACCTTTAAAAAAAGAAGCGTGAGGGTAGGGGGATTTAGTTTAGTGGGGCTGCACCTGCCTGGCAAGCACACGGTCCTGAGTTTGATTCCCAGTACCAGGGGGGAAAAAAATGCCCGAGGGAGCTTGTTTACACCTTCCAGCCTGTGGGGAAGCATAGCCATCTCTCACCAAACAGCAGTTTGTGTCTTGATCATGGGCTTCCCAGCCTCCAGAACTGTGAGCAATAAATTTCCATTTTTTTATAAAGCACATAGCCTAGGGTATTTTATTGTAGCAGCTCCAGGGAACAAAAACTTTCCCTAGTTACAAAAACTTTCCCTAGTTACAGTCTATAGTAAGTGTTCTGAACAGAGTATAGAGA
>NW_022900944.1:48724854-48732354 GCF_012274545.1 Fukomys damarensis
ATACGCACACACACACACACACACACACACACACACACACAGAGCAACAAAAATGAGGCCTAGTTTGGGGTTGGCTTGCAGAAGGTTTCCCTGAAGGATTAATACTGGAGTTACTTCCAGCAAGATAAGAGTTAACTGGGTGAGGTGTAAACATTTGAGGTCTGTGCTGTCCACTGAGCGACTCATGGCCACTGTCGCTATTGGACACTTGGAATGTGGGAATCTCAAATTGACATGTGCTGTCAGAGGAGTGTACACACTGGATTTTAAAGACTTGGTGCAAAGAAGAAAACCTAAAGTGTCTCTCAAGCAAATTTTTGAACATGTTATGTGTTAAAATGACAAGATGCATCGTGTAAAGGTACAGGATCCCAATCATGAATATAACTATTGTTTACCTAAAATGTACCAATAAACTTAATGGAAAGAAAAAAAGCATAAAAAGCCAGTATTTTAAGTATACTACATTGAATAGAAATTAATTTTCCACAGTTCTTTTTACTGTGGCTATTGAGAAATCTTGGGGGCAAGGATTTGAGACAGGGTCTTGCTAGGTAGCCCAGGCTGGTCTCAAATTCATTTTGTTCCTCCTACCTCAGCTTCCCAAGTACTGGAATTGGCCCAGCTTATTACTGAAACTTTTACCTGCAGTACCACATGCTCTGGAGGCTGAGGCACAAAGATCATTTGAGGCCTGCCTTGGTGACACAGTGAGACTCCGCCTCAGAAAAGGACAGTGAGAGCAAAGGGAATACATTAGCCCACATACAGTCTCAGTTGACATCCCTGCAGTGTGGTCCCCAGCACTGCTGGGCACAGGTTTTCTCCAGTGCAGTTTCTGGCCCTGCCCTGCAGATACCAGTTCGGACTGGACCAGGTTCTCAGAGGCCTGCACCTAGACTGACCACCTTCAAACTTCTGTCTCTTACAAGGCGTGTCCTGGACACCGCCATCCCTGCTCTTGTTTGTTCCAATGCTCCAGCACACCTGCATAGCTTTTGAATTTGCCCTATAAACACAGATTTAGAATCAGCTCTTTATCAAGTACTGACCTCAAAGCTGTGACATTAGCCATGAACACAACCAGGCCTGGCCAGAGGCAAGTGAATTCCAATGCCTCTGTCCCTGGAGTGACAGGCTGACTGTCCACTAAGCAGAAGCCCAGCCAGGCTCCAGAGAACAAGGCTGGTGCACACGGGCGTGGGCGTAGGTAGTGAGGGACCAGCCCCTACCCTGCCAGGAAAGAAGGCACAACTTTGTTCTGCCCCTGGACAAAGGCACTTGGGCTTCTCTGCACCCCCTTGTTCCAGTCCCACTGGTGCTGTAGGGGGAGGCGCCTCCCCCTTCCTAGCAGGCTGACAGGTCACTGCTGTCCACTCTGCACAGGTGGCATAGGCAGCCGGAGAGCCGGTGGTACAACTCAATGAGTTTGATAGCCAGCACCCCAAGAAAAGCAGCCCATGTCCTGGCTCCCCCCACATCCCTCTTCTGTGGTACTATAGAATCTGTCAGCCAGGCCTGGATCCAGCACTCCAGGCATCAGAATCAGAGGCCCAAACTCACTTCAGTCAGTTGTCACATGTTCTCTCCCCCAGTTTCCGTCTCACCGGGATGCATCAGCCTCCCATCCACAGGGCCTTGTTCCCAAGGTCCCAAAGACCAAGGCCACCTCACATTTAGAACTCTGCACCAAGTATCCTTGTAGCCATATCAGCTGTGGGGTTTTGGGGACTCTCCCCCAGATATCAACTTTGTTGCTGAGTTGGGGCAACTTGGCAGAACCCTGGCTCAAAAATAAAGAAGGTTGGGGTGAAGAAAGGGTAGGGGGATAGGGAAAAAATAACCAAGATACATCATGTAACAGTACAAGATCCCAATGATGAATTAACTGTACTGTACACCTAAAATGTACCAATAAACTTCATGGGGAAAAAAGACAAAGAAGGCTAGCACCAGGTGTGGTAGCATATGCTTGTAATCCCAGGAGGATCACTGAATTTGAGGCCATCCAGGGCTACTTGGTGAGTTTAGCCTGAACTATATAGTGAGAGCTGGTCTCAAATAGACAAATTCATCTTTGGGGGTGTGGGTCAGAGATAGGGTGTTCATGTGGCATGTATAAGGCTCTGGGTCCCACCTCCAGTACCACAGAAAGGAGACATCCTCAGCTCCTCCCTGGGTACTTCAAGCCCCTCACCTGGAGAGGACTCACATTCTCTGCGGATGTCACAGTCTTGTTCAGATGTCTTTGTCTCATAGTAAGAAGCAGGCGCCGAGTAGGTGCCTGCAGCACAGACAGGGTGCAGGGCTGCTTATTCTTCTGCTCAGTGACATCGTAGGAGCCAGGTTGTCCTGCTTCTCCTACTGCACAACCCAGGTCTGTCACACTAGATACCCTACGAGAGGGAATCAGATTAGAATCACCATGGTCAGTGTGGCTTCCATGGTCCCCAAAACCCTTTGCAGCAAAACCAAAGCATTTTCATATCACTGAGGTCATGATCTCTGTTACCTTTGTCTTTTCATCAGTGCCCAAGGCCGTATGATTTATCAGGACAGACGCTGTGGCTCTAACAGCTGAGGGATATGCAGGCATTGTATTGTTTGCAGTTTCTCTTCACTTCCAGGGAAGGTTTTGCTTTCTGGGTTTTTTTGTTTTGTTGTGTTGTGTTCTGTTTTTTGCTTTTTGAGACAGTCTTACTATGTAGCCAGGATGCCCTCGAACTCGTGCTGGTATTAAACATAATGCCATGGTGGTGCACTCCTGTAGTCCCAGCACTTGAGAGGCTGAGGTAGAAAGATCACAAGTTCAAGGCCAATCTGGACTACAGAACAAGACCTTGTCTCAAAAAAATAATAAGAGCCAGGTGTGGTGGCACACACCTGTAATCCCAGCACTCAGGAGGCTGAGGCAGGAGGATCACTGAGAGTTCGAGACCAGCCTGGGCTACATAGTGAGTTCCAAGTCAGTCTCAACTACATAGTGAGACCCTGTCTCAAAACACCTCCCCCAAAATAATAATCATAAAAAGGTCATGATTACTGATTCTGATCTGGGCCTGTGTGCAGTCCTGAGGACAGAGCCACACAGGCACTCCTGGCCATGGCAGGTGCAGTGAGGAGCATGCCCTGAAAGCAGACTAGGTTCTGACTCTTCTGGCTGTGGTCTGGGACAGTGTGTGCCTCTTCGATGCCCATTGGCAGCACAGCAGCAAGGCCAAGGACTCTTAGGAAGATTCAGCGTGCGCGTGCACACACACCCTGCAGTGAGAGTGGGCTGTGGCGCACAGAGGGGACGTGGTGTTGGTGACATCACTGTGACAACTAGGATATGCCTAGCTCACTGTGGGATGTCACACTGTACTTCATCTCAGCAGTCACTCTGTCCAAAGCTGTGCCAGGGATTGTCGCTGGCCCTCCCCAGATGTCTGAACTGCAGCTTGGCACCCAGGGTCTAGAAAGGAGGCTGCAGGGACCCTGCTCCCTGGGAGAAAGCCCTGGGAGGAGCATGAAGATTGGGGTGATTCCCACCAAGAGTTGGGCATGTTGCACTGGGGTGGTTCAAGGGACACTGAGGAGAAGTGGTCCCGGGAAACAGCTGGGGTGAGCCCACACTAAAGCTGCCCTGTGGATCACAACTGTGGGCCATGCACCCAAGGGACTTTGTGATCAGTCTGGGGTCAGGGTGCAGAGCCAGGAGCTCGCCCACTGGTGCCAGGGTACAGGGACCAGATATGTCATCAACACTTTCTGGAGCCCCACCTCTGACAACATGGTAACATACTGAGGAAGAGAGCCGACTGGGGGGGTGTCCCTGTTCATAAACTTTGTCACTGTAGGTCACTTTGTTTCAGTTTTGTTTTTTTTGTTTTTTTGGTTTTGGGGTTTTTTGGTTTGGTTTGCTACTGGGGATCAAACTTGGGACCTTGCGCTTGCAAGTCAGGCAACAGAACTACTAAGCCAAATCCCCCACCGTTTCAGTTTTGAGATAGGGTCTTACTATGTACCCCACACAGGCCTGGAACTCATGATCCTCCTGCCTCAGCCTCCACACTGCTGGGATTACAGTAATGTGTCATCTCAGCCTGGCTCCCAGTTTTACTTTGTAACTTTAAAAAGCAGTCAGGAAATAAAAGAATAGATTTTGCAGGAGTTAAATTTAGAAGCCAGCTACTGGGCTATTGCTGCATCTTAGCTTTGAATGGCTATAAATCATCCTTCAGTGATCTTGAGCAGTTTGCACAGCTCCCTGGGTTGGGCAGCTCCAGCCCCCAGGGAAACAGCTGTTCCCTTTGCCCAGGTGGTCCTAGGTGAGTGCCTCCTTGACCTGTAAAGTCGCACTGTGAACACTGAAGGACTGGTTACATTTTCCCTATTCTGTTTAGGAAACTGCAAACTCATACAGGATCGCCTTAGGGACCAAGTAACCAACAGGCTAAATAAAACAAACAGCAGGGGACCTGGGTTCAGCTGAGTGGCTGAGCAAAGAGGTACTGGCCTAGCATGGCTTTGGGGACAGTCCCAGCACAGAAAGAAAGCTCCACCCGTAGTGCACACCTGGTGTAAGGCACAGAGAAAGCCAAAGTATCCTCCAGTGCCCACCCAAGCATCTCCCGATACAGGTTTGCTCATCTGCGTTGCTCCCTCCAGCCAGATCCGGATGTGAGCCCACAACACAGGCTCCTCCAAGGGAAGCTGTTGGGCACCAGCAGATCGGTTCATCCGAGGACCACCTGCTCCTCTGCAGCCAGCCTGTGAGTGACAGTGAACAGAAAGCAGTGCTAGAACGCGCACCCTCTGACCCTTTGACCCTGGCCTGTGGCCAACACCCCCAACATTATCTTGGAGCCTGGTCTGGGTGCTCAGCCTACCATGCACAGCAACTGTCATGCTGCACCCTGAAAGACACTGAGTAGAAGCAGCAGCCTAGCCACAGAACAAACAAGAGGCGCTGGCCTTGCTGAGCCTGTGGGGACCCAGCTCATCTTCCTGATCCCCTCCCCGCAGGCAGCACCTTCCCCTCATGCTGCTTAACAGCCAGTCACATCCTTCAGTCTCAGCAGCCAAAATGATGGATTTTTTTTTTTTTTTTTGGTTTTTTGAGACAGGATCTCACTATGTAGTTGAGACTGACCTGGAACTCACTATGTAGCCCAGGCTGGTCTCGAACTCACAGTGATCCTCCTGCCTCAGCCTCCCAAGTGCTGGGATTACAGGCATGCACCACCACGCCCAGCTCAAAATGATACAGACTTTAAAAAAAAAAAAAAAATGAGGCGGGGGCTGGGGATTTATCTTAGTGGCACCACGCCTGCCTTGGAAGCACAAGGTCCTGAGTTTGATATCCCCAGTAGCAAAACGTAAAATGAACCTTGGGGACCTCTGTGTGGTGGTGCTCTGGGAAGCTGAGACAGGAAAAGTCCAAGTCTGAGTCCATCCAGGACTCAATCCAATTAGCAAGATCCTGTCTCCAAAACAAAAATGGAGTTGGGTGTGGCATAGGCCTGTAATCCCAGTCCGTGGGAGGCTGAGGCAGGAGAATCCCTGGAAGTTGGAGGACAGCCTGGGCTACATAGCAAGGCCCTGTCTCAAAATAAAAAGGAGATGGGGTCCATAGATTTAGCTCAGTGGTTCTGCTGCCTATCTCGCAAGGGCAAGGACCCAAGTTCGATCCCCAGTTCCAAAAAAAAAAAAAAGGAGGGGGGTATGGCAGCACACACACCTTGTCGTCCCAGTACCTTGGAAGGCTGATGCAAGTGTATCACAAATTCAAGCCCAACATGGGCAGTTTATTAACTTAGGGAGATCCTGTCTCAAAATAAAAATAAACAAGGGCTTAGGATCTATGTAGCTCAATGCAAAGGCTCTGGGTTCAATCTTGAGTACCACAAAAAGAAAGAAGAAAAGACTTTGGAATTCCAGGTACTTGGGAGGCTGAGGCAGAATTGTAAGTTTGAAGCCAACCTGAGCAATTTGACAAGACCCTGACTGTCAAATAAGAGCTGAGGATGTAGTACCCTTAGGAGAGCACCCCTGGGTTCAATCAATTCCCAGTACAAAAACAAAAAAAGCAAGCCAAGTGTGGCACATGCATATATTCCCAGCACTTTGGAGGCTGAGTCAGGAGGACTTCTGTGAGTTCAAGGGCAGTCTGGGCCACATAGTGAGTTCAAGACCAGCCTGAACTATATAGTGAGATTCTGTCTCAAAAACAAACAAGGGCTGGGGATTTAGCTCAGTGGCACCATGCCTGCCTGATAAGTGCAAGATCCTGAGTTCAATCCCCAGTACTGCAAAAATAAACAGACCTTAGTCTGGGGTCTAGTCAGTGGTAGCACCACCCTTGCCAAGCACACACAAGGTCCTGAGGTCAACCCCCCCAATGCTAAAAAAAAAAAAGGCCAATCCTTGTGTGCATTTGGCTTTACGAGCTTGCCACTATAAGGACAAAGATGGGTCCCAGAGGCGGTAACAGAACCCTCAGTGTCCCCTGGCCTTACAGCCTTTGGCTGTGTCTGACCCTCCCATTAGGCCCCACTAACTTCTGTTATGGAGCCATGAACAGCCTTCACTCCTGTACCTCACTTTAGGGACAGCTCTGAAGATCCTTCTGAAACAAGCCAGGCATGGCAGCACACACCTGTAATCCAGAACTGAGGAGGCTGAGGCAGGAGGATCATCAAAGTCAAGGGCAGCCTGGGCTACCTAGTGGGTTCAAGACCAGTCTGAATTACATAGTGAGACCGTGTCTCAACAACAAAAAAACAAAAACTAAGTTTTATGTTTTATATTAAAAAAAAAAAAAAAATATATATATATATATATATTCATATTCCTGTACCAGCAATCAAACTCAGGACCTTGCACTTGCAAGGCAGGCACAAGGCCACTGACCTAAATCCCTATGTTATGCATATTTTGCACAATTATTTTCTTTTGTTAAGGTGTTGGGAGATTGAACCCAAAGCCTCAAACATGCCAAGCGCACATTCCACTAATTTGCACTGTGCACTAACATTTTTTTTAGTACTTGGGGGTGAACCCAAGGCCTTCACACTGAGATCCATTCCCAGCCTTTTTTATTTTGAGACAGAATCACTTCTTGGCCATTTGGCTAAGATCAGGTGTGTTTTGAGACAGTCTCACTAAATTGTCTTGCAATCCCCTGCCTCAGCCTTCCAGAGGGCTGAGATTACAGGTGTCCACCACTACAACCGGCCCAACAATCTTTTTCTAAAGTCTGCCCTGACCGTTTCCATCTTGTGCTTTGTCCCCAGGGCCACTCCCCCCCTCTGCAAACCCTGCTCTCGGCTTGCCTCACCTTTTCCCTGACAGCAGAGGCTCCCTGCAGATCGGTGCAGCCTTGGCCCTCTGCTGTGTCCACAACCCTGGAGAGAACCCAGCAGGGAATGCAAGCTCAATAAATGTCTTTAAAGTGACCCATGAGTCCCACAGGAAATATCCTTTTCTTTTTTTTTTTTTTTTTTTTTTTTTTTTTTT
>NW_022900944.1:48732378-48757545 GCF_012274545.1 Fukomys damarensis
GATTTTTTTTTTTTTTTTTTTGAGAGATAACAGAGTGAACTCGGGTCCTTGCAGGTGTCAGAACCACTGAGAGAAAAGAACCATCTTTTTCTCCAGGTCCCTCATTGCTTGCTGCTGCCTTGGGGCTAAGGTCCCCAAAAGTGCTTCAGACACTCCAGCCACCAGCTCCTCACCACCTCTTTCAGTGACCTCTCTTCTGGGACCTGGACAACCCAGGGAGTCTCCCGGTCCTCTGTCGCTGCCATCCTGTGTTGTGACCCTGTCCGTCTGTGTTCTGCATAACAAAGCATCTACAGGCCAGTGTGTCTAGGGGCAGGGCTTGGAAACTCCCAGTGGACAGGGGACAAAGGCATCTCCTTCTTCAGCTGCTGACTGCGGCAGGGGTGTGGCATGTTCTCTGGTCACGAGACCCTCCGCAGGAGGCTGTGGTTGTCCAAAATTCAATGTGGCATAGGGGAAATCCTATAGCAGCAGATCTGCCACTGATCTGCTTGAAACCTACAGAGAGCAGGGTCCAGGACAAGTCAACTAATGATAATCTATGACCCTGATCATACGGCCAATGGCAGAGGACCCCGCTCCTCAGGAAAATGGCAAGTTCCGTCCCCACAGGCAGGAAGGACAGTTGTGCTGACTGCTGGCTGGAATTCTGTAGTGACCATGGCTCCATCCCAGGTGCACTGCAGGGTCCTGCTGCAATGAGACCAGCAGGGAATCTGTCCACACACATGCAGACCCATTCTTGCTCCAAACACCATATCAGCCTCTGTCAAGTACTCTTGGGACCAGAGGATCAGAGATCAATCCAGCTACTCTGCCAGGCATGGTGGTACACATTTGGCATCCCAGCACTCAGGAGGGCAGGAGGATCACCTCGAGTTTGAGGCCAGCCTGGATTATATAGTGAGACCGTGTCTCAAAAACCCAAACTCAGAGTTGGGGATTTGGCTAAGTGGTGCTGCTGCCTGCCTCGAAAGTTCAGTATCCCAAGTTCGATTCCCAGTACCAAAAAAAAAAAAAAAAAACCAAACAAACAAACAAACAAACAAAAAAACCCAGGGGAATGACCAGGGGAACAGGGAAAAAATAAGAACCAAGATATATTATGTAAAGGTATACATTTCCAATGATGCATGTCATTATGTTGTATATCATCTAAAATGTACCAATAAAATAAAATTATTTTTAATTTGAAAAAAATTTTAAAGCATTCCTAGAAATTTACCCAAGAGAAATGAAAGCATATGTTCTTCCAAAAAACCCCAAATAAGTGATAAGTTTTTGAGGACATCTTCTGCCATGAACTGTTGCCCCTCTGCCATTTTGCCTTGGGAGCCAGCTGATTATGGACCAAAACCTCTACAAACTGTGAGCTAAATAAATCTTTTCCCCTTTAATTTTGGCTGTTGGGTATTTTGTCTCAGCAACAACAGAAAAGTGACTAACACAGTGGTAGAGCATTTACCTAGCATGTCTGAGGCCCTGGGTTAAATCCCCAGTCCAAAAAAAAAAAACACAAAACTAATTAGTTGCTACCAAATTTGGGGAAAAAAACTAATAATTATTTGCTCAAATAATAATAAGGAAACAGAGATCTTAATACCACACAAAAGACCAGGCACAGTGGCGCACTCCTGTAATTCCAGGTACATACTTAGGATGCTGAGGCAGGAGAATTACAAATTCAAGACCAGCGTAGCCTACATAGCAAGTTCAAGGCCTGGACTACACAGTAAGACATAACCTGAAACACACACACGCGTGAGCACACATGTGCGACCCAAAAATCAATTCCTGTCTCCAGAATATTAAAATACTATTCCTACTTTGTAGATTTCCAGCTGGCAGTAGGTAGGAATCAGAGCCCAGGACCCCTCGCATCAACACAAAACTGGGCAAGTTCCCAGGATGGAGTGGAGACAGACGTGCCCTCTGTTCACAGCACACACAACTCACAGGGCCTCTCTACGGGTGGACTTAACACTGCCCGCCAGCACTTGGCCTCAGGGCAGGGATCCAGAGGCCTGGGCCGTTTTCTTGACTCAGCCCAGGCTGGCCCTGAGGTGGCGGCCTCTGAGCCTGGGACAAAACAGGGACAGCCACACCGAAGTGTTCTGGTACACACAGAGTTCAGTGAGGTGAACTGGTAATGAGGAAGTACCAATCAGCAAACACATTAGCACAAAACAATCAAGACCAAAGTTAATGAAATTACCCCGAATAGAGGAGAGCCAACATCCAGGTAGTTGGTAGCTCTGAAGAGAGGTCTGAGGATGGAGGAAGATCCAAGGAGCCACCTCACGCATGAACTCTCTTCTCAGGTCCTGGTGCATGCTTTTGCTCAGGGCTAATTTGCTTTTGAGACAGGGTCTCTATATACACTTCATGTATCCCAGGCTGGCTTCATTCACAGCAATTCTCCTGCCTCAGCCTGTGGAGTGCTGGAATTACAGGTGTGCACCGTCACACCCAGCCCACTCTTTTGATTTTGGAAACTCAGTTGCCCAAGCTGGGCTGGAACTTGATAGTCTCGCCTCGGCCTCCCAGAGTGCTGAGCTCACAGGTGTGTACCAACACCACACCAGGCTTCAGACCCTGGGGAACCTGCCTCCTCCAGGAAGCTCCCCTTGTTGGGCCTTGGCTCTGCCACTCCACAGCCAGGCTGGAAGCAGCCACACCCACTTCTCCTCTGCAAGGCCCCAGCAGAGCCAGCTGAGTTTGAGCAAATGAGTTGGGAGCCCGTTTCCCAGGCTCTTATTTCTCACAACACAGCTGTAATAACTCCTTGGTGTAAATGGCTTTCTGGTTCACAAGCTGCTTTCACATTTGTTTACTGTGTTTTATCTTTATAACAATCCTGTGGAAAACCCAAGGCTGACATTAGCTGGCTTTGTGGATAATTATCCCCATTTTACTGATGAGAAAATTGAGGCCTGGAAAAGTTAATAACTTGCTGCAGGCTGCAGGCTGGAAGGACAGAGCCCAACGTTCTTTCCGCAGAGCTGCCCTCATGCACTGCCTCTGACTGAATCACCAGGCAGAATCTAGACTGCAATAACAATTTTAAATAGTGGTAATAGAATTGCATCGTATACTCATAAACACATTCAAATCCATTAAAGGCTGAGTCACAAGTTCTCTGAACACCGGTGTGCAGGGATGGGGTGACTTGGTCACCTCCCATCATGGCCCTGTTGCACCAGCTCCTACGGAAATAAGAAGACACCCTTGTGAAGTCTGCTAGTCACAGGACAGTGCCGGGGAGAGTGAGGCAGGACACAACTGCTAGAATCCACAAAGTAGAACAATACTCTTTGGTCTTTTAACCAGTTGAAGAAAACACAATGGAGGTGCTCAGCATGGTGGCACATGCCTATAATCCTAGCACTAGGGAGGCTGAGGCAGGAGGATTGCCTCAAATTCAAGACCAGCCTGGGCTACATAGTGAGTTCAAGGCCAGCCTGGATTGCATATCCAGACCCTGCCTAAAACAAAACAAAACAAAATATATAGTGGAAGAGGAAATGGGAAGCACAGATTGTGAAGGAAGATTATAAGAACAAGAGAAACAACAGGAAAAACAATTACTGAAAATCAGTGGTATACCACAAACCAGCCCAGCTCCCCAGCCACCTGGCAGGACACTCAGCAGACATCCCCAGGCCTTTCATTTCAGGCCACAAGGAACACAGGTGGTCCCTGCAGCATGTAGCCCCACCTGTGGGCAGGATGGTGCTGTGTGAGCCTTGTGTTTGTGGGCAGAGAAGTGGTATGCAGGCCCAAGCACCTCCAGACCAGCCTTGGGACTGTGTTGTCAGCCCTAACTCCGATCTTGGACGGTGGATTTTTTTCTCAATCCCAATTTCCTTATCTGTAAAACAGATATGAGAGATATTTACTTCATAGAGCTGTGAATATTACATCAATGTGTTTGACATGGAGCCAGGCACCACCAGTCAGCACTCGTAATGCTGGTTCTTGTAAAAATGATTCATTGTTAGGCATCTGGGAAACACAAAAACAAACATCAGTCCCTGGAACCCTACCTCTGTGACAGATCGACTAGCCTCAGCCTTTGCAGCACACTGAGGTCTCAGGCAGGAGACCTGGGCAGCCCACAGCTCTCGGTCGATGGACAGTGCTGCCCTGCCTGGGCCATCAGCATAGCTGCCCATGGGAGGAGAAAACAGTTCCCCTCTTCCTGCTGCTGGTACCGCGCCTCCGCATTTCCCATGAGTAGCTTATGGCCTGATGCATGGCCTGGGCCCTAAGCCTGGCTGGGGGCCAGGGTCGATCATGGGGGTGTGGGGGGGGTGGGGGATGACTTCCAGAAGTGAGTCAGCTGGCCTTCAGGAGAAAACAAGCAAGCTGGTCTGAGGAGATGGTTATCTACTAGAAGTTAAGGATCTGTAGAACAAGTCCCACTCTTGCATGAGCCATGAAGTGCTTAGAATTTTCCAAAATCTTTCCTCTTCTGCCCTTCCAGTTGCAGGGTGAACTTGTTTGGGGCTCCAGAAACAAAAGAAGACAACTGTCACTTTCTGTGCATTAACCCCTGGTGGGCTTGAGCACAAGCTCAGCCCTTTCGGGACTACGAATGGCCAACCCGGTTCTCTGCACTGACTTCTGATTTTGGAAGGGCTCCTTCACTTTCTCTGCGGCCTGAACTCCAGATCCCTGCTCCCTGGCACACCACTCCACTCATCAAGGAAGTGTTAAGAGGACAGCAGAGAGGGCTCAGTCACTTCCCTTTAGACCTTTGGGGGGGGGCGGGTACCAGGGATCAAACTCGTCCTTGTGCTTGCGAGGCAGGCACTGGAACCACTGAGCCAAATCCCCGGCCCTGGCTGGCTGTTTTTCAATTCTAAAGGGCTGAGCCGGGGATGTAGCTCAGTGGTTCCGTCGCCTGCTTCGCAAGCGCAAGGCCCCGAGTTCGAGCCCCCGAACCAAAAAGAAAGAAGGAAAGAAGGAAAGAAAGAAGGAAAGAAGGAAAGAAAGAAAAGAAAAACAGCCAGCCAGGGCCGGGGATTTGGCTCAGTGGTTCCGGTGCCTGCCTCGCAAGTACAAGGACCCAAGTTAGACCCCCGGTACCAAAAACACACAAAAAAACAGCCAGCCAGACCCTGAGCAGATTTTGCAGCTGAGCTGGAAAGAAGATCCAGGCATGAAAACCCGGGACCCGCTGCTTGCTCAAGAAAATCCAGGGACTCCTCGGCCTGCTCTAGGCCTTCGTCCGCCGCCGCCGCCGCCGCCGCCGCACCGCTGGGGACACGGGGCCAGGGACCCTAACCCTGAAGTCTGACAGTTCCGAAAGGGCCAAACTCCGGATGGCGGGAGGACTAGCGGAGCTTAGCAAGGTGTCGGACCTCACGACTGTCACAAACCTGCCCCCTTATGGGTAACCAGCCCGGGACGGGAGGCGGAGCCTGGGAGGCTTCGACTGCTCTTGCGACTTGAGGAGCCCGGACAGCGCAGGCGTCCGAACCTTCCCCCCCCCCCCCCCCGTCCTGCCCCAAGTGCGCATGCACCAGGGAAAAAATCCAGTCTGCGCAGGCGCCTTTCCTGGCAACATGGCTGCCATGTTGCTGCTGCTGCGAGCCCTTCGCCAAGGCCCGGGTTCGGGTTCGGGTCCGGGTCGGCTGTGGGGCCCAAGCTCGGGCCTCTTCTTCGGGCCTGCGAGCAGGCCATACATGGTCTGCAGGCCTCCGGTGGGTGTTGCCGCGGCGGGAGACCGAGCCCTACAGGTAACCGTGTGCACAGCCTTCGAATCTCACCGCTCTTCTGGACCCGGCCGGGTCCCAGCCTCTCGCTGGGAGTTGACCTTTCTGTTTGGAATCCAGTAAGGGGGCTGCCGGTTTCAGGGATAGCACGGTTTTGCATTGACCCACATCGCCGGGCGGATCAGAAACGAGTCCTAGCTCTTTCCAAGAAAATCTGTCTCTCGGACCGGTGCAAACCTTGCGCACCAGGGTATCTGGTTCCTGACAGGTGCATGGACACCCCGCGGTGTTTCAGCTCTGCCTGACTGGCACCTTAGCCTGAAAACAGAGACCTCTTCGTGTCATCTTAAAAGTTTGAAATGGTTCTCAGACCATTCAAATTTCAGGGAAATGTAAACATTACAAATAAACTTATTTTTCAGTACGGTGGATTGAATGCAAGTCTTCACACTGAGCTACATCCTAAGCCCTTTTTATTTTCTTTTACGTGTTAGAAAAAAAATTTTTTTGATACATGGTCTTGCTGTGTAGTCTAGGCTGGCCTTGGTCTTACTGTGTAGCCCATGCTGGGCTCCAACTTGTAGCTGTCCTCTTGACTCAGCCTCCGAAGTGCAGGGATTATAGGTGTGCACCACTACATCTGGCTTTAATTTTTCGGTACTGAGGATTGAACTTGGGTCCTTGTGCTTGCCAGGCAGGCGGCAGAACCACTGAGCTGAATCCCCGGCCCTTCCTGGCTTTGTTTTTATTTTGAGATGGTCTTGCTAAATCATAAATTGTCCAGGTTGAGTTCGAACTTGTGATCCACCAGCCTCAGGCTCCCAGAGGGCTGGGATTACAGGCTGGTGCCATCACGTCTGGCCATAATTAAGTTTTTTTAAAAAAGTTTTTAATCTGCGTTATTAAAAACCTTTAGTTCTGTTTAGAAGGAAAATAATTTGTTTTGGATTTTTTTTTTTTTTTTTTTTTTTTTTTTTTTTTTTTGGTTTTTTGAGACAGGGTTTCACTATGTAGTGAGACTGACCTGGAACTCACTATGTAGGTCAGGCTGGTCTCAAACTCACAGAGATCCTCCTGCTTCAGCCTCCCGAGTGCTAGGATTACAGGCATGTGCTACCACGCCAGACTGGAAAATAATTTCTTTAGTCAGACCCTGTGTTTATTCTATGAAGATAGGGGATGAAGTAGTTAATGAATATATACTTACGGGTTGTGTGTGGTGTTGAGGATTGAACCCAGGTCCAGTGCTTGCATAGTGCAGGAGCCCCTGAGTTCAGTCCCAGTACTGACGCAGGAAACTGTGAGGACCTGGGACAGACCACTCTTAACACGAAGGTAGGAACAAAAAGCAGCTTTTAATGCCTGTGGCTCAGTGAGTGACTCATGTCAGTCTTGAGAGCCCTGAATAGAAGTTGCCTACCTCTTATCTACCTTAGAAGTTATCTACCTTATCTACTTTTTTTTTTTTTTTTTTTTTTTTTTTTTTGAGACAGGGTCTCACTGTATAGTTGAGACTGACCTGGAACTCAGTATGTAGCCCAGGCTGGTTTTGAACTCACAGAGATCCTCCTGCCTCAGCCTCGCAAGTGCTGGGATTGCAGGCTTACAGGCGTGCGCCACCACGCCCGGCTTCTTGTCTACCTCTTTTTACAGCTACAAAGCTTAATTTCTTTGGCGTTTCCCTGGGAATATAGCAAGCAGGATTTCACAAAGCAGAGCAGTGGAAGGGAGAGAGCAAAGGGTTCTGGCAGGACTTTCTAAGTCTGTTACACTCCTTTAGTGACAGATTACAGAAGTAGTCGTGAAGGCTGGGGATTTAGCTCAGTGGTTCTGCTACCTGCCTCGCAAGCTCACGGACCCAAGTTCGATCTCCAGTACCAAAAAAAAAAAGAAGTAGTCGTGGCTATCAGGTATATTCTGCAAAGATCATAGTTACCTAGTTAACCCATAGTTGGCCTAATAGCACAGTTAACTCGTAGTTGCCCAATTTTATATGGAGGAGTGATCTCTCTCAATACTACAGAAAAAGGAACATTGAATACTTTTTTTTTTGTTCATTGAATAATTGCAAGTGGGAAAATGTCCATGTAGGAAACAGAACACTATAGACTTCCTGCCGGAGATGCTCCAAAGGAGTTATTTTCTACTGATGCACAGCTCAGGGCGAAGGAGAGGGCAGAGCTGTAGCCCGGAGCCGGGTACCCGGCCCCTGCTGTTTGGCTTGGTAGCTTTGGACATTTAGTAACGTTCATTGTATCCACATTCCAGGGCACTGTGAACATTACAAATAGATACAAACTTATGTTTTTAAAAAATATTTTTTGTCTATGTTCCTTCAGTATACTTGTGGTCTTGATGTGACTTTGTACTGTTTTGTTTTTTAGAGCTTGCGGTTGAGAATGCTAACGCCTACCTTTGAAGGAATGGATGGATTGTTACTGAAACAGTATCTAGTTCAAAATCCAGTGGGACTCTGGCGACTTTTAGGTGTGTGTCTATTGGTAACAAGTGGCACGGGAGTTTGTGAGTGAACAGTCACACAGTATACAATATTTCCATCGGTGAAACCAGAAGACCATAACTAAGTTGGAAAATTCCCATTGCCCAGTGATGTACCAATTACCAGTGTGCTCTAGGGGCTTGTGATGTTTGGAACAGAAACATTGAGCAGGGGCCCGGGAGCAGTAGGTGCTGCCATTTAGGCCCAGGAAAATATGGAGTTGTGTTAGCATGATGATGAAATCACCTAACGAAGCACCTATCAGAACATACTCTGTTGTTAAATGATATGTGACTGTTGGATAACATTGCTACTTTGACAAGAAAACAAAAGAAAAATTACTACAAGGAACCTTAGCTTCTGTTTGTAATGAGCACTGTGGGATCCACAGTCTTTAGATAATCTGAAATGAAGTTTATGTGTATCCAACCTGTAAGGTTGTCCTTAAATGAAATTTAAGGTGTGTCCAACCTTTTTTTGCCCTCTTTTAAAAAATATTATAATAATATTTTAAAAGGAACTTTTGTTATTTATATGTGTTAAATATATGTGTGTGTGTGTGTATACATATATATGTGTATGTATGTATATGCATATTTATATTTATATATATCTGGGCTGGTACCTGGCACAGAACAGGCCCTCCATAGATGGTACACTGTGATTTGTTTTTTGTTCTTTTTGGTACCAGGGCTCAAACTCAGGTCCTAGTGCTTCTGAAGCAGGCAGTGGAACCGCTGAGCTAAATCCCCGGCCTCCCACTCCTTTTCTGTTTTGAGATGGGCTCACTGAGTTGCCCAGACTACACTAGAACTTGTGATCCTCCTGCCTTAGCCTCCCAGAATGTTGGAATAACAGGCATGTGCCTAGTTTATTATTCTATAATTAGCATATAGTATACTAAGAATGATAGAAAGAAATGCTTTATTAGGATGGCATTGATAACTTATACATGTAGGTTTAAGATGGGTCCCATAAGACTTTTTTTTTTAGGATTGTGCTGTTCTACCTTGTGTCTTCTCTGTAGGTACAAACCATGGTTGTTACGTTGTTTCCCTCTTGCTTGCAGGTGGCACTTACTATTTTAGTACCTCAAGGATGAGGCAGAAGAATAAAGACAATGATAAATCCAAAGGGAAGGCCCCTGGAGATGACGAAGGTACACCTGTCTTCTGATGTTCTAAACTAATGGCTACATACGGCTGTCTTTCCATGTGTGTGCTCCTCTTAGCAAGGGGGAGCCAGGCTTGAAGGTAGGGGAGCTTGCCTGTGCTTACACACACATGTACACACTCACTCACCATCTCTAAGTGAATCCCGGGTTCTTTGTGCATGCTCTCTTTTGAGGGAGAAGATTTTGAGACAGGGTCTCACGATGCAATTCAAGTTGGCCTTGAAATCACTATGTAGCCTGAGCTACATACTCAAACTTCCCGTGATCCTCCTGCCTCAGCCTCCTGAGTAATTAGATTATTGATGTACGCTACCACACCCAGCTTATGCATATTCTTTCAGGAATATTTCCATGGGCACCTGTGTCCCTTTGTTGCGTTCAGAAATGCCTGAAGGCAGATAGACCTTCTGTGTCTACACAAAAACAGTGAATCTAAGATCTGTCCGATTAAGTCAGAGTGCCAACTGTGCAGCCCTGGTCAGCATATCCCTGCCCCTGGGCTTGGAAAATGGGCCCCAGAGGATGGTCCAGTGCATACCACAGACTGGTCCAGTGTAAGAGTAGCCATCATGGTCCAGCTCACTCGGCTCCTAGTCCTGTTCACAAGATCACTTGCAAAATCGGAATGCCCTGCCTAATTTAGGTCTCCTTTCTATGCTGGGATTAGAACTCACTTGATAGTATGAAGAATGAGGGTTTAAACTGAATTGACCTAGTTTCTGAGATCTGTAAGTTCAAAGCTGATTGTAAGCCGGGCATGGTGGTGCACACCTGCAGTCTTAGAACTTGGGAGGCTGAGGCAGGAGAATCCCCACAAGTTTGAGGCAAGCCTGGGATACACAGTGAGTTCAAGGCCAACCTGAACTGCATAGTGAGACCTTGTCTCAAAACACTAGAAAAAAAAAAGCTGATTGTTTGCTATTTGCTATTATTAACTATTTGGAACTAATAATATACAAATTGTTAATTCTTAGAGATAATTAGTGTATGCTTGGTACTATACTACAGAAATTACACAATAATATCTCTTATTTCTCAAAATAGGGCTTTTTTTTTTTTTTACAGTACTGGGGAGTGAACTCAGGGCATTCACACTAAGCTACATCCCCAGCCTATTTTTATTTTTATTTTTATTATTTTTATTTTGAGATAAGGTCTTACAAAGTCACTGAGCTGACCAAGCTGATCTCAAATTTTCAATCCTCTTGTCTCAGCCTCCCATAGTGCTGGGCTTACAACATATGCATCACCTTGACTACTACAATAAACTAAGTTAAATAATAGCTAAATGATAAGGTTTTTTTGTTTGTTTGTTGTTTTGTACCAGGGATCGAACTCAGGTCCCTGCGCTTGCAAGGAAAGTGGTGGAACCACTGAGCTAAATCCCTGGCCCTAAATGATGTTATTAAGTTCAAAAAGCAAAATACAGGGCCAGGGATTTAGCTCAGTGGTTCTGCCACCTGCCTTGCAAGCGCAAGGTCCCAAGTACAATCCCCGGTACCAAAAAAGAAAGAAAAAGAAAAATATAATTTTTGGGGGCCTTTTGAGACAGGATCCCACTGTGTAGTCCAGGCTGGCTTCAGACTTGCAGTGGTCCTCCTGCCTCAGCCTCCTGAGTGCTGGGTTTATAAGTATGTGCCACCACACCCAGGTTCAAAAAGCAAAATTGTACAAGTTTGAGACCAGCTGGGCTACATAGTGAGACCCTGTCTCAGAAATCCAAAACAAATAAAAGGCAAAATTGAAAATGAATTAGAAGAACATATATGAAAACATTGCCTATCTTGAGATGGGAAAGGTTTGTTCATTTGGCAGTGCCATGGATCAAATCCAAGGGCATGGTGCCAAAAACTATGTCCCCAGCCCTTTTTAAAATTTTTGTTTAGAGATGGGGTCTTGTTAAATTGTCCAGGCTATGCTTGAATTTGCAGTCCTCCTGCCTCAGCCCGAGTGTCTCATGTTACAGGTGTATGCCACCGCACCCAGTCTCAGATGTTTTTATTTTTTATTTTGAGGTGGGATCTTGCTAAGTTGCTCAGGTAGGAGTCTACATCCAGCTTCAGGAATTTTTTTTTTTTAATGTTAAAAATGGTTTCTCGGGCTGGGGATTTGGCTCACTGGTCCTGCCACCTGCCTCACAAGCGCAAGGTCCCAAGTTGGATTCCCATACCTCCCCCAAAAATGTTTTCCTATTATCTGAGGTAGGGGCTGCTCTTCTTCCCTCTGAGATTACCTCAGCACATGAAGGTAGTGACTTCAGACAGCACACAAACAACATCTGTCTCAAGTGATAATTGAAAAACCAGTTGACCTAATTGCCCATCAATTGGAGACTGGATAAAGAAGATGTGGTTTCTCTATAAAATGGAGTACTACTCAGCCGTAAAGAATGAGAATCTAGAGTCATTCATAGGAAAATGGTGCATTAAAAAAAAAGGAAAATGGGTGCATATTGAGGCCATATTCTTAAGTGAAATAAATAGGACACACGTGCAAATACTGAATAGTTTTTCTGGTGTGAAAACTAAAAGTGTAAATAAGATCCAAATTGTATAACTGATAACATGAAATAGGAAGAAAATTGCTAAAGGTGTAAGGGAAGTGGGAAGGGTAGAGGAAAGAAATAAGGGAAAAGAACAAATATGAGAAAAGAAATGGAAACAGAGACTTTGTAAATAGGGGAGGGTGGAGGGAGTGAAGGAGAGCAGGGGAATGGGGAGAAAATGAGAACCAGGACCTGTCGTGGAAAGGTACAAGATCCCAGTGATGGATGGAACTGTACTGTACACCTAAAAGGTACCAATAAACGCAATGAGAGAGAAAACGGTCGAGCCAAGTCTGGTGACACCTGTAACCTGAGCACGCTGTGAGGCTGAGGCAAGAGGATATAGTTCAAGGCCAGAGTGCACAACTTAGTGATTTAGAGAAAACCTGTCTCAACAGAAACAAACAAAAGTAGGGCTGAGGATGTAGCGATGTGTGAAGGTTCTGGGTTCAATCTTGAGTCTCACACACACACACACACACACACACACACACACGCACACCCCAGAAGTGCAGGGTTCTACAGGACCGTGGACCCTCCTCTGGAAGTGAGCTTTGCTGAAGACCGCAGCAGGTGGCCGTGCTGTGTGGGGCCACCCGGTCCGACCGCGTGTGCATCTCCTTGTCATGTGCCCCATGCAGAGGAGAGGCGGCGCAAAGAGCGAGAAGACCAGATGTACCGCGAGAGGCTGCGCACGCTGTTCGTCATTGCTGTGGTCATGAGCCTGCTGAACTTGCTCAGCTCCAGCGGTGGCAACATCTCATGGAACGACTTCGTCAGTGAGATGCTGGCCAAGGGCGAGGTGCAGCGTGTGCAGGTGGTGCCCGAGAGTGACGTGGTGGAGGTCTACCTGCACCCGGGGGCCGTGGTGTTCGGGCGGCCGGTGAGTGAGGGCACCGGGCCGGGGCTGGCAGTGCAGTGTGCCCGTCTCCCACCCACCTGGCGAGGGTGAGGAACGGGGTCAGAGGAGGGAGACGAAGGACAGCAGCACGGCCAGCAGAGTCTGGGGGGTAGGAGGAGGTGGTCACTGGGCAGGCCTGGAAGCCCCTCTCCCTCCCTGGGCGCCGCCCCTCCTTCCACTGCGCCTGAGCTGCTCTGCACGGCACAGACTGTCCTGCGTGAACCGCTGATGGGACTGAAGGTGTGAGCCAGGATAAATCTCCCTTCGGCTGCGGGTGTCTGTACTGTATCCCTGTAACGAGAATACGACCGTGACATGAGCCAGCTGCAGACAGGTCTGCACCGAGCGGCGGTGAGAGGAGGGTGGCGGAGGACTGGACCTCGGGACGGAGCATTGCTGGGAGAAGGGGCTACGTGGGGGCTTTGTCTTGCCCAGCAGAGGGCCCACGGGCAGCGAACGGCCAGCACGGGCGCCTGGGCTCTGAGAGGGCCCTCCTGCGCCTGTGTCACCACATGTTGCCACGCGCGTGAGGGGCACCCCTCAGGACCCTTCTCCGTTCAGGTTCCTGGCTGTCTCACACTGACCTCAGCGCTATCGTTGGGAATATTTAAGTTCAAGCTTCAGTCAAGGGGCCTGAGTTATATCTGTCATATGTCTTTCATCTCTTCTTTGTGTGTGTGTGTGTGTGTGTGTGTGTGTGTGTGTGTGTGTGTAATTAATTAATTAATTAATTTATTTATTTATTGGCACTGGGGTTCGAACTTGGGACCTTGTGCTTAGGAGGCAGGTCTTTTTCATTTTTTTTGAGTCAAGGTCTAGCTGCGTTGCTTAGGCTGGTGTGGCCCTCCTGGGCTCAAGAGTTCTCCCTGCTCAGCCCCTGGGTAGCAGCGCCTCGGGAGTTAGGACTTTGGCAGGATGACTGTGTGGTCACCATCTGCCACCTTGGCCTGTGTACATGGCTGGCACTGGGACACGGTCTCCTCCCACAGAGCGGTGCCCCTCAGTAGAGCCACCTTGTACCCCAGGGGGTTCCTGGGGTGGGCAACCAGGGGTGGTGACCAGCACGGGTCCCGTGAGACTCTGGACTGGCTCTTAAATGGCAGCTTGAGCTGCTCCAGGAGTCTGGGCCATACAGTTGACCAGGCTGGCACACAGTGAAAATCAGGTTCCAGCCCCACAGCCCCGAGCAGTAAAGGTGAACATGTTGCCTGACAGAGCTCACTGAAGGTCTAAGGCACATGGTAGCACTGTGTGGCACGGCTGGCTGAAGTGGCTAGTGGATTCAGATTTTGTCTTTTGAATGTTGGCACAGAAAGAGGGTTATTTCTATGCTTTTCCTTTGTGTGTATCTTGGTGATGGCCACATTAATTGTTCAAGTGTTTGCTTGTGTTACTGGGATTGAACCCAGGACCGTTTTGCTGAGCTACATCTCCAGGCTGAGTTCAAACTTGCCACCCTCCTGCCTCAGCCTCCCAGAGGAGTGTTTTGTGTTTGCTTGTGATTTTCATTTCTGGAGATTGAACACTCAAGGTCTTGCATGTGCCTGGCAAGTGCTTTGCCATTCAGGTGTTTGAGGAGTTAAAAAGTCCTGACGAGACCCTTGGGATCTGTAAGGCAACCTAACAGTTGTAGCCAGCGCAGGCTGGCCTTGGTATGAGCAATAGGTGAGAACTGGATTATACACAGTACCATTACCACCATCCCCATCCTCAGAGCCTCACCATGCTATTCCTGGGTGATCAGAAGGAAACTGCACCACCAGTATGAGAGCTGAGTCGTCCTGGGGCTGGTCCCTGTAGTGGGCTGAGAGCAGGTCTGGCAATAGCTCAACCCTGGAAAGTGTTCACTAGGCTTGGGTGTGGTGGAACCTACCAGCTGCTTGGGAAGTGGAGGGACGAGGATTGTGAGTTCAAGGCCAGCCCGGTTTATTAAGCAGTAGAAGATAGGGCCGGGGATTTAGCTCAGTGACACTGCATGTGCCTCACAAGGGCAAGGTCCTAAATTCAATCCACAATACCCCCCCCAAAAAAAATATGTAAAAATAGTAGAAGAGCCAGGCATAGTGGCACACACCTGTAATCCCAGCACTTGGGAGGCTGAAGCAGGAGAATTGTGAGTTGGAGGCCAGCCTGGGCTGCATAGCAAGTTTAAGGCCAACCTGAATTACATAGTGAGACCCTGTTTCAAAAAAAACAATGGGCTGGGGGTTTAGCTCAGTAGTGCCACCGCCTGCAGTGCAAGTGCAAGGACCCGCGTTCAATCCCCAGTACCACAAAAAAAAAAGGATAAACAAAGCAGAAGAAACCCATATGAGTGTGATTGCTCATATACATACCTAGGTGGATGCTGATTGTTTCACTGCACTATGTTATTTTACTCTACGATATTATGCCGACTTGGTCATCTGATAAACCTTCCTTAAAGAGAGAGCATTTGGAATGCTGCCCTGGCGGTCAGGGCACATGGGAAGGGATGACAGATATCTCCTGCCTTGTCCTGTCCTCTGTGGCAGCTGCCAGCCAGCCCAAAGAGAATTAGAAGCCTCTGCCCTCTCCTGGTGGGTGGCCTTCCCCAGCCAGGCTCAGGAGTGAGCTGAGCGAGCGTGTGGAGCTTCACTAGGGAGACTGGTGCAGAAGAAATCCCAGGGAGCCAGGTGGGAGCATGCACAAGAGCCTTGCCTAACAATCCAGTCCTGCCACAGAGCCTCTGCCTGTGGCCTCACTCAGTGGGCACAGTTGTCCCAGTCATGTACCTGGTTGACATCAAGGCCACACTGGTCTCTCTCTGGCAGAGCCTGCGGCGATGACTGAACCATCTTCTTCCATTTCCTTCAAATGTCCTTCCTCGTGGAGTGCTCGCCCTCTGAGAGTGCATCTTTTTTTTGTTTTGTTTTGTCTTTTGTTTTTTGAGACAAGGTCTCACTATGTAGTTCACTATGTAGTGAGTTCTCTGGAACTCACTGTGTAGCCCAGGCTGGTCTCGAACTCACAGCGATCCTCCTGCCTCAGCCTCCCAAGTGTTGGGATTATAGGTGTGCGCCTCCACGCCCGGCTTGAGAGTGCATCTTTTAATGTTCGTTTCTCAGATTGCACTGGAGGGACCTAGAGCTTCAGGTTAGGATCCTTCTGGACAGCATCTTCACCAGAAGGGATGGGGCCCTGCAGCTGGCCTGGCTCTGTCTTCACCCTGCCCTCTTACTCCCCCAGCGGCTGGCCTTGGTGTACCGGATGCAGGTGGCAAATATTGACAAATTTGAGGAGAAGCTGCGTGCGGCTGAGGATGAGTTGAACATCGAGAGCAAGGACAGGATCCCGGTCTCCTACAAGCGCACAGGGTTCTTTGGGAAGTACGTTGGCCGACTTTCGTAACTCCTGAACCTGCACAGCTTGGCCTTGCACTGAGAGGACAAGCTGTAAATGGAAACCTCACTAGTTTCACCTGCAGTCCACTGGGGTCGCGTGGAGCAGGCAGCATGGACACACACGCATCTGTGTGGAGGCTTTGCAGGTTGTTGCTGGCATTTAACACAGTATGGAGGTGCTGTTTGTGGGTTTTTTGTTTTTTTGATGCTGGGGCCTGAACCCAAGACCTTCCCACTAAGCAACATCCCTAGTCCTTTGTTCCTTTGAGACAAGGTCTTACTAAGTTGTTAAGTTACCTAGGCTAGGCTCGAACCTGGGGTCCTCATGCTTTGGCCTCCTGGAGTGCTGGGTTACAGGCCTGAGCCACCACACCTGGCCAGGGCTTGATGTTTTCTGCAGATACAGAAATGGATCAGAAATGGGGAAAGTAAGGATGTTGACTAGAAATTCTTTCATTGTTAAGAGAAACAGACATGTGGTGCTATTGGGGAGTTAGGGGCTGTGGAGCCACAGGCTCATCGCAAAAATGACTTACATCATTGCACAGTGTGCTAGACTTGGGAGCAAGTGAGCTCATGGGGAGAAGTTCAGCACTTCCTGCACCTGTAGGTGCCAGCTCCCAGCCACACCATGCTGACACTGAGCCTCTGATGTACCCAGGGGAAACAGGCATGGCACAGTGGAGCTGCCTCTTTCTCCATATGAGAAGCTGAGTCTGGGCATTGAACCCAGGACTTCTCCCAGTGAGGCTGCACTCAATGGGTGGCGTCCCGGGCCGGTCACGGCCTGTGTGCCCCACACCGAACACAAGCTGACCACACAGGGTCCTCACAGAGGGCACAGCAGCCGCACTCCTTGTTCCAGTTGTCCTGGTGACAATCTCTCAGCGTGTTTCTCTTTCCCGCTCAGTGCCCTCTATGCCCTGGGGATGACAGCAGTGGGCCTGGCCATCCTGTGGTACATGTTACGCCTGGCTGGGATGACAGGAAGGGAAGGCGGATTCAGCGCGTTCGTAAGTGCAGCCTGCAGTCCCTCCTGCCTATACTTGCCGAGTCCTCCTGCAGCCTGAAGGTTGGTTGCAATGAAGAGCATCCTGGCGTCAGGGCCTGCGGGAAGCAGAGTGTACACAAGCCCAGTGTCGCTGAAGGCCTGTTTCCTGACGTCAGGCTCAGGCTGAAAGCATGTAGGCCAGTGTATGCTGCAGGGCTGATTCTGCTGGGAAACACATCTTCCTTTTCCTGTTTTCAAGTGTCTTTAAAAGAACCACATTTCCTAGAGCTAGGTGGGGTCCAGGGTGGTCCCAGTTGGTACCTCACAGGGTGGCTCCTGCTCTACCCTGGGCATCACCCTGTTCCCATGGAGAATGCAAGCAGATTTCCATTCTAACCTGAAGACGTGCTGAGATTGAAGCCAGGGGTGCCCTGCCCCTGAGCTGTGTGCTCAACACTGTTTGCTTGTTTGTTTGTTTGTTTGTTTGTTTTTGAGGTACTGGGGATCAAATTCAGGACCTTATGCTTGCCAGGCAGACGAGGTGCCACTGAGCTAAATCCCCAGCTGTACTTTTTATTTTGAGGCAGAATCTCACTCAGTTGCCTGGGCTTGCCTTTGAACTTGTGATGTTTCCACATAGCTGGGATTACAGACCTGTGTCACCATGCCTGGCTTCCCACTGCTATTTTTGTTTTATTTTATTTATTCTGTTTTTTGAGACAGGATCTTGCTCTATAATTCAGGCTGGCCTTGAACTCCCTGTGTAGCCCAGGCAGGCCTCAAACTCATGAACTCATGGCAGTCCTCCTGCCTCAGCCACCTGTGTGCTGTCATTATAGGCATGCATCACCACACCTGGCTCCACACTGCTTTTTTTTTTTTTTTGTACCAGGGATCTAACTCAGGTCCTTGCGATTATGAGGCAGGCAGCAGAACCACTGAGCTAAATCCCTCACCCTACACTGCCTTTTTTTATTTTTATTTTTTTGCTTATTTGAGACAGGGTCTCACTATGTAGTTGAGACTGACCTAGAACTCACTGTGTAGCCCACACTGGTCTCGAACTCACAGCGATCCTCCTGCCTCAGCCTCCCGAGTGCTAGGATTACAGAAGCGCGCCACCACGCTCGGCTACACTGCCATTTTTAATGACAGCGTGGTATCTCATTGTGGGATTGAATCAGATTTCATTCAACAAGTAGTTTTGCTGATTTTGAACCCTACCTTGCACATCATCCTGAAAGCAGGGTCTAACTGAAGGACACATACTTTATTACGAGCTTTCTCTGCCTTGCCCTTTGTGTTCCAGGGACTTAGCAGTGAGCTAAGACTCTGATACTGTGTATCATTTTGTCTTTATAATCAGAAGAGATCATACAGCACTGGGGAAAATCACATCAAACAATTAGAAAAACTAGATAGTGAATAGAAATTGTTCTAAATTACTCTCTTGCTGCTTGGGAGTTGCTTTCTCATGGTGCAGACAAGGACTCGACTCAGTTATTCCTTGGCCCCAGGGACAAGATTTTTAAAAAAAAAATTGCCGGGAAACTTTCTTACTGATTGGTGATGTAAAGCAAAGATTACCCCTGGGTGTCTGGAGAGTGACCAGCGGGGGCAGGGGCTGGTCCCCTGCTGCGGGCAGAGGGTTCCCTGGGGGCCTGGCAGGGCGGCGGGGGAAGCTGTTGTCTGCTCAGGTGGACAGCCGCCTCCGGTGCCCTTCACACTCTTGGTACACAGAATCAGCTTAAGATGGCTCGCTTCACGATGGTGGATGGAAAGTCGGGGAAAGGAGTCAGCTTTAAAGATGTGGCCGGAATGCACGAGGCCAAGCTGGAGGTCCGGGAGTTTGTGGATTATCTGAAGGTGAGTGGGAAGCCGTTACCCCAGAAGGAAGCATGTGTGACTGCGTCCCGGGATTAGACGGGACACTGCTCACATGCCATTGCCCACTGTACCAGCAGCACAGCACAGCACACCACTGTTGACAGGCGGGAGGGTCGTGGAGGTGGCGATTGTGCAGTTGGCCACCTTGGACACTTGACCACTGTGCCTGGCTCAGACCCCTGTTAACTGCAACCAGTTGGTAGAGTACATGAGCACCCATCACCCATGAGGATGGTGGTGAGTGTTGTGTTGTCTGCTGCTGTCTAGAGCCCCGAGCGCTTCCTCCAGCTTGGAGCCAAGGTTCCGAAGGGCGCACTGTTGCTTGGGCCTCCGGGCTGTGGGAAGACGTTGCTGGCCAAAGCGGTGGCCACGGAGGCCCAGGTGCCCTTCTTGGCGATGGCTGGTCCAGAGTTCGTGGAGGTCATTGGCGGTAGGTCGGGGTGGGGCTGTGGCTGGAATTGTAGGCTGCTCTCTAGTTCTTCCCCAGTGCCAAATTGAAGGTGGGGGATAGACTAGGATAACAGCCTGAATTAAAGGAAGCCTTGTGTTTGTGCAGTGGCCTGGGGGATTGTGTGCTTTGTTGCCACTTTCTTGTGTGGACTAGGAGGCCAGGAAAGTGGCAGTAGCCACTTCTGGTCTGTGCAGGGAAGGCCTTTCCTGATTTAGCCATCCTTGGTGGAAGCTGCTCCTGGCTCTGTGCAGAGGTAGGATTTGGCTCCCTTTATCCATCTGTTCCCAATGCTGTGTCCCCTCAGGCCTAGGTGCCGCCCGTGTGCGCAGCCTCTTCAAGGAAGCCCGTGCCCGGGCCCCATGCATAGTGTACATCGATGAGATCGATGCTGTGGGCAAGAAGCGCTCCACCTCCATGTCCGGCTTCTCCAACACAGAGGAGGAGCAGACTCTCAACCAGCTCCTGGTGGAGATGGACGGTCAGTGCTCATGTGCCACCCGCCACAAAGAGGGTAGCCCCATTCCTTTCATGTTGGCAGACATCATTGGGCACATGGAATCGCATTCTGGGAGGCTTCGTTCCCCTGTGCTGGGATGTGTGTTGCTGGGCCCCACCTACCCCAGGAGACTGACATAGCACAAAGAAGATCCTCCTCCAGCTCCCGATACTGTCTATCACCTTGCTGCCCACAAGAAACTCAGCTCTTAGCCAGGTGCAGTGGCACGCATCTGTAATCCCAGCCACTTCGGGAAGCTGAGGCAGGAAGGTAACAAGTTCAAGGCCAGACTGGGCAACTTACTGAGACCCTGTGTCAAAAATCCTCCTTGCAATCTTGCCACAGCCTCCGAGAGTACTGAGATTACAAGTGTGCACCACCATACACAGTTTTTCCTTCCCTTTTATGGTTACATAATACCCCACTGTGTGTGAAGGCTGTCTTGTTTTCAATTTAGTTTAGTTGTTTTGTCTTTTTGTTTTTGTTTTGGTATGGGGGATCGAACTTCGGTCCTTGTGCTTGGGAGGCAGGCAGCAGAACCCCTGAGCTAAATCCCCGGCCCAGTTATGTTTTGTTTTTAACTGTTGCAAAATTTTATTAAAGGTAGGAAAAGAAACAGGCTCTGCAGAGCAAGTTTGGGCCAAGTAAAAGTAGGAAAAGAAGTACACCCTACAGTGTGGAAGTGGGCCACCAAGCAAGAGCAAACACAGGGGCCTAGGTTTTTGTTGTTGTTGTGTTTGTTTGTTTTCTGAGGCAGGGTCTCACTATGTCATTTAGGCTGGCTTTGAACTCACAGTGTTGTCAGAGCTGGGCTCAAACTCCCAGCAGTCATCCTGCCTCAGCCTCCCAAGTGCTGAGATTACGGTGTGCACTACCCAGCTGACTTAGGTCTACTTTTATTATAGAGAATGTATAAGGAACTTGACCATTAAAAATCTTAGGCTGGGCCGGGGATTTCTTGTCTGTCCACTCACCTGTCAGCGTGTCACAGTGTTGTGAACATAGGAACCAATGCCTGCCCTCAGCCCGGCACAGTGGAGCGCACCTGTAATCCCAGGTACTCGAGAGCCTGAGGCTGGAGGATCGAGCGTTTTAGGGGCCGGCGGTTTAGCTCAGTGGTGCCCGCCTTGCGCACATGCAAGGTCCTGAGTTTGATACCTGGTACCGAAAGCAAACAGTTTGAGGCCAGCCTGGGGCACTTAGTGAATCCTTGTCTCAAAATAAAAAGGTAAACTAGAGATGCAGCTCGGTGGTGAGCGCTTGCTTAGTGTGCATGGGGTCCAGAGTTCCATCCCCAGCACCGAAACAAAAACTCAAGTTGTATTTTTTAATTTCCTCAGAATTCTGATTATGTTTTAGGTATTGTAGATTAGAAAGAAAAAATTTTTTCTCAACATATATTGACTTCTGCGGTACTTACTGTGTCTTTTCCTTTTTCTCTTCTCTTCTTTTGCACTACTAGGATTTGAACCCAGGGATGCTGTACCACTGAGTTACATGTCTAGCTCATTTTAGTTTTTTTGTTTCTAAACAGAGTTTCCTTAATTTACCCGGGCTGACCTTGAGCTTGAGATCCTTCTGCCTCAGCATCGCAAGGTTTTGTGTGTTGTTGTTGTTGTTTTTCCCATACCAATACCGGTACTCAGGACCTTGCTCTTGCAAGGCTGATGTGGTGCCCCTGAATTAAATCCCCGGCCCTGTGTTTTGTTTTTTGGTAGTTTTTTCACTTGTTTTTTGAAACAAGGTCTCATTACATAGTTCAGGCTGCCTCACAATCACCATGCAGCCCAGGCTAGCCTTGAACTTGCAATTCTCCTGCCTCAGCCTCCTAAGTTCCTAGATTATAGGCCTGTACCACCATGCCCAGCTACATTTCTCTTTTTAAATCCTTCTTACTGTCTAAAGTGGTTATCTGGTACCTGGCACACACACAGCAGGGTTATGATTGTACAAAATCAAGTTGAAACTTCTTTAACCTTGTCTTGAAATAATGTATACTCTCAAAAACATTGCAAGAGCGCTATGGATATGGTGGCCTTAGTTGTCTCAAAAACAGAAAAGCTGGGTTTTCAGCTCTTACCTACCTAGCATGTGCAAAGCGTGTCCAGTCCCAGTGCTGCAAAAAAACCAAAAAGAACCTCAGATTCTAGCCCTGGGCCTCCTGGCTGTGGACAAGTCAGAGGAAACAGGCACCAATGGCTTCTGTTGGCAGTGAGCCTCTGGGACCTGCTCTGGGGATGGCCCTGTCACATGTGCCAGGTACAGACTGACATCTTGTTTTTTATTTTTGAGTACCAGGGATCAAACTCAGAACCTTGCACTTACAAGGCAGGCACTGTGCCACTGAGCTAAATCCCTGGCCCTTAATTTTTTGGTACCAGGGACCGAACTCAGGACCTCATACTTGCCAATCAGGCACGCCTTTGCTGAGCTAAATCCCTGGGCCTGCATCTTGTGATGCTGACTGGATAGGAGCAGGGCACAGTCTGCCAAAGCCTTAGGTGCCCAGCCAGCTGTGCATACAGAGTACCTGCTGGTGCTGGAGGTAGGATGACTTTTACCCTTGTCCTTGACCCGTGGACCTGAGGACTCTCTGGCCTTGCACAGGCCCCCCTCTGCAGGAGACTGAGCCATGTTTCTCTCCCTGCTCAGTGACCAGGTGCCCTTCTGGGTGGCCACAGGGAAATCAGCCATGGTTCATGGCTGCACACACAGGCCATGCCGCTCCTCTTCCTGCACCTGAGGACAGAGCACAGGCTGGGGCCTTGGGGCACCCATGGAGCCTCTTTCCTCACAGCCCATCCTCTGTGCTTTGGGAAAATCTCTTTGGCCTAGGATTGGCAGCTGCCTGGACGCTGGCACAGGGCCGTGTGAGCCACACAGCTGTGTGTCCTGGCCCTGCAGACTCTGAGCGAGACTTTGTCTTCCTCTTATTGATGTGCAGAGGACAGCGCTAATGCTGGGTTGGTCCCAGAAGCAAGCCCAGCACGGGCTCACGCCTGCATGCTGGGGCTTAGGGCAGTGTCCTCCCGCCCATTGCTGCACACTCACCTGGATGACAGGTGTCTGGTAAGGGGCTCTGCTTGCGCGCTCTCCTCCTGCGCAGCAAGTGCCCTGGGTTAGGAAGTAGCCAGGCTTGGGAATTGTGAGTCTGCACAGAACTGTGAGAAAATTCCCAGAGGGATGTAGCTCAGTGGTACTGTGCCTGCCTTGCAAGCACAAGGTCCCAAGTTCAATCCCCAGCACCAGGGAAAAAAACAAAATTCCCAGGACTCAGTGGTGAGTGCTTACCTAGCATTCTCAAGGCCCTGGGTTCAAGTTACACCACCACAAAACAGAGAAAGTAAGCATGGATGGACTGGCTCTTCTTGGATGTAGCCACCCCCCAAATGTGGAGACCAAGCAGATGGGCCCTGAGGTGCCACATGGGCCCAGCATGCACAGGCTGTTTTGGAAATGTGATGCTGTGTTTGTCTCTCTTGATAATAAGATGCGGTGAGGAGCTGTGCTCTGGCGTCCAGCAGCCAGGTGGAGCGCCATGGTGTTGCCGTGTCCTTATGGTAGCGGTAAGCATGTTCTGGCAGCATGGTCCGCCAGGAAGGTCGATGGACATGGGAGGACACAGCGCAGCCCAGGCCAGTGTGTGTGTTTCACCCCACAAGCAAGCTGGTGCTGGCCCTCAGACTGTTTGTGCCCTTGGGGCCCTGCATGTACCAGCTTAGTGTACCAGACAGCAGCACCATGCTCTGGTGGGCAACCATGCTGGGCCTGACGAGCAAGTGACCTGCTGCTCCATGCCAAGGTCTGTTTTGTTTTGGTATTAGGTAATCCAGGCTGGCACTGAACTCAGTGTGTAGCCCAGGCTACCCTTATATGTGTGATCCTCCTGCCTCGGCCTCCCAAGTCCTGAGATTGTAGCTCATAACCACCTTTTAGTAAAATCTTAATAAAAATAAATTAGAAAACTCAGATGAAACTCTGAGGCCTGAGTCGTAGCAGACATCCTGCCTCTTTTGTTTTGTTTTGGTTGTTTTTGGTACCAGGAATCAAACTCGGGTCCTTGAGCTTGCAAGGCAGGCAGCAGAACTGCCAAGCTAAATCCCCGGCCCCATCCTGCCTCTTGAAGCAGTGAGCCTGGGACACGGAGAGGAGAGGACGGGGTTTGAGGCTGCAAAGGAGCCTTGGTAGCATACTCCCTCCTGGGGTGCTGAGTGGTGGGCACAGTGAGGTTGCTGCCTTGTTCTCTGTGGCTTGAGTTAATCATAGGTCTCAGCCCAGGACCGAGGAGGAACCCCTGCCAACCTGCATGCACATGTGTGGGAGGAGGGGAGGTGTTGGCTGAGTGCCTACAGAGTTCTCAGCTCTCCCCTGGGGTGAGGTGAGTACCTCTGTCAGGAGCTGACCGCTTTAGCCACTGTGTGCCAGGGCCCTGTCTGTGTGGGATGCTGGGCAGCTATGTGGCCTCCAGAGGACTCAGGTGCTGTGCTGGCTCTGAGAGGGACAGGGCAGCCTGGGTGCTGGCAGCAGAGACAGGAGGGTGGGTGGCACCTGAATGCCAGGGCTCTGCTGGGCTGTCATTACTGTCACGCTAGGGCACCATGTCCTCGACCTGTCCTGGGTGGAGAGGGGCCCACAAGTGCCTTCTGCCAGTATATTTTTCTACCTCTTCACAGAGCAGTGTTCATTTCATTGAAGTCCAACTGATGAATTTTTGATTTTGTGGACTCAACTGCTGTTCCTAGATCCTAAAGATTTTCTTTCTTTTTCTTTGAGGTACCGGGGATTAAACTCAGAACCTTGCACTTGCCAGCCAGGTGTGGTGTCACTGAACTATGTATGTCCCCAGCCCTAAAGATTTTCTCTTGAGGGTTATCCTTGTTTTTGTTTTTTGTTTTTTTTTTTTGTAGTGCCACAGAGTTTCACATATACTACTCATGCAAGTTTCTTCTTTGTTTTGTTCCATTTGTTTGAGACAGGATCTTGCTGTATAGTTCAGGCCAGTCTTGAACTCACTGTAATTCTCCTGCCTCATCCTCCCCCAAATGCAGAGATTACAGGCATGTGTCACCACGCCTGACTCACATCAGTTTTAGAATGTGCATGTCTCTTGTTGATTTTTTTTTTTTTTTTTTTTTTTTTC
>NW_022900944.1:48757621-48772906 GCF_012274545.1 Fukomys damarensis
TTTTGGTACCAGGAATCTAACTCAGGACCTGATTTGCGATGCCCCTGAACTAAATCCCCAGCCCTCTTGCTGAATTTGAGGGGAAGACATACCAGGGGGCGGGTAGACTGAGAACTCAGATGGCACCAGGTGCTACCTGATGCAGAGAAGCTAGACTCCTGTGCCCAGCCTCTCCGGCCAGCCAGCCTAGTCCATTCCACACCCCAGAGCACAGAGCAGGTGGTGCCAGCTGCCTGTACCGCTGTTACTTATCTGTAGTAGCTAAATCCCGTAGATAGCCCAAGTGTACTCACTCAGTGGGTAAATAATTAAACTCTGATGTGTCCTTATTGTATGCAATATAGACCAGGGATTTAGCCCTGGCACCACCCCTGCCTTGCAAGCACAAGGTCTTGGGTTCGATCCCCAGTACATAAAAAAGATGTATTATATGCAATATAGCAATAAAAAGAAAGTTTCAGCCGGGCATGGACTGTACATCTATAATCCCAGCTAGCATTCAGGAGGCAGGAAAATTATGAGTTCAAGGGCAGCCTAGGCTACCTCGTTAGACCCTATCTAAAAAATAAAAAGGCCGGGATGTGCTCACTTTGCAGCACATATACTAAAAAAAAGGGCCAGGGATTTAGCTCAGTGGCACCACCTTTGCCTCGAAAGTGCAAGGTCCTGAGTTTGATCCCCAGAACTGCAAAAAAACAAGAAGAAGCAGCTTCCTTCCTGCCTCAACTCAATATAGGAATTCTGCTGAATGAAGAGCCAGTCTCAAAGACTACAACATAGATTTCCGATTCAGTGATGTCAGAATGACAAAACTGAGACAACAGGTTAATCCCATCAGGGTTTAGGTAGAGGCATGGCGGTGAAGCTGAGGTCCTTGTGGTAATGGGCATTTTCTTTTCTTTCTTTTTCTTTTTTCTTCTTTCGGTACTGGGGATTGAACCTGGGACCTTGTGCTTATGAGGCAGGCGGCGGAACCACTGAGCTAAATAAATCCCCAGCCCAGGCATTTTCTTTTGGGGGGTCATTTTTGGGGTCCTGTTTTGGTTTTGGTTTGGTTTGGTTTTTTGAGACAGGGTCTCATAGAGTAGCACAAGCTGGCTTCAAACTCATGGTGATCCTCCAGCTTCAACCTTCAGAGCACTGGGATTACAGCTCAGCCAATGAGTTTCTGAACCCACTTTGTTTTGGTGTTGTTTTGAGATCGAGCTCCTTGCCAGGTTGCTCAGGTGGCCTTGAACTCACGGTCCTCTTGCCTCAGCCTCCTGAGTAGCAGGGACTACAGGCATGTGCCATCACACTGGGCTTTCTGAATCCACATCTAACTTCTTGGGTAAGAAGTCAGGTCTAAAACCGAGGCTGGAGGCCAGCTACTGAAGACAGCATTAGCACATCACGGTGGAGGTGCCATGACGTGGGATACTTGCGTGACACTGCCCTGCTCCTGGGAGGAGGGCAGGCCCAGCTGCTGGTGTGGTTGGCGGTAGTCAGTGAGGGCTCCTCGCACTGCTCCTGCCGCGATGCCCATCCTGAAGGTCTCCGTGTCTGTCTGTCCCCAGGAATGGGCACCACAGACCACGTCATTGTCCTGGCCTCCACAAACCGAGCTGACATCCTGGATGGTGCTTTGATGAGGCCTGGGCGCCTGGACCGGCATGTCTTCATCGATCTTCCCACGCTGCAGGTCAGCACTCCGGAGTCGGGCAGGCAGCCTGGGGCTTGGTGCCCATGCTTCCAGAGCACACATCCTCTCTGGTGCCATCTGCTCACCTGACCTGCTGCCCTTGCTTGGTTGGCAGCCAGCTTGTACTTAACCCATTGCTGATTTTGCCCTTCAGGTTGGGGTTGGTGGTCTGGTGTGGGTCTACTTTTTGTTTTTTTGAGATAGGGTCTCACTGTGTAGCCCAGGCTGGCCTTGAGCTCACAGTGATCCTCCTGCCTCAGCCTCTTGAGGTTCACAGGTGTAGGCCACTATGCCCATCTGGATCTTCTCTTTGGAACCAAGTCTAGGAAAGGAAAATCCACACTGCACATCCTCTGTGTCCCATTCAATCTCTGTGGGGACCCTTGGTGTGTTCCTCCTGCCTCCCTTAGCTTGGCTTTGGTCCAGTGTGTTGGTGCATACCTTGGAACACCAACTCCTTGGGAGGCTGAGGCAGGAGGAACACAAGTTTGAGGGCACCTGGGCAATTTAGCAAGACCTTGTCTCAAAAATTTAAAACTTTAAGCAGGGCACAGTGGCTCATGCCTGTATCCCAGCACCAGGAGGCTGAGGCAGGAAAATTCTGCAAGTTCAAGGCCAGCCTAGGCAAGATCCTGTCTCAAAAAAAAATTAAAAACTTTTAAGTAAGGACCAGGGTGTAGCTTAGTGGTAGTGCTCCCACATGTAGGACACCCAAGGCTCCGTCCCCAATACCACAGAAGAACTTGATTTGCCTCTGGAGCAGGTAGAGGGCATCCTGATGCCTGGACAACCTCCTGTCTGCAGGCCCCTGGTTGGACTGGCTCCACCTGGGCAGAGGCTTTCTCTGTGGCCTGAGGGAGCAGGAGTCCTGGGAGGTGGGGAGAAAGTCTGGGGCTTGGTCAGCCAGTTCTGCCGCTCCATACAGGCATGAGCTGCAAGCTCCTGCACCCCAGCAGTCTGCTGGCTCCACCATGGGCTGCCAGTCTCTGTGGGAGGCACTGGGTGCCAGGAGATAACGGGTGTGTCCAGCATGTGGCCTGGGGGTCAGGCAGCCCTGGACAGCTAGCAGTGCAGCTCCACACAAGTATGAGCTGAGCCGTGGAAGTTTCAGCACTGTTATGATTCAGTTACATGGTACTTAGCACCAACTGCGGAGGTGACAGCAGAACACCACAGGGAGGGCGAATTGAAATATATCTGACTGCACACACTCGTGTGGTTTGGAGAGCAAAACCCAGTGATACTGATGATAGTAATTCCACCCTTCGTACTGTACATCTGTGTGAGAGCATTTGTACTGTGGCCAACCCTCTAGCTCATCTAGTCCTGTTTCTTTTGTTTGGGTACTAGGGATCAAACTTAGAGCCTTGCACTTCGGAGGCAGGTGTGGTGCCATTGAGCTAGATCTCCAGCCCTTTTCTTTTTTTTTTGTTTTTTTTTGAGACAGGGTCTCTCTGTGTAGTTGAGACTGACCTGGAACTCACTATGTAGCCCAGGCTGGTCTCTCACTCACAGCGATCCTCCTGCTTCAGCCTCCCGAGTGCTGGGATTACAGGCGTGTGCCACCATGCCCAGCTTCTCTTTTTTTTTTTTTTTTGAGACAGGATCTCACTATGTCATCCAGGCTGCCCTTGAACTCTCCTGCCTCAGCCTCCTGAGTACTGGGATTATAGCTTTTCTTATTTATTAAACTTGGGCTTCTGTTATTTCATTTTTTTTCCAGTGCCAGGGATCAAACTGAGGACCTTGCACTTGCAAGGCACGTGCAGCACCACTGAGATAAATCCCCAGCCCTGTTATTTCATTTAATGTTAAAAACAATAATTTTTTTTAGGTTTTTCTTGTGTTTTTTTTTTTTTTTTTTTTTTTTTTTAACAGTCCTGCAATGTGTCTTGCAACTAGATTTACAATGCCTTTAACTTTGTTTTTTGTTTTTTGACACAGTATCTCACTGTGTAGTCCAGGCTGGCCTTGAACTCAGTGTGTAGCCTAGGATGGCCTCAAACTCAAAGTGATCCTCCTGCCTCAGCCTCCTGAGTGCTGGGATTATAAATATGCACCACCATGCCCAGCTACAAAAATATTTTAAAAAGGAAATTTTAAACTGGGTGTGGTGGTACATGCTATAATCCCAGCACTCAAGAGGCCAAAGCAGGAGGGTAACTGTGAGTTCAAGGACAGCTCAAAGTACATATTGAGACCTTGTCTTTAAAAAAACAGTAAGAGGAGAGCGGGGATGTAGCTCAGTGGCACTGTGCCTGTCTGGCAAGCACAAGGTCCAGAGTTCAATTCCCAGTACCAGGAAAAGAAATAAAAAATAAATTTAAAAAATAAAACGCAACTGTAGCCAGACACGTGCTATGCCCTGGGAGGCTGAGGCAGGGGAACCAAAAGTTTGAGCCTAGGCTGGGCACCTTAGCCAGACCCTGTCTCACATTTTATAAAGCAGCTCAGCAGAAAGCCCCCGCAGAGTCATTTGCAAGAAAAAAAGAGGAAATTTTGTTCTGCACGTTAACTATTACCATTTCGATGCAGCCTAGGACACTTTCTTAGGCAAGAGGAGTGGCCCAGGCGAGCCTAAAGGTTGGACACCCTTGAGAGTGCACAGGATGTGTGGGGGCCACAGGGTTTACCAAGTTAAACCCTTGCCGTGTGCCATGTGTCTCGTGTTCTAGCCTACTTCCCTTCCCTCCCGAACACTGCTCGAAGCTCTCTGACTGCTCTCCCAGACCATGGATCGTGACGAGGACCGCGAACACTGACTCACGCCCGAGGTGCCTGTGACCCCAGGGGTCCCCGGCACCGTGCCAGTGGCCCTGTGTGCAGCCCATGTCTCCCACTGTAGGAGCGGCGAGAGATTTTCGAACAGCACCTGAAGGTCCTGAAGCTAACCCAAGAGAGCAGCTTTTACTCGCAGCGGCTGGCGGAGCTGACGCCAGGATTCAGTGGTACGTTTCCGGGTTGGCCGCACCCTCCTTGCACCTGCAGTGTAGACAGGCCCTTCTCTTCCCACATCAGTCCTGCAGCCACACCGGCTCTGTAGGTGGCAGTCAGGTCCTCGTCTCCAGCAGTGTCCCCTGTGGTAGGCCCTGTGCTTCCACCTGTGGGGCCCTGTGTCGTGGCTGTCATGTGGCTGTCACTCAAGAACTTCCAGTCCAGCCTGAGTCCCCAGCCTCCAAATCAAGTCGCAAGAAGCAGATATCATGGGGCTGGGTGAGAAGAAGGCTGACACAGGAGGATCACAGGTTTAAGCCTAGCCTGAATAGCTAAGTGGCTTAACAAGGCGCACCTCAAAAATGAAAGGCGGCTGGGAATGTAGCTCAGTGGTAAACCTTTGCAGAGCATGCTGAGGCCCTGGGCTTGATGTCCAGCACAGCAGTCAGTCAGTCAATAAAAAGGGCTGGTGAAGGCCCTGGGTCCTATCCCCAGTCCCACATACACCAACAAACTAATGTAAATAAAAATCTTTCTTACTGTTTCTTCCCTTTGATTAGTTTGTCTCTAAGCCCTTGGCTTCTCCATCAGTGCCCCTATGAAATGTCAGAGTGAAGCACTGGGTGACAGAGAGGAGACCTGTGCTGTAACAGTGACATCTGAGTGTGCAGGCGAGACAGTTCCTCAGCCAGCTGCTTCCTGCCGTGGCCGGTCTGACACTTACCCGTCCCCATGTCTGCCTCCCACTGGCCCATGGCCCAAGGCACTCGGCTGGCCATGTTTCAGCCTCCCTGCCCCTCTGTCCCTTCGCTGCCCAGGCTTTGCTTGTGTTGCAGGCGCTGACATCGCCAACATCTGCAATGAGGCCGCGCTGCACGCTGCCCGGGAGGGGCGCTCATCCGTGCACACGCTGGACTTTGAGTACGCCGTGGAGCGGGTCGTGGCAGGTAGGACTGGCCCTGCGGAGGTTTGTTTGGTCGGCAGGATTAGCCCAGAAATAGCAGATGGAGCTGCTGTACAAAAGGAATCAGATGGGGCGGGTGGAGCAGGGCCAGGCTAGGACAGCATCCTTTAAATAGCTTTGTCTTTTTTTTTTTTTTTTTCTGGTATTGGATAATGAATCTAAGGCCTCCACCACATCACGGCTGTGTTTTCCTTTTTTTTTTTTTTTTTTTTTTTTTTTAAAGACGGTCTCACTGTGCAGTCCAGGCTGGCCTTGAATTCACCATGTATCCTGGGCTAGCCTTGAACTCACAACAATCCACCTGCCCCAGCCTCTGGAGTGCTAGGATTATAGTCAAGACACCATGCCCAGCTATTTTCTTTGTTTGTTTTTGTTTGCTTTTGATTTTTTGAGTCAGAGTCATGCTGTGTAATACAGGCTGGCCTTGAACTCTCTGTGTAGCCCAGGCTGGCCTCAAACTCACAGCAATCCTCAGATCATCCTGCCACAGCCTCCCATCCTCCTGCCTCAGCCTCTAGAGGGCTGGGGTTACAGGCATGTTCCACCGCACCCAGCCATCTTTCAAACAGCGAAAAATTACACCCTTTCCTCAGGGTGAGATATTTCAGGATCTCTAGGGTGCAGATGCACTCCAAACACAAAAGAGCCTGTAGCTCTGATGGAGCTGCCTCCACCACCAGGGGCCAGGGGTAGCTGCTTTTCTGGGAAGGTCAAAGCTGCTACCACCTGGGACTTCAGCCCTGCTCAGCTGCTCAGCCCAGTGCTGGTAGCCCATGAGGTGCTCAGGCAGTGGGCGGGGCTTCTCCCAGCTGGGTCCACAGGTGCTGAAGAACTGGACTGAACCTGAGGCCCTCCAGAAGCTTCTGCAGTTCTACACAGTAGCCTGAGATGGGTGGACATTAGAAAGAAAGCACTCCTTGCTACAGAGTCAGAGAAGCTCAGAGTGTCCCCTGCATGCTGTCCCTGCAGGAGGAATGTCCCAGGACACGTGGCACCTAGGTTCCCAGGGTGGGGGGAGAAGCCAACCTTCCTGGAGAAGAAACCGCTCCTCACTGCTTGTTCTGTGGGAGCCATGATTTACAGTCATAGCATCGAAGCAGCAGAGACTGAATGGGATGGTAGGGCCCTCAGAACTCTACAGGACAGCCAGTCATGGTGATACATGCTGTAATCCAGCTCTCAGGGTGCCGAGGCAGTAGGATCTCGAGTTCAAGTCTAGCCTGGGCTATGTAATGTGTTTGTGCCCAGCCCGGAACATAGCAAGACCCTGTCTCAAAACGGCAACAGCATAGTACCAACAGGACACTGTCTCCCATGGGCGAGGTGCTGAGGGCAAGTACCGCCTGCACCCACTGCTGATGCCCAGCTGGCCTGTAGTTCTGTTCAGACGCACCCTGTCTCAGAGGCCTGTGATCTTATGTTGCATGACTCCCCTACCCCTGCTGCATCTTAGGTGAAATCCTGAACACTGTAAGCCTAGAGCCTGTTCAGCGTGTGGTAATGGAACCCAAAGATGTTTGGAAAGTTTGCGGAAGTGCAACCACACTGAGGTTTGAGCACAGGTGTGACCGGAGAGTTGTCCCAGGCATGACGTGGTCAGTTCATAAGCCGTAAAGTAAGGTTACAGCCACCAGCGCAGATACAGGGGAATGGGAACTCGGAGGAGGCTGTGCTGTGGTGTCAGTGACCACGTCAAAGACAGCCCTCCCAAGCCCCAGCCCCACAGGCCTCCTGGGCTGAGGGCTCACTGCAGGGATGGTGGTTCCATGCCTCCATTTATGAGAGGAGATCTGCCCACCTTGCCTGTGCTCCTCCCAGCAGTCCCGGATTTGGGGCACCAGGAGTGACATTTGGGCCAAGAGGCCCCCACACCAGGCAGCACTGCCCAAGTGCTGGGCTCAGAGAGCATGGGGCAGGCCGAGGTGAGCCAGGACTCACTGGGCTCTGCTTCTTTCAGGGACGGCCAAAAAGAGCAAGGTCCTCTCCAGGGAGGAGCAGAGGGTGGTGGCCTTTCACGAGTCAGGCCACGCCCTGGTGGGCTGGCTGCTGGAGCACACAGAAGCCGTGATGAAGGTGGGTGGAAGGGACGTGTGCCTCATGCTAAGCCATGGCGGCAGTGACTGGCAAGGTTGCCGTCCTTGCCCACCATCAGCCTCACTGCCCTGAAGTCAGCACAGCACTGTGAGCTCTGTGTGCCTGGAAACCTTGCTCTCACCTGCAGCTCCTTCCTCCTGGCAGCTGTGGCAGTTGGGGTGTGGGTCCGGCCTGCTCCTCAGGGGCCTGGTGTGGATTAGGGTTAGGGTTTGGGTTAGGATCAGTGTCCACACACAGCCTGACTCCACCTCCTCCTGCGCCAGCAGAGAAGCAGACATGGCAGCCGAGGCTACTCGGCCGCCTCTTTTGAACACGTGCTGCTCTGAGAGTTCCCCATGGCTAGGGCCAGGTGGGCAGTGTGGGCAGTGCTCCTGAGCGCTCTGGGGTACCCAGCAGTCGGTGCATTTGTGGATAGCTCAAAGAACCCAAATTAACGCAGAAAAACTCAAGATGAACAGAACTTCACAATTTGAATTTCCCTCTGTTCTCAGATTTTCCATTTATTTAATGGCTACAAGTCAGGTAACCTAGTGCTGTACTTCAAGGAACAGCTGTCAAGTTATGCTCACTGAGCCAGTTGTGGTCAGGCATAATTCTGAGAACCGTAAATCGTCATACAACTTGGTTCTAGAGGTTTTTCCAGTGCCAGGGATGGCATCCAGGGCCTTGTGCATAGGAGGCAGGCACTCTGCCTCTGAGCTATAACTGCAGCTCTGGTGTTCCTGGATCTTCAGCTTCCCTTGGGGTCTGGCCTGGTCCCCCGCTGCCGATCACTGGGCCAGCACAGCCCCCCGTGCTCCATGGATGATGCAGTGATTCTGGTCTCGCTGGAGCACGGGCCACTCCTCCTCCTGTGCTCTGGCCATTGAGTTCTTAAGGGAGAAGGAGCAAGGTGGGCTGAGGAGAGGTCACCTCCCTCTCCCGTCCTCCCGTGTGTCTTGAAGCACCCTGTGGGTGACAGTGTGTCTGTGACAGTCAGTGCAGGGCTGTGGTTTGTCCAGCACCCTCCCACACAGGTCATGACCATAAGGGGGACACCTCTCAGGAGCCCTTGCCATACTCCCATGAGTTGGTAGTCCTTGACATAGGGTTCTCTTCTGTTCTAAAAATGGGGTGATGTAAATAAAACAAGAAAAAAAGGCAGTGCGTGTCTGATTGTGTTGACCCCTGATGACAGGCCTGTTCTACACGAAAGCAGGACATGTCTTCCTAGCAGTGCAACCACCTTGCCCTCCGCAGGTCTCCATCGCACCTCGGACGAACGCCGCGCTGGGTTTCTCGCAGATGCTGCCCCGTGACCAGCATCTCTTCACCACTGAGCAGCTGTTCGAGCGCATGTGTATGGCCCTGGGTGGTCGTGCAGCCGAAGCTATCTCCTTCAGCCGGGTCACTTCCGGTGAGGCCCAGCCTGCAGGCCCTCCTGCTCTTCATCTGTGGCTGGTAAATCAGTGAGAGACGTACATGGTGCAGATTCACATCTACACAGTGCAGATGTGTTAGTTGATTAATTCTGCCATGGCTGTACAGAACTGGATGAAATTGAAGCAGCTGACCCGAAGCTGGTTCTCCACTGGGCTGTCCAGAGTGGTCACAGGCCCCTGCTCATCAGGGACCTCAGGTTGTCCGGTACCTGATTCAGACCTGGTCTGCTTGAGAACTGCTGAGTGGCCCAGGCAGTTGACTGCAAACCCAGGCATGTCTGCGAGTCCTCCTGGGAGTGATAAGAAGATGCAGATGTCCCAGTCTTGGGGATTCTGTGTGGGGAAGAGCAGTGCCACCCTGTGCGCCTGACACCCCGAGGCTGGTGCTGCCGTGCCGGCTCCTGAGAATGCCGTCCTTTTTGTACCCCACACTGCAGGGGCCCAGGACGACCTGAGGAAAGTCACGCGCATCGCTTACTCCATGGTGAAGCAGTTTGGGATGGTGCCCAGCATCGGGCCCATCTCCTTCCCTGAGATACAGGAAGGCCTCGTAGGCATCGGGCGGTGCCCCTTCAGCCAGGGCCTCCAGCAGATGATGGACCATGTGAGTTGCCCTGCGCAGCCGTCCCCGCCCACAGCTGTAGCTCTCACCTAGATGGCTCCAAATGAAGTCATAGCTGTGACTCTGGGAGGGAACGTCAGATAAATAGGTGGGCTGTGCTGGGATAGCTGCAGCTGCTCGTGTGGCACTGAGGGTACTGAGGACAGACGGGGCCCTTCACATGGATGCTGCCTTCGGTGTGGGTGGTGGCCGGCAGGATGAGCAGGTGTCCTGAGGCAGCACAGAGCAGGCCTGCCTGCCCTGCCCCTCCTGCACGTGCTGTAGGGTCTGGCTGTCAGCTGCTGCTTTGGATCCACAGGAGGCAAAGCTGCTGGTGGCCAAGGCCTACAGGCACACAGAGAAGGTGCTTCTGGACAACCTGGACAAGTTGCAGGCGGTGAGTGGCAGGGGCATGGGCAGGACCACCTTTGCAGGGTGCTGGTCTGTGCCCAAGGCGTCATCCAGCTTTGACCAGTGCTGGCAGTTACAACCTTTTGTCAGCTCTGTCTAGTCTTTTTCCAAAAAACTTTTTTTTTTTTTTTTTGGTGGTACCGGGGACTGAGGACTTTGTGCTTGTGAGGCAGGTGTGGTGCCACTGAGCTAAGTCCCCAGCCCCCCAAAAACTTTTTAAGTTTTAGAATAGGTTTTGATTTATAGAAAAGTTGCCAGTGTAGTGCAGAGCATGCTCCTGCTCCCTGCATCCTGCTCCCTGTTGGCAGATACTTTCCACAGCCTCGACCTAGCATGGAGTAAGTAGCATTGTTAACTGAGGCTCACACCTGGTACCTGAGTTCTCAGCTTTTTCCCAGTCTCCCGTTTTGGCCCAGGATCCTACAGGTTGTGGGTTGCCACACGTCCTTGGGCTTCTCTTATCTCTTAGTGTCCTGATGGCCTCAGCCATCCTGAGGAGACAGTATGGGCAGGGGTCTGAGAGGACAGCTAAGGCGGGTTCCTCTACGTTCCTGGTCTGTGAACTGCCACCCAGACCACAGGCAAGGTGACAGCTCTTGGTGTATGAAGACAGGCAGGAGGGGCGGGCTGGTTGTTTCCGTAGCTACCTGTTGTTTCATGAAAGGCAGCAGCTGCTTGGCCGGGTGATGTCATGTTTCAGGCCCTCAGAGTGCTGGCCTCAGACCAGGGCACCTGCCTCCACCTCTGCCTGTGAGCCAGGTGCACACCAGGGAGCAGCACTGCCTGGGAACCTGGACTTACAGGGATGTGATGAGAAGGGGCGAGGCTGAAACCGGGGTGCCCAGGTTCTAGTCCTGTGATCGAGGGACAGCATGTGTGCACAGTGTGGCCACAGAGGCACCAAGTGTGTCAGGATTACCACTGTTTAGGAAATGTGGAAAATGGTTGGAGTGTCACTCAGTGGAGAACGTAAGGCAGTTGTGACGCTGTAGGATCCAACAGAAGGAAGGGAATGTGGGATATTGAGCTTCTCCAGCAAGACATAGCTGTGGGCTGGGACCTGTGGGGTAGACTCAGGGTCTTCTGAGGACCCTCCCTGGAGCCCCTGCTCTTACTGCAGTGTCAGCACCGCCCCGAGTCTAGGCAGGAGGCTTCCAGCCCCCTCCGCTCTCCACAGACACGTTGCCTTGTTTGCTGAAGGAAATTGCAGCTGCCACAGATAAGCAGAGACTTTGGAAGGAAGTAGAGAAATCAGTGAGGCCGGCAGCTGGGAGATCATTTCCAGGGTGAGACAGGGAGTGATTCTTCTGTGCCTGAGCTGCCTTCGCCTCTGCTTCCCTGGGAAAGTGGCCTCTCCGAGGCGCTCTGCTCTCAGCCAGGCCCACGTGCCTCTCGGGACAGAGACTCTCTGTTGAGTGAGCCCCTGTCTCGGATGCTTTGCTCTCAAAGGCTCTTGTCTTGTCTTTGTCTCACAGTCTCACACACTGCCCTATTTGTTCTTTCTAGCTGGCGAATGCCCTCCTGGAAAAGGAAGTGATAAACTATGAGGACATTGAGGCCCTCATTGGCCCACCGCCCCACGGGCCCAAGAAAATGATATTTCCACAGAGGTGGATTGATGCCCAAAGGGAGAACCAAGTGGCTGGGGAGGAGGAGGCCGCCCGACTGCCCCCACCCCATGGGGAGGAGCTCTGCTGGCCTGGGTGCGGGAATTGGATGGTCCTCGCCTGCTGCCCAAGATGCCTCTTACCTGCACGTACGCGTGCCTCCTCTGCAAGCCCTATTTATTGATGTCTAGACCTGTGACAAGTAAATGTCTTTGCAGAAGCAACTGGTTCATCTGTGCATTTGTGCATCCTTTCCCCTGGGGGGAGATCCGCATCTGTCAGGAGCACGAGAGTTCTTGTGTTCCCAGGGCCGTCTGTGTGCTGTCTCTGTGTACAGGCACACGACCCACAGGCAGCCCCTCCGAATGCTAACAGGACCTGGTGAAAGGACTCTCTGAGCAGTAATGTTTCTGGTGCTCGTTTATTAAGGAAGTCAGAGCTGGGACCTGGTAAACAACGCCACCTACTGCTTTGTGTATGGAAATGAAAGGAAAACTAGCTGGTCTGATGCCACTTGAGGACCCCATGGTTTTTTTGGTTTTGGGTTTTTTTGTTGTTGTTGTTGTTGTTGTTGATTTTTGGTTTTTTGAGACAGGGTCTCACTATATAGTTGAGACTGACCTGGAACTCACTGTGTAGCCCAGGCTGGTCTCGAACTCACAGCGATCCTCCTGCCTCAGCCTCCCAAGTGCGGGAATTGTGGGTGTGCGCCACCATGAGCAGCTAGGACATCCTGGTTTTGACCTGGTAATCACTGTAACCCCTCACTACAAATTCTGTGGATGGAGATTCTGCATTTGTAATGCACAGCTCACTGGGCAGTGGGCTTATCCTGGATCACAGGGTCTTGTTTCCAGTTTACACTCAGAGACAACCTGCCAGGCGTGGTGGTACACTTTTAGTCTCAGCTACTGTGGAGGCTGAGGAGAGCAAGATCAAGGCCAGCTGGACTCCATCTCCGAAAAAAGGGCATACTTTTTGCAGGAACCTGGGACCCAGACTGTGTAGGGATAAAATGGGCTCCCATGTATAGTGTGCTGCATGTGCACGCCTGTCCTTGGGCCTCTGTGTGGCGCTGCATAGCACCATAGATTGCGGTTACTTCCCGATGGATGAACTAGATGGCTGATGTACCTGCAGGGCCCTGAGGAAGTTGGCCAGGCTGCAGGAGGGGACCCTGGGAGTTTGGTGGAGGACACTGACCCTCCGCCCAAGGTCAGCACTTGGTTAGGATGCTGTTGGCTGGCATATCTGCCACAGGGTGGCATTCTGTCCTGGACATGGTATTAGGTACACTACCCATTGGGATGGTCAGTGTCTCTTTATTGCTGGGAATTACTTGCTGAGCAACAGGTAACCTGGCAGCTTGAGGGGCCATGACACATCAAGCACAGTGACTCAGGATCCTGGGAGTAGACTGTGTGGCTGTTTCCCTGATTTAGATCAGTGGTTTAGATGTTGGCTGTTAACCATCCTTGGGACTGGCAGTGTCCTCGCTCATGCTCAGAGAGACATCGGGTTTCTGCCAACTGCCCATCGCATGCTGTAGCACCGAGGGACCGGGCGTGGTCTTGGCCCTCAGCTGAGAGCAGCAGAGTGGGTACAGCACGGCCTGAGGTGATCTACCCTGCTCTGGCTGGACAAGCAGCTTCTTGGGAGACAAGTCAAGTACATGTTGTTTCTCCAGTCCTGGAGATTGAACCCAAGGCTTTCACACAGCTACATCCTCACCCTTTTATTATCATTATTGTTTTCCAACAGGTCTTGCTGAGTCACTATGTCGCCCAATCCTCACGCCTAAGCCTTAGAGTGCTGGGATTCCAGGTGCGCACCACCACACCCAGCCACACACACGCTTTTTAGGTATGTAGAATTAACACAATCTCAGAACGCCCCTAGGTCGTTCAAGGATGTGAAACGAAAAACATTAAATTCCAAAATTGTACTACCTGCCTCCCTCCACCCTGATCTATGCTCACATACATTTCTCTTTTTTTTGTTTTGTTTTGTTTTTTGGTACCAGAGATCGAACTCAAGACCTTGCGCTTGTGAGGCAGGCATGGTGCCACTGAGCTAAGTCCCTAGCCCTTTTGTTTCTTGAGACAAGATCTCACTGTATAGAAATAGTTCAACCTAGACTTGAACTCACTGTGTAGCACAGGCTGGCCTGGAACTCGGCAATCCTCCTGCCTTGGCTCCACCGATTACTGGCGTGAGCCACCACGCCCAACCAGCATAAACATTTCTGCTTAGATGATGGCATACTTTGTTTTTCCCTGACATCAGTGTTTATCATATGGCAGGCAGTTTCACCTCAGCTCACGCTGGTATAGGTATAGCCGTAGGCCTCTAGAAGCCAAGAGGCTGTTCTGTGGCACTGTCTGGTTCTTGACTGACTTAGGCTACTGGTTAACCATTGGCCCATATTTCGATGACAACATAGTGAGCATGCTCACCTATGTAAGTGTTCGTTGAACACAGAATGCTGTAGGAAACCAAGCACAGTGGCACATGTCTGTTATCCCGGTGCACTTAGAGGCTAGGCAGGAGGATTGAAGCTGGGCCTCCGGTATGGAGCTCCACCACAGTTCCACTGGATAAAGGGAGGACTGTAGGTCTTCTAATGTGTTCTCTCTGTATTCCAGCCCTAACCCTAACTTTTTTTTTAACCACTGTAAATCTATAGATCTTTAAATATTTTTCCTAACCCTAACTCTTGACTGAGTTGGTTCCTGCCATGTGCCCTGTCCTGACCAGCATCACTGACCGACCACTTTCAGTTCATTAGGGATTGGACACGGGGACTGAACTCAGGGGCACTCCTGCTCTCAGCTACAGCCCCAGTCTTTTTTTTTTTTTTTTTTTTGTACCAGGACTTGAACTCAGAGCCTCACACTTGCCAGGCAGACATTATGCCACTGAGTTACACCCCCTCCACTGACCACTTTCACCAGCAGCTCCTCCCTCTTCACAAAACTAAAAAAGTTCAAATAGGGACCGGGCTTTAGCCCAGTGATTCCACCACCTGCCTCGAAAGCGCAAGGACCTGAGTTCAATCTTTGGCACCAGAAAAAAAAGTTCAAATAACACCCAGACTCAAAACTAGTACAGTAAAGACAACCCAGGGCTACCGACTCAAGGCCGCAGATTTAGTTTACTCATCTGTGTTTGAAAAATGGTATGTTGCATGTTTATTTCACAGATGGGTACTGTTTACAGTTTTTACTGAGCAGTGCTTTCATTTATAGCCTTATATCTGCAAACAGCTGTCTAGCGAACAGGCTGGTATTGCCCTTGTTTCATGATTGAGCACACATCTGCTAGATGGCAGAACTGGAATGTGAACTTCCAGGAGGCTTGGTACATTTGTGTGAGCAGGCTACATATGCCCTTTTTACATGGTCTCTCTTAATCATAATGGCTTCTCTGTGAATACCAACTTGATTTTTCTAACAACCAAGGATGTCTCAATATAGCAAAGGATTATCAGCAACCTTTTTATTCAGTGCAGGACTCAGAGCTCCACGTTTTGTGTGTTGTGATTTTTTTTTTTTTTTTTTTTTTTTTTTTTA
>NW_022900944.1:48772931-48784895 GCF_012274545.1 Fukomys damarensis
AACTCACAACCTTGTAATTGTGAGGGAGGCACAATGCCACTGACTTAAATCCCCAGCCCATGAAATTTTTAAAATACAGATTTTCACTAGGACTAATCCTGATGAGGAAGGCAAGGAAGAAAGAGGGTTATTGTAAGATTTACAGATAGCAATAGAGTGATGGTGATTCCAGACTTGTTCAGAATAGAAAGTGAGCAGTCAGGGACATGGGAGTGCTTGCCTGCTTCCTGGTTTTTTGTTGCAGGTGAGAGTGTCACATTTGCAGTCGGTCACTTTGGACCTCAGAAAAATGACCTAAATGGGCCAAAGGCCAGTGGTGTAAATTTGATAATTGCGCAAATTAAATAAAAATGCAGTTAAAAGTACTGAATGCAAAGCTTGTAGAAAACACCCAGTAGCCCGGTGGGTACCTGCAACCCCAGCACTCCAGCCATCTCGAGTTCCAGGCCAGTCTGGGTTACATAGTGTATTCAAGGCCAGCGTGAAGTACATAGAGAAACCCTGTCTCAAGAAACAAAAACACCTAGTAAAACTTAGCTCCTCCAGGCCCAGGGTTTAGCTCAGGGGTTTCTCTGCCTGCCTCGCAAGCACAAGGTCCTGAGTTTGATCCCCAGGTACAAAAAAATAAAACATAGCCGCTCCCCCGCACACCGACTGGGGATGGAATTCAGGGCTTTGTACATGCCAGGCAAGCACTCAACCCTTTTTTATTGTATTTTGAGACAAGGTCTCTCAATTCCTTAGGCTGGGTTCGAATTTGCGATGCTTCTGCCTCAGCCTGTTACAGGATACTCACACAGACACAGGATACCGAGGATATTATTTCCAAGAAGCAACTTTGTTCGAGCATGCTTGGTCTTACTAGGCCAATATCCAAAAGGCTGACCCCCAAACACAGTGGAATTTCACCTTTTACCCAATTCTTGTCTCCCCTATGTGATAACATACTATAGCCTGATCGGGTAGTTTACATAGCCCAGCAGTGTCAGAACTACATAGGAACTGATAGTGCCATGCCGCCTTCTCTCATCCTGAGGTCCTCACCACATTCCTCTGGGAGAAGCCCTACCACATCCCAAGTAGCTGGCATTAAGACTTGCGCCACCACGCCCAAGTGAAAGCTTTACCTAAACGCATATATGTTCGTTCGAATTTTTAAAAATTCTTATCTTATCCCTGCCAAGCCCCTTTATATGTTCGAATTTATGGCAGGAAATAAATGCTGGACCGACGAGGATGAAGAAATTTGAACGCTAATGTTAAGTCTCAGAGGATTTGCTGTCTCCGCGCCGTTGACACACTGTGTCCCAGCAGCAAGAGTCCCTAGAACTCTCGTTCGCCAGTCTTCCTGGGGCCTAGGCCGGCCGCGCTAACAACCCCTTGCAGGAGACTCCCCGAGGCTGAAAGGACGCGATCATTGCAGCAGGGGGAGCCAGACTCAACGGGTGACGCCACGTCTGCCAGAGCGCTAGAGCAGCCGGGAGAGGCGTGCCCGTAAGTGGGTCACTTCCGCCTTTCCTGGATCGGATTGGTCAGGACGCTCCGCTTCTCCTGATTGGCCAGACCTTCTACTATCCCAGGGTGCTTTGCGCCGTCGCTCCTCTCTGTTCGGCTGTTCTTCGGCGCAAGAAGTGAGTATACGTCCCTGTCGCCATCGGCCTCCATCCGCCTCCATCGGGCCCTCGCTGCTGCCCGCGCGGTCATAGAGGGCTCTCTTCTCTGTCTTAGAGGGCGCCGGGCTGGTGGGCGGGCTTGGAGTGCGCGCCCTCACTCGCCGTCCTCTCCCTCGCCACTATAGGTAGCTATGGCGCCCAGCCGGAATGGCATGATTCTGAAGCCCCACTTCCACAAAGACTGGCAGCGGCGCGTGGCTACATGGTTCAACCAGCCGGCTCGGAAGATCCGCAGGTGCGCGGCGGGCAGAAGGGCATCTGGGTGGGGACGGGCCACTGCGGTGTGGGAACCAGGTGACTGCCGCGCTTCTCTCTGACCAGGCGCAAGGCCCGGCAGGCAAAAGCGCGCCGCATCGCCCCGCGACCCGCGTCAGGACCCATCCGGCCCATCGTGCGCTGCCCCACGGTGCGATACCACACCAAGGTCCGAGCTGGCAGGGGCTTCAGTCTGGAGGAGCTGCGGGTGAGTGAGCCGCGCGCCTCCGACAGACTGCGGGGCCGGTTGGGTCTCAGTGAAATGATGACAATTCTCCGGAATCGCTGCACTGCTTTGATGAAAGCACATTTGAACCCTTTTCCATCTGAGCACTGAGGGGTCTTGATGGGGCCTGCCCGGGAGGGGCTCCCTGGGCCTCATCCGTGTCTGTCGGGCAGGTGGCTGGTATTCACAAGAAGGTAGCCCGGACCATTGGCATCTCGGTGGACCCGAGGAGGCGGAACAAGTCCACCGAGTCCCTGCAGGCCAATGTGCAGCGCCTGAAGGAGTACCGCTCCAAACTCATCCTCTTCCCCAGGAAGCCCTCGGCCCCCAAGAAGGGAGACAGCTCTGTGAGTGCAGCGCTCTTCCCCATCGGGAGGTTGCCCCACCCCACCCCCGGGAGGAAGGATGCTTCCTGTAGCCTTAGTGCTGTGAGCCGTGGTCGCCAAGACCAGATCTGTCAGCCATCAGTCCTGCCTGTGAGAGCTGTGAAGAAGCCCTGCTGAGCTGTTTTGTGTCCTGGGGACTGGGCTGTGTCCCATCTGGGCTACCTGTGGGTTGGTGGGGCGTGGCTTTGTTCACCCTCAGCGGGGTTCTTTGACGGGACAGGAAAAGTATCTGCCTGTTCCCTGTTTTATCAGCAAGACAATAGAATTGCAGTGCTGCACAGGGAGGGAGCCCACAGAAAGCTTGCTGTGTGTGAGCTGTTGGGGTGCAGGACACCCAGCACTACCTCTGAGGAGCATGAGGTCCTCAGGAAGGTGAATGAAGCCCCACTCATTGTACTCTCCCCTCCCCATTAATGCGCAGGCGGAAGAACTCAAATTGGCCACTCAGCTGACGGGACCTGTGATGCCCATCCGGAACGTAAGTGGACACCGTGCTTACTTGTATTTTACATTACACTTTAGATATGTTGGTGCTGGATGTTAGCAAACTTGATTAATCTGATAGGCACAGATGTGGTGGCTAAGATTTGTAGGTTGCAGGGAGCAAGGTCCTTTTAGCCTTTGAAAGAGCCTCCCTGCATTCTTAACAGCTACACCCTTGAAGATAGCCTGGTTCCCTCTTTCAGAAGTTTCAGTGACCTCATTTGTCACTCATTCTGTTGTCTCCCTTATTGCTGTTTGAAAGCTCAGGCCACAGGCAGCCCACTGGGGACACTGGAAACTGTGGCCTGCCCAGCGAGTGGTTGTACACCAGAGTGACTCCGCCTCTGTGTGTCCCACAGCAGCACCTGTCTTCTTGGTGCCCCTGAACATATTCTTTCTGGAAGGCCTGCTAACCAACTCAGGTGCTTGTGGGGTGTTTTTGTTTATCCTTTTGTTTTTTGTGGGTGTTTTTTGTTTTGTTTTTTGGGGGTACTGGGTATCGAACTCAGGTCCTTGTACTTTCGAGGCAGGCACCGGAACCACTGAGCTAAATCACTGGCCCCTTTTGTGGGTTTTTTTGTTTTTGTTTTTGTTTTGTTTTTGTTTTTTGAAACAGGGTCTCACTATGTAGTTGAGACTGAGCTGGAACTCACTTTGTAGCCCAGGCTGGTCTCAAACTCACAGTGATCCTCCTGCCTCAGCCTCCCCAGTGCTGGGATTACAGGCCTGCGCCACCACTCACAGCTCGTTTTCCTTTTGTGACAGGGTCTTGCTACAAAGTTCAGCCAAGCCTTGAACTCAAAACCATCCTGCCTACTCAAACTCAGTGATCCTCCTGCCTCAGCCTCCCCAGTGCTGGGATTACAGGCCTGCGCCACCACTCACAGCTCGTTTTCCTTTTGTGACAGGGTCTTGCTACAAAGTTCAGCCAAGCCTTGAACTCAAAACCATCCTGCCTCAGCTTCCAGGCGCTGGGATTAAGATATGCATCATCACACCTGTCTTCTGAGTTACTCAGGGGTGGTGGCGCATGCTTATAATGCCAGCATTCACAAAGCTGAGGCAGGAGAATCACTGAATTCAAGGCCGGTCTGAACTACACAGCAAGAGCCTGTCTCAAAAAAATAAAAGTATCTTTAAATTTTTGTTTTGTTTTGCTTTTTGGTACTGGGGATTGAACTCAGGTCCTTGTGCTTGTGAGGCAGAGAGCAGCACCACCGAGCAAAATCCCCAGCCCCTCTTTTAAAATTTTTGTTAGTGCCTGTTAGGAGTTTCTAATGGTATTGTGGGGAATTGGTACATGTACATAATTTCAATTGTTTTTACATAAAAATTGTTCCTTACATAGTTTCTGTGTATGATTACTGTAAGCAAGAAGTCAGAATTCGAGGGCCAGCTAATTTATCGGCACTCCAGGAGCCCTGAGGCAGCATCTCTTAGTCACCTGACCTAACTCCTGTCATCCCTCGTAGGTCTACAAGAAGGAGAAGGCCAGGGTCATCACAGAGGAGGAGAAGAACTTCAAGGCATTTGCCAGTTTGCGCATGGCCCGTGCCAACGCCCGGCTCTTTGGGATCCGGGCAAAGAGAGCCAAGGAAGCTGCAGAGCAGGATGTTGAGAAGAAGAAATAAAAGCACTGTTGGGGTCTTGTAATAAATGCTCAGAAAAGCTACAGCTGCACCTGGGCCCTGCCTCTAAGCGGCTTGGCGCATGGCTAAGACTGCTAGCTGGAGTTGGGTTTGGAAATGTCAGGTGTGCATTGCGTTTGAGGACTATTAGTGATAAAGAAGGGATTAAATTTTCAGGATCTGCCGGTGACCCTTAGGGAGAGTTGATGTGACGTTTAAGTGCTAGTGGCCAAACCTGGCCCCTCACATCTGCTAGGTGCACTGCCACACAGCTGGGGCCATCCAGCCTCAGTGGCTTTCATCCTGATCTTCACCTGGGGCCTTCTGTGTCCCATACTGTTGTGTGAGGCTGGCCTTGGGCTGACCCTGCAGCCCTGTGAAGCTGCTCCTGTCCCACAGCCAGCTGGCAGTCAGGGTGATAGACATGCTGAAAGTGAATTCTTGTGTCCTGGTTCCCTACTTTGCCTGCACATTTGGAAATTGCTCTGCCAAGTTACACAGGTTTCAGGGGATGAACCTACATTTGTACCTGACCTAGATCTGGCTGTTGTTAAGGGACACTTGGCTTCCTCTGCGTGTTCCCGTAGTAATTGGAAACCCCTGAAGAGGTTAGCCTGGCCCAGCTTCCCACAGCACAGGGCTAGGACAGAGCCCCTGCAGAGAAAATCATCAGGACTGGTGGAACCCGTACTTCAGGTAGGGAGCTGCTGCCACAGGTTGCTTCATTCCCATAGGAAACTGGGGTGCTAGAGCCTGGCAGGGACCCTCAGGACGGTACAGCAGCAGGGTCAGGCTGCTGTCCTGCACTCTTAACTCTTCACACCTGCCCAATGGGTTGGAACTGCCCTCTACCTGGGGCTGACCCTGTGCCTGCCAGAGACCCCTGAGCTGTTCGTTGGGGACCTAACCTAAACCTCTGGGAGATGTCCCCAGCCTAGGCCAGCTCTGGCCCTGTGAGAGAAGTAGGTTGTGGTGGCCACATGATCCAGAGCAAGTCCCAGATGTGCCACAAAGACGCATCCTGCTGCTCATGAAGGGCACTGCTGCAGTGCTCACCCCTCATTTCAACAGAACAAGGCTGGGCCCAGTGTTAACACGGTAATCCCGGCACTCAGGCTGAGCCAAGATGATGGAAAATCGGGGCACAGCTTGGGTGACAGTAAATCCCTGTCTCAGGGTTGAGGGTGCAACTCTGCAAAGGTTGGCCTCCCGCCTGAAGAGTAGTTGCAACCTTGCAGTGCAAATCTGTGATCGCCAGGAAGCAGCAAGTGTGTGCTCTGCCAGGTTGGCACAGGGAGTCTGCACAGTGTTCCCAGGGACAAGCTGAGTCTATGTTCTCACTACAAAGGACAATGGTGCCAACAGTTCCCTCAGCAGCTACCAAGGAGTGAGGCCTTTTGCAAGGTTTCAGAACTTTACTTAACCCCTTGGTTCTGGTGATTACATCCAAGGTCTTTGTGCTCAGTTACAGCCCTAGCCATTTTATTGGGGGATGTTGGGATAGTCTTACTAAATTGCCCAGTGTTGGCTTGAAGTTGAGCTTTTCCTGCCTCAACCAGCCACACTACTGGGATCACGGGAGTGCGCCCCTTCCCTGGCCATTTTCTAGGTGTTGGCCAGTTTTCAACACCATGGAAGAGGGCTGGGAGTGAGGCTCCAGAAGAGTGCCTGGCATGTGTGCACCTTGGGTTTTGATCCCCAGCACTGCCAAGAAAAAGTGATCCCAGAAGCACGTCCCACTTTGCAGGAGAAAGGTGTAATACAGAGCACCTCTGCATTCCAAACCCTGAGGCAGGCCAGTGGAGCTTTTGTAAAAATGGGTGGGACCATGATAAGACCTGTGCGTGTGTGCCCTGGTCCTGGGCCTGTGACAAGATGTTTGTTTTGCAGTCTGAGCAGAATGTCGCTGCCTTCAGGCTGGTTTCTTCCTGAGCTGGCCTGGTGCATCTCCCGCCTCTCAGCCAGGGCACTCTTGGTCCCCACACTGCTTGGGATTTTAACCATTCTCTCAAATTGTAGTAGCTTTTCATAGATCAGCCACTTAGCACTCCAATGACTTAAATACAACATGACCAAAAATTGCATATTTCTCACTTTTTATGAACTAACAGGAAATATAGAAATTACAATTTTAAATATATTCAATACAAGAATTGACTGGCTAGCCAGGTGCAGTGGTACACACCTGTGATCCTAGCTCTTAGGAGGCTGAGGCAGGAGGATCCCTTGAGTTCGAGGCCAGTCTGAACTTCATAGCAAGACCCTGTCTCAAAAGCAAGCAAAAGGATCCACTAGTTGAAATGACAGCTGCCCAAGTAATGCTTGGGAGAGCAGGATGTAAATATGCTTTCCAAGTGACACTGAACAAATGGTTAAGGAAATTTTATGTCAACTTAAGTCATAAGTTTACTTCTTTCATTTCCCTTTTGAATTTGTCCGGGAGTCCCTTGGGGTGGAGGGCTGCGAGGCCATGGCTTCAGCTCTGTACTGTTGGTAGTCACCTGGCTCCCATTCTTACAGGACTGCAGAAGAGCCCTGACCTTCATGGAAGATGACAAGTGGCTCCATGCTTAATCCAATCCCTGACCCTAACAGTCGCTGCCTGCACCCCAGATTCCCTGCATAACCCTACCCTAACCACTAAGGCAAATCCAGGTGGGAGCCTAACCTCTGCTCAAAGCCTAATTCCACCCCTAATACTAACCCCAGCTCCAACCTTAAACCTAACACCAAGCCCAACCCAACCCTTACCCCAACTCTAGCCCAAACCCTAGCCCTAATGCCAGCCTTAATCCCGACCCCAGCCCAGGCTCCACCAGCTGCACACACTGTTACAGGGCCCGGACCATCCTTGCCAGGGTGCCTGGTTCTGGGCCCCACAGTCTCCTCACCTGTGCTCTGTCAGCAGGATCTGTTCTCATCACTTAGGACAGGAGCTGGGTCACATGGTGCTGTCACCCATATAGGGCACTCCACCTCTGCCATCTCAGCACTGAGGAGTGCTGGCCTGGCCTGTAAAGGAAAGACTGATGGTGTGCAGGGTGTGCACAAGTTACAATATGCTTGTGGACACACATGCTGCAGGGTGGAGGTACAGGCTGGTGAGGAGAGCATGGTGGTTGGAGTCCGCCCCATCCCTGGTACACAGCTGTGAGCAGCCTGCTGTCCATAGGTGACAGAAGACTCAGGTGTCCCCACCTACACTGGGCTGACCTGCTGAGCATAGCACCTGGCCCAGCCACTGGGGTACATGTCACCTCTCGGGCTTCTGAAGTCATCGATAATGGCCATAGGAAGCCCGGCAGACCTGGGTTGAGGAAGGCCACGCTGCACAACCAACCTGACCCAGCCCAGGGCCCCAGGAGCACCCTGCAAGTTCTGGGGACCTGGCTGCAGGTCCCAGCGTCTGTTCCGGCTGCTGCTGTGTGGGACTTGCCAACCCTCCTCCATATAGGCCTTGGTTCCACATCTTGCCCCTGCTTTGTGCTGGGGTCACACCACACAGCCCCAGCTGCTCAGGAGGAGAAGGAAATGAGGCTGGCAATAATCAGGCAGGACATCAGGGACCACAGCTGGGTCTGGGGCTCCTGCCCGGAATCCTGCAGATGCCCTATGCAGGGGGGGCACCGTTCTTGCTGCCACTGCTGCCCCAGGGCTGGTCCCTGACTCTGCCCCAGCCTGACAGTGCCACAGTCGCTGATGCTGCCCGGGCACCCTCTGCCCACGCCAGGACCCCAAGGATCGCCTCTGTGGTGCACGCTGGCACCCACCTCAGGCTCTCGCTGGGCTGCTGGCCCACAAAGCAGTCTCTGCCACTGGCCTGGAGAGGGAGCCTGGAGCAGAGATGGTGAGGAAGGAAGTGGTTGCTGCCAGCTGCTGCGGTGTGGAGCCATCTGTTAACAGCAAGCACCAACACACACCCACAGTTGCTGTTCCACAGTGGGGACATGAGTAGAATTCTGAGTGAGCCCATCCCTCTGGACCTCAGGTCTGTGGACACAGAGGGGACAGCATGCAGGAGTGAACACAGAGGGCATGGGTAGAAGGGCAGACGTGGGACAGTGGTCAGGAGTCTGCCCAAGCCTGGGGCCCTGGACAGCCAGTGTCCTGTGTGAGTGCAGAGGGCGCCCACCAGCATCACCTTTGGAGGGCTGGGTGTCCTGCCCACAGTATCTGTCCTCTGTGTGTACCCCTGGCAGTCAGCGTGCATGGTCTGGAGACAGCTAAGCCCTTGATGCCAACTTGGGCCCTAGTCAGGCCCTGCCCCTGCTGTGTGGCTTCAGGCACAGCTGCTGTGGCCCTCTAGATGCCCGCATCCTGGACATTTGTGGAGGGGACACAGGAGGCCCAGAGAATGGAGGACGGGCAGGGGCTGAGTGCAGAAGAACCCCCAGGTGCCCAGGAGAGGAAACACTTCTTGGAGGGGAGGATGCAGAGGGTGACCAGGGCTGCGGCTGGGGTCTGCCTGGGGCTGGCGTCTCCGGGAGTGCATGCAGGTCCGGTCCATGTGCGTGCACGTGCGTGTGCCTGGCTGTGTCTGTGTGAGGTGCACACTGCTCTACTTCTAGCCCACACTATGTGGGGACAAGCACCTGTCGCCCATCTGCAGGTGTCTGAGGCTTCGATGAGGGGTCCTGCATGAGCCGACAGTCCCAGTCAGTGTGGTACCTCTGGACATGGTGTTTTGTTTTCGGCAGTACCAGGGATCAAACTCAGGACCTTGCACTTGCCAGTCAGGTGCGTCACCATTGAGCCTAATCCCCGGCCCATGACATGGAGTTTCTAAAGCCAGACATGCTTCGGACCCACAGGAGAACAGCTCCCAACAGTTTCAGATATTCAGAGGTAACAAAGGAGGAGTTTGTCTGCAGCCAGGATATAAAAAGCAGCACCACCAGATGTGTGTAGACCCACTGCTCCCTTTTTAACAATCCCTCCCCCCGCCGTTTCTTGTTTGTTGTTGTTTGTTTGTTTGTTTTTTGTTTTTTTGAGACAGGGTCTCACTGTGTAGTTGAGACTGACCCGGAACTCACTATGTAGCCCAGGTTGGTCTCGAACTCACAGTGATCCTCCTGCCTCAGCCTCCTGAGTGCTGGGATTACAGGTGTGCACCACCACATCCGGCTTGTTTGTTTTTGAGATAGGGTCTCTGTCTGTAGTTCAGGCTGGCCTTGAACTCACTATGTAGCCCAGGTTGGACTTGAACTTGAAATAATCCTCCTGCCTCAGCCTCCTGAATGCTAGGATCATAGAGGTACACTGTTAATCCTGGTTCACTGCTCCTTTTTAAAAATCCAGTTAAAACTGGGTGTGGTGGCACACACCTGTAAACCCAGTACTGTGGGAGGCTGAGGCAGGAGAATCACAAATTCAAACCCAGCCTGTGGCAATTTAGTGAGCCCTGTCTTAAAGTAAGAATTAAAAAGGGTTGGGCCTGGGGGCTGGGGATTTAGCTCAGTGGTGCCGCTGCATGCCTTGCAAACCCCAGGTCCTGAGTTTGATCTCTGGTACCAAAAAAAAAAAAAAAAATGTTGGGGCCTGGCATGGTGGTGCAGGCTGGTGCAGGCTGTGGGAACTGGACATCCAAATCTCTGGCTTGTACCCCAGGCAGTGGGAGACCCTCTGCTGACCTCTGGCTGACCTGCAGGTCTCCTTGCAGACTGTGCAGGTGGGTTGGGACTGACTGCCTGGTGTCTGCTGCCTTACACATTGGCTGGGAGCTGTCCTGGTCTTGGTGCAAGTTCTCTGCTGGTGGTGCCCAAAGCAGGGACAGTGGGTCCCCCGGAGGTTGTGGGCCCAGAGCCCAGATCGGGATGTTGGGTGGTGGGGTGGACAAGGAGGGCTTTGAAGGCTATGCACGCAGAGGCACAGTGGCTTGAAAACAAGCTCGCTGAGTCCAGGGTGCCATCAGGCTGCACAGAGCAGCAGGCAAGGATGTGTCCTTTTCATTCCAAAGCCAATAGCTTGGAAGGAAAGGCCTGTCTGACCAGGGCAAGGATAATGGTTTTGACCCGCTGGTCCACCAGGGAAACCCTCTGGGGCTTCCAGCTGATGCAAGGGTCCCAGCAGGGAGACAGGAAGCCGTCCCTCACACAGCAGCCACAGACAGGCACAAGGCTTTGGTGCAGATACGTAATAGGTCCCGGCTGTGCTGAGGTCCCCCAGGGTCTGGTGCCTGTTTGCAAGGAAAAACCTTGAGGGACAAATGTAGCAGGGCTGGAATTTTACTTGCTGGGCTTCGCTTTCTAATATTTCAGCACTAATGTGTGCTATCATTTCCTGTACAACAAAAACAGCATAAGCGCAGACAGATCTCATTTCCTGTGTCTGGCCGGGCAGCACAGTGTGGGGATAGGAGCAGTGCAGTTGGTCCTGGGCTCCGACCCAGCCAGGCTGGGCGGTGGGGTGGACTGGAGCCCTCAGGCAGGCAGCTCGGGGAGGGGCTAGGTCCCTGCGGTCCCTGCAGCTTCTGGGTTGGCGCCTTGGCAGTGGCGGGGGCCGTGGCAGTAGTGGTGGGTCAGGTGTGAGGCTGCAGATGGCGCCCAGAGTGTGTATTAGGGCTTGAAGTCCTAAGCTCTTTGACTTTCCCAGCTTTGGGTTATTTTGGTCCTGGGAATTGAACCCAGTGGTTTATACAGAGCTACATCCCGAGCCCTTTTTTATGTTTTTATTGAGAGACAGGGTCGCACTGGCCCTGAATTTGTGACTCTCCTGCCTCAGGCTCCCAGAGTGCTGGGATCACAGGTGTGCACCCTCACGCCCAGCTCTTCTTGACTTTCCTCTCCTGCGAGGGGCCTGGGTGCTTCATGCTGAGGGCTGGGGATGCTGGAGTTGAGCCTCCTCAGGTCCCTGGGTGACCCGGTCCAGGTGGTTGTGAACGGGGGGTGCACGGCACCACCCGGTACCAGCACTTGACCCTGCGATGCGAGGCAGGGTCAAGTGGCCAGGAGCCAGCTGGCGGTCCTGGGGCCCCCTGTGTGCCTGTGTATCCTCGCTCATCTGTTCTTCTCCAGGGAGGCGCCGAGGGCTCAGGAGGCTGAGCCTGCCACCCCCACACCGGTCCCGACGAGGACGGCCCGCTCTGAGCGAAGCCCCGCCCTCCCCCGAGCACTTGACCCTGCGATGCGAGGCAGGGTCAAGTGGCCAGGAGCCAGCTGGCGGTCCTGGGGCCCCCTGTGTGCCTGTGTATCCTCGCTCATCTGTTCTTCTCCAGGGAGGCGCCGAGGGCTCAGGAGGCTGAGCCTGCCACCCCCACACCGGTCCCGACGAGGACGGCCCGCTCTGAGCGAAGCCCCGCCCTCCCCCGTCCCCCG
>NW_022900944.1:48784945-48795286 GCF_012274545.1 Fukomys damarensis
GAGCTGCGGCTCAGCTGCCGGCACCTGCTGGACCGCGACCCGCTGACCAAGTCGGATCCCAGCGTGGTGCTTCTGCAGCCGGCTCAGGGCCGGTGGGCGCAGGTGGGCAGGGGCACAGGGACTGGACGACAGGGAAAGGCATGGAGACAGGGCTGGGGCGGGCTAAGGGACCAGGGCAGGAACAGGGCGTGGACGGGGATGGGGCTGGATGTTGGGTGTTGGGGTGGGCTGGGGTCCCGGGACACTCGGCGGACCTGGGGGCCAGGGGACCAGAGCTCGCGGTTGGTTCGGGCACAGGTGGGGACCTGTTCTGGTAACCCAGCTATCCCTGCGCCTCCCTGTGGTCCCGAGCTGCCCAAGGCAGTAGGAGTCCAGGGACCTGTCTGGATGGTGTCTGCCAGAGCAAGGTGTGCCCACCTGGGGGCTCCAGAGAGTGTCCAGCACTCAGGCCATCCAAAGCCAGAGACAGTGGGCTGGTGAGAGAGACACTCGAAGCCCCTCCATGGGACTGCAGCTGGGGGAACTCGGTCACAGGACCGGTGCTTCACCAGGCTGGGCCCTCTCCCTGCAGCTGTGGGGCAGGGGACACAGGGAGTGCCCACTGTGGGACAGACAGGGCACCTGGGAGCTGTGGCAGAACCCTGACTGAGAGGAGGGACAGGCAGGATTCCCTACAGGGGGTGCCTGCTCCTGCGAACCTCTGGGCACCCAGCAGGCTGAGCATCTGTCCGTTACCAATCTCCAGGCAGGGGCCCTGACCCCAGCGTCCCCAGGGGCAGGTGCCCCTAGATCCCCTGCAGAACCTAGGATTGGAGTGCAGGTGTCTGTGGGGCTCTGGGGGCCCTAGTAGGAGGCTGGGGCCAGGTGCCAATCCTGGGAAGAGGAAGAGCGGGGGCCACAAGGGGGAGCACCTGCACCACAGCCCCATCTTGCCCAGCTGGGAAGTGGGGAATGGCCTCCTTCAGGACGGCCCAGCCCTGGACAGAGACTGGATTCCACACTACCTCAGTTTGCCTGTGTATAACCAAGCCAAGCAAGTGCCCGGGGTGTGAGAGGTGCTGAGCTGCTGCCGTCATAGCCAGCACCATGTGCCTCTGTTTGGGGGTGCTGAGGTCACAGGGTGACCCCCAAGGGAGGCTGAGGGCCGGGGGTCCCCTCCCTGTGGCTCACAGGTGTGGCCTGCAGGTGGACAGAACCGAGGTGGTGCGGAGCAGCCTGAACCCTGTGTTCTCCAAGGTCTTCACGGTCGACTACTACTTTGAGGAGGTGCGGCGGCTGCGCTTCGAGGTGTACGACACCCATGGGCCCAGCAGCCTGGGCTGTGACGAGGACGACTTCCTGGGGGGAATGGAATGCACTTTGGGGCAGGTGGGCACTGTGGGGGCCCTGAGGATGAGGGTCTGGCTCTGCCCAGCTCCACAGCACCCCCATGAAAGTCCTGACTGCTGCTTCTGTTTGTTGGTCGGTTGCTTGGGGTGTTTAAGTCCAAGCTGGCCCTGAACTCAAGATTCTCCTGCCTCTACCTCTCCAGTAGCAGGAATTACAGGAATGAGCCACTGTGCCTGGCTTTCCTTATTAGTGTTTTAAATACATATACTTGGGAACTAGGTGATGCATTCATATGTTTCCAAATTCAGGGGATGGGGGACAAATTCTTCCACCCCATGCAGCCTATTGCTGGTCCTGGTGAATTTTTTCAGAGATTTTCACACAAGTAAATATATGCTGGGGATTTTGCTCAGTGGTTCCACCGCCTGCCTCGAAAACATAAGGTCCTGAGTTCGATCCCTGGTACCGAAAAAAGAAAGAAACAGCCAGGCATGATATCTGCATGACCTCTGTAAGTCCAGCCATTCAGGAGGCTGAGGCAGGAGCTTTGTAAATTCAAGCCCAGCCTGGGCAATTTAGTGAGACCCTTTCTCAAAATAAAATTTCAAAGAAGGGCTGGTGCTGCAGCTCCGTGCGAAGCCCCTGAAGGAGCACAGTCAGTGGTCCGGCTTCACGGAGTGTGCACGGTCCTGCAGTTTTCCCTTCACTCCTACAGCTCCCTCCTAGATCAGCGCTGTGTGCAGGACAGAGCCGGGGGGCCCATGCAGTGCAAAACACACACGCACCAGCAGAACCCAGCCCAGTTCTCCGCCCAGCCACAGAGGCTGGGCATGGGGTGGCTGTCTGAGGGCCGCGCCTCTGCCCCCACCGACCCCCATACCCGGTAGCCCCCGGAAACCTTCCCTCTTCATGGAGGAATTTTTCACACAGTGTAGACCACAGGCCCAGGCTCCCTGAATGTGGATGGCCGGGCACGCCTGACACGTCCGGCTCCCGCATGCCTGTCCCCTCATTCTGTGTCCTGAGTCTCAGGTCTGTGAATCACACCGTGCGTCCTCAGCAGCGCCTGCAGCCCCGCAGCCCTCTGCTGCGTGTGACTCATCTCCATCGCTGCCGGCCCGATGCTGTCCCCATGTCACAAAGGGGCTGCGACGAGGGTGGTTGCAGCCCCAAGAGAGTGTTACCTGCAACCGCACACCAGTCAGGCAGGACACACTCACACGTGCAGACACACGCAGGAACACTTGCATGAGGATGCACGTGTGGATACGCACCTCCATGGGCTTCCTCTTCACCAGCAGCATGTTCACATAGCCCTCTGGCTCTCCTGGGTGCCTGGAGGAGGGAGCAGCTCTCATCCGTCTGTTTCACACTCATGGGGGACAGTGGGGGTTAAGGGCCGGCTGCCCGTTCAAGTCCTCGGCCAGGCCACAGGGGGAATCGGGCTGAACGCACTGACACATGGCCTGTGTGTGTACACGGTGCGTGCCAGCACTGCCTGCCTGGTAGGTGGCACAGGACTCGTCCCTCCCTACTGATGGGGACTCTCAGGGTGCCTGGGCCTGGGAGCAGGCAGGGTGTAGTGTGGGTGCCAAGGGCGGGGCCGTGGTCCCCAGGCCTGGGAGTCCCCTGCTCCACCCCTGTCTGTGCCTGTGTCTTCCAGATTGTAGCTCAGAAGAAGATGACTCGCCCACTGCTGCTGAAGCTGGGCAGGAAGGCCGGCAAGTCCACCATCACGGTGAGTGGCCGCCTCCTGTGCTTCTCCCAGGGCCCTGGCACTGGCGGGCAGGAAGTGGGGAGTGCAGCCAGGCCAACCAGACCCTAGCAGGGGCCTCTCCACCAGGTGATTGCCGAGGACATCTCTGGGAACAATGGCTACGTGGAGCTTTCCTTCCAGGCCAGGAACCTGGATGACAAGGTGAGGCCATCTGAGTCGGGGGTGAGGGACTATAGTCCCTCCCACCTGGGTTCCTGCCTGCAGCCTGCAGCACACTGGGTGGGGACCTGAGGGATCCAGTGTATGGGAGCCTGGGGAGCCTAGTGGCTGCTGGCCATGCTGCTGAGCGGGGTGTAGGCCCCGCTGTCACCACTGTCATCCCTGCACCATTATGAGCCAGCCACATTGCTGCTGGCAGGAACTCAAGCTGTCTGATGATGGAGAGACAGCCACAGGAGCCCAGGTCCCTGTGGGAACCACTGAGGAACCTGACCTGGACTGGGCTGGGCACCTCACGGTGGGTGGGGGGTCTCCAGCCTCCCCTGGAGATGTTGAGGCCAACATCAGGGCCAGAGTGTCCAGGGATATCAGGGACAATGGGCCAGACACAGCAGCAGGCAGAGGCACTGGCCAGAGCATCCCCAGCCAGTGGTGGGGCGGGGAGGGATCGAGGCCTCTCTGCCCCCAGGACCTCTTCAGCAAGTCTGACCCCTTCCTGGAGCTGTTCCGGGCCAACGAGGATGGCAGTGAGCAGCTGGTGTACCGCACAGAGGTGACCTGACCCATCTACCATGGAGCTTCAGGGGGAACACAGACAGGGACCCAGGCCGGCCTGGCTGGGAAGGCAGGGTCAGGTGGGGCCTGGGCTCTCAGCTGCAGCTGGGATCCTTCAGGGCGATGGTGGTGTCGCTATGGATATTTTTAGGGCTACCTTCTACTTCCTGCAGGGATGGTGGATTTCAGTTACAGCGGGGAGACCGAGTTTCCTTTTGAGAAGAATTCATTTAAGTAAAAAGTCTATTTAAAGAGGAAAGGGGTCCAGGTGGACTGGGAATTCAGTAGAAGTTAGGAGGTGGTTCCTATAGGCGTGGCATTCAAGATCAGTTCCCAGCCCTATCCTGCCTGAGCACGAGGCGGGGCACAGCCTCCTGGTCCCTAGGACTGGGGCCCCTGACGCCTCTCCTGGCACCAGGTGGTGAAGAACAACCTCAGCCCAGTCTGGGAGCCCTTCAAGCTGTCCCTGAGCTCCCTGTGCAGCTGTGAGGAGACCCGGCCTCTGAAGGTGGGACAGCAGGGCCTCAGTGGGGTCCTGGGCAGGGAGAGACCCTGCAGCTCAGCTGCAGCTGAGCCCCCCCCCCCCAGGGCCTGGTCTGGGACCATGATGCCCGTGGGAAGCATGACTTCATCGGCGCCTTCTCCACCACCTTCGCGGAGATGCAGGCGGCCTTCACTCGGGGTCAGGTGAGCCAGGCACTGTGTCCCCCCGGTCTGGGCACAGTTACACGAGAGGAGACATGGTGACAATGGTGCGGGGACACTATGGTACCGTGCCAGACCCACATCACTGTCACTGGTCATCGGGGCTCCCTGATGACCCCCCAGGGTGGTCTGGGACCATGATGCCCGTGGGAAGCATGACTTCATCGGCGCCTTCTCCACCACCTTCGCGGAGATGCAGGCGGCCTTCACTCGGGGTCAGGTGAGCCAGGCACTGTGTCCCCCCGGTCTGGGCACAGTTACACGAGAGGAGACATGGTGACAATGGTGCGGGGACACTATGGTACCGTGCCAGACCCACATCACTGTCACTGGTCATCGGGGCTCCCTGATGGCCACCCTCCCTGGCCCTGGCCCTGGGCCAGGCCTGCAGGGTCCTGGGTGCCCAGCCCTCACTGACTGTAGTCAGACAGTGGTGGCTCCTACACTCTGCCAGGTGGCCCTGGGGGCTGGGTTCCTGCAGGGCTGGGACCTCTGGGGACCCTGGGGAGGGTGCTGGGCGCTGCCACTGGCTGGCGTCACTGCCTGCCCCATCTCAGGCCCAATGGGACTGTGTGAACCCCAAGTACCAGCAGAAGAAGCGCAGCTACAAGAACTCGGGGATAGTGGTCCTGTCAGACCTGAAGGTGAGGCCTGGCCCTACCACGGGTCCCCCAAGGGCCCCACCAGAGGGACCTCGAAGGGGTGAGAAAATGAGGGCAGAGAGGACGTGAAGGCGGGGAGAGGTGACGCTGGGTGGTGGCCTGGCCGCGGCCCTGCCCACGCCCTTGCCTGGAAGCTCCACAGGGTTCACTCCTTCCTGGATTACATCATGGGTGGCTGCCAGATCCACTGCACCGTGAGTGCCACCCCAACCCACCGCACAGCTAGCAGGGCCCCGAAGTTCCAAGCTGCTCTTTATCCCTCATGGGGTCCTCGTCCTAGTGCGGCAGTGTGGGGAACAGTGGGGGCCCCCAGAGGCGACACTGTCGGGGCAGAGGTGGTGAAACACAGCCCTGAGGGAGAGTGACAGTGACAGCTTGCTGTCAGGGGCAAGGGACCCCTGGCTGCAGGGTGGCATGGGGTGTCTGGGCCCGGCAGGGATGGCACAGCACGGTCCAGCGCAGGGCAGGTGTCCTCCCGGGGTCGCTGCAGGGGTGCTGGGTGGGGCGGCAGCAGCCCTGGTCCCCTGCAGGTGGCCATTGACTTCACGGCCTCCAACGGTGACCCCCGGAACAGCTGCTCCCTGCATCACATCAACCCCTACCAGCCCAACGAGTACCTGCGGGCGCTGGTGGCAGTGGGTGAGGTCTGCCAGGACTACGACAGGTGATGGTGCCCGCCTGGGAGCAGGCTGGTCTGAGGGGGGCTTTGGGTGTGTGACATGGATACAGGCGTGATGATGCCTGCTCACAGGCTGGCGGGCTGAGGATGGTGTCAAGCTCCCCAGGGTGCCCGCCAGGGGTCACCGCAGCCCCACTACCTCTCCCAGGAGCCTGGGATCCTATGAGGGTGCTGCGGGGGCCACCCCGGGGCACAGGCCCATCCATCTGCTTCACCCCTCCTGCTGTGCACAGGGCCAGTGTCTTCTTGGGTCTGTGCCTCAGCTTCTCCTGTGTGGCATGGCCATGATCCCTGGGCCCAGTCTCCCGGCTCTGGCCAGTATCTGCCCACCCTCACCAAGGGGAGGCCAGGGTTTCCTGAGTGACCGGTGCCACCTCTCTTCCAGCGACAAGAGGTTTTCTGCCCTGGGGTTTGGGGCCCGGATCCCTCCCAACTATGAGGTAGGAGAGCCCAGGGCCAGGCCTCAGGGTCCTGGTTCCCTTCCCTGATGGGAAGGAGGGTGGGTAGAGGGTGATCCTTGACCTCCTGGGACTGGGGGTTGGAGGCAAACTGTTCCCGTGGGGTGCAGGAGAATCCCAGTACAGTGTGCAGGTTGGAAGCCTCAGGAAGGCTGGACTTGCGCGCTGCAGCCTCCCTGCGCCTTGGCGTCCCTTCCTGGAGCTCTTGCCCCAGGCCGCAGAGGCTGAGGTGACCTCTCCAGGGTGGGAGTCATGGGTCCCTCTGGTCCCCACCCAGGTGTCCCACGACTTCGCCATCAACTTCAACCCCGAGGACGACGAGTGTGAAGGTGGGAGCCGGGCCGGGCCTGGGGGGTTGCGGAGGGCCTGGCTCACCCCTTGCCCCCTGCAGGAATCCAGGGCGTGGTGGAGGCCTACCAGAACTGCCTGCCTCGAATCCAGCTCTACGGGCCCACCAATGTGGCGCCCATCATCTCCAAGGTGGCCCGCATGGCCGCGGCTGAGGAGCACACCGGGGAGGCCTCTGTAGGTGCCTGGTTGGGGTCAGCACGGGCCAGGGTGGGCAGGCGGGACACAGCCGTGGAGGCAGGAACTCTGCCGACAGCCCCACAGTCTGGTCCAGTCCGATTTGGTCCAATCTGAATGGATCTCAAGGGCCCTGCGCCTGGTCATCTGTCCCTGACCCCGGCCACAGGAGGCCCGGCCGCTACATCTCCTTGGCATAGTTGTCGTTTGTTGCTGTGTGTCTTTCATGTCACCTGTGCTGCCGGCCACTTTTTTCCAGCTTTTCCTTCCGAACAAACCACAATTCCTAGGGGTGGTGAGGACAGTGTGGTCACCGCTGGCCCTTCTACCTGCGTTTCCTGAGTTAAAGCATTTTTATTCTTTCTATCTTAGTGTAGCTTCAGACTACGGCCAAGTCATGAAGACAGTGCAGAGGCCTGTGGTGTCTTTCCTGAGGCCACCAGTGTCCCTAGCCTGTACTTTTGTATTATAATTCTCTGTGCGTCTTGTGACTGTTCTGTTTCTATTTTTTTTTAATGTTTGACTTGACTATTTTTTGTGTGTGCTAAAATATACATGGTTTAAAATTTATAGCCAGGTGTGGTGACACACACTTGTAACCCCAGTACTCTGGGAGGCTGAGGCAGGAGGATCACAAGTTCAGACCCCATCTGGGCAACTACCAACTTAGCAAGACTCTGTCTCAAAAAATAAAAAAAGGCTGGAGTGCAGCTCAGTGCAAAAGCCCCTGGTTCAATCCCCCACTGAACAGGAAAAAAAAAATACAATTGCAGCCAGCTATTGGGGTACACACCTGATAATCCCAGCTACTCTGGAGGCTGTGGTAGGAAGATGGAAAGTTTGAGGCTAGTTTGGTCAACACGCAAGACCCCATCTGAAAATAAGAGAGCGGAAAGCTTTGGGGATACAGCTTAGTGCTTAATTGAGAACATTCGTCCTGTTGTGCAAACACCTCCAGTTTCAGAAATGTCTCCTCACTCCTTGTATTTATTTGTTTGGATATTTGAATTTATGCAAAAGTATTGTGCTAAATATTGCACAGTACTTTTTTTGTTTTTTGTTTTTCCCAGTACCAGGGATTAAACTCAGGACCTTGCACTTGCCAGGCAGGCACAGCGCCACTGAGCTATGTGCCTGGCGCACAGTACCACACACAAGTTTAACACTTCAAGAGAGTGGTCCCCTTGAACTTCACATGCAGATTGAGATTAAGGGTGTTGTCTCAGTTACTGATAAAATACCCAGCACCCAGAGTTAAAGGGGGAGAGGGTTACTTGGCTCACACTTTGTAGAGCTTTCAGTCCAGAGCCAGCTGGCTCAAGGCAGGTGGCGTGGCAGAGGGGCATCGCAGAGGAGAAACCTTCTGTGGCATGGTAGGGCAGGCAGAAGGCAGCAAGCGACAAGCATTGGCCCCCTTTCTGTCCCTTTTGTCTTACCCAGCCTCCCTACCCTGAGGGCAGGCAGCACTCTCTCCCTTAACCCTAACATTGCACCCTTGATCCCAGCATCACAAAGTCCCACCTGTGACTGCATGGGGCTTGGGGGACAACCGGACACAGCTGGGACAGACAGTCAGCTAAGCATGGCACAGACACTTGGCTCAGGACATTTATGTATTTATTTTTTTCTTCCTGTCCTTGGGAATGGGACGAGGCCCTGCTGCCAAGTACCCGCCCGACACCCACAGTGTACTTCAGCCCCTGTTGTCATCGCACAGCGTGTGGACCTGCAGTCTGTGTTCCTGCTGTGTCCCGGGGGTGTCTGAAGCAGACCTCAGCAGCCCTCACCTCGCAGCCCAGCCTGGGACACACATCGGGCCCTGCTGCACCTCAGTCGGCGCCTGCACCCCATCTCCTCGGGTCCCCTTCTGCAGTCAGAGTCAGGGATCGCTGTGAGACCACAAGCCAAGTGTCCCAGATGTTTGGGAAGGTGCCCACCAGGGTTCACGTGGCCAGTGGGGCGCAGGGAGCGAGACCAGGGTGGAGCCCAGGGTCTGGGCTGGCAGGCAGAGGTGGTGTGGCCCGTTTGTCTCTTCTTTCCTGTGCTCATACTGCCACTGCCCCACACACAGTCCAGCTGCCAGGGCCAGAACTGGGTGGATCTTCCTTCTCTATTATGGTTTTTGTCGTCCGAGTTTTTAGTAAGGTTGTGGGTAATTTGGGCCTTTTTATTTGTGGTCTGTTTTGTTTTTTTGAGACAAGGTCTTGCTGTGTGGCTTAGGCTGACCTGGAACTCATGGTGATCCTCCTGCCTCAGCCTCCCAAGTGCTAGGATAAGGGACATGGGCCACTACGCCCAGCCCCTGGGCTTTTCTGATAATGGAAATGGATTTTTACCTGAAATCAGTGCCCCCTGCCTTCTCACAGCAGGGACTGGGCACCAGCAGAAGCTGCCTCCTAGCATGGCCCTGTCATCCTCTGGCGGGGGGCCTGGGTTCCCAGGGGTGAAAGGTGGATTCCACGTGTCCAGGGTGCCTCAGGAGAATGGCCGTGAGGGACCCTGAAACCCAGTGCTGTGCTGGGGGTGCGTCTGAGCCCTGCTCAGTCAACAGCTGGGCTGCTGTGGGCCTGGGGAGTGGCTGGTGGGGGCCCCAGGGACCAGGCCCCCACAGCTCGTGTGTCCCCAGCAATACTACATCCTGCTGATCCTGACGGACGGTGTGGTCACCGACATGGCAGACACTCGGGAGGCCATCGTGCGGGCGTCCCACCTGCCGATGTCCATCATCATTGTGGGTGTGGGCAATGCAGACTTCACAGACATGCAGGTCCTGGACGGTGACGATGGCATCCTGCGCGCCCCCCACGGCGAGACTGCGCTCCGAGACATAGTGCAGTTCGTGCCCTTCCGCGAGCTCAAGAACGTGAGTATCTAGCCACAGCCCTCTGTCCTCCACATCCCCAGTGGGTCTGGACTCTGTCCTGGAGAGGGACAGGGCCTGGAGGCCCAGTGAGCCATGTCCCATGAAGGCTGCAGGGCACCCTTGGGGCTCAGCCAGTGTGGAGAGAGCAGAGGGCGGGTGGGGACCCCTGAGCAGAGACCACCATCACCGTGGTTGCTCCTGTGGTCCTGAGAACCTACTTTCGGCCTGGCCCGGGAGAGTTGAGGACCTCAAGGCCCTAAGGGTGGTGCTTGCTCCCCGCCCAGGCATCCCCCACAGCGCTGGCCAAGTGCGTGCTGGCCGAGGTGCCCCGCCAGGTGGTCGAGTATTACAGCCACAAGGGGCTGCCGCCCCGAAGCCTTGGGGCCCAGGCGGGGGAGGCTGGGCCCAGCACGGCCCCCTGAGGACCCGGCTGCGACTGGGCCTCCTGTCCAGCACCCTGGCCCCACCAGCCCCTGAGACCCCCAGAGGCGCCTGTTCCCCAGCCTAGGTCCTCTCCTGTGCTCCTACTGGCTGGGCCATTGGCTGGGATCCTAGGGAAGCAGATGGGTGAAGACCCCCAGGGGCCCCTCGGCCCTACCACCCACTCCCTACCAGCCTGCTCCTCAGTG
>NW_022900944.1:48795981-48855273 GCF_012274545.1 Fukomys damarensis
AGCCCTCATCTGCAGAGGTCCCGGGCTGCCCAGTGGCAGTGACCGGCTGTGCCTGAGGGACTTCAGCCTGCACATGGCGCCAGACTGTGGGGGTGGGGACCTGACAGATTTCCTCTGCATTTTCTCATCTGAGGAAAACATGTTGTCCCGACCCACCGTCCACCCGTCCACCCGTCCATCCATCCATCGGGCTATTTTTAGCTCCTGATTCATGTCCTGTTCAGCAGGGATAATAGGCATCACCATGGTAACCTGGCTACAATTCTGGAAGGGCTGATGTTGGTCTTTTTGCAACATTGAAGACATCAGAGGAACACACTCTGTCCATGCTGGGCAACAGGACTCTCAGGTGGTAGAGGTCAGCCCGATTCTGGCCCGGTACCCATGGGTTCTGCCTAGAGAGTCCTGATGGCCTGTGGCATGTCGTGAAGCCTGGTGGACAGGGCAGCAGACCATGTGGGCGCTGAGAAGGGGACGAGGGTCTGGTGCCCTGGGCAGCAGTGAGGGCTCGGTCACCTGGTGCCCTGAGAACCTGGCCCAGAAGGGCACGCCCACTCCCTTCTCAGACAGGAGCTGGCAGTCAGGAGGCATGGAGCGTGAGGTTTCCACTGCGTGTCACGCCTCGCTCCAAGGGGCTCCAAGGGGCCTCAGACTCCCGAGGGTGCCGGCTAGACAGGCCCCGCCCCTGATCGCCAGCACCCGTCCTGACCAGCTGCAGCCCTTCCTGCTCAGGAAGGCCTGGAGGTCTGGAACCTGGATATGGGTTTCCCAATGAGCAGCACTGGCAAAAGTGAGCACAGTCCCTCTCAGAGGTGGGTTTGGGCCTGGGATGCCTTGCCAGGTGCCCCGATGGTCAGCACTGAGCACCAGCAGTCACCTGGTCTGTTATGTCCAAGCCTGTTCCTGCTGCTGCGCTCTGTGCCTGGCAAGACGCAAGCGAGGTGCGAGCTAAGGAGGCAGCTGGGGCAGCCTTTCCCGGAGCCACGGGCTTCATGGCCACACTCGGGGCTGCCCCAGGAACCCATTTCAGAAGAGGGAAAGGCTGCTCTTGTCCCTTTCACTCACCCCCCAGCTCCCCAGAGCCCCGCTGGCCTCCGAGGCCACTCCGGCACGGCATGGAAGGAGTGGGTGGGGCGGCAGGCAGCCCTTCTTGCCGGGCTGTGCTGCGGGAGGAAGAGCTGTGACTAAGCGGGGTAATTGGTGCGGGGGCGTGGGGCTGTCAGACGGCTCAGCGGCTGCCACACAGGGCAGGAACAAAAGCTGCTTCCCGCCACCCGCCCCCACGCGCCATTAACAGGTGGCACCCAGACCTCTGCTGCAGGCCTCCTTCTGCCGGAGGAGACCCCGACAGTCGTGGCTCCAGGGTCACTGCCTTGACCCAGCGAGGACCCCATGTCACAGGAGGATGCCTGGCCTGGGCAGCACAGCAGGGACCTGAACTGGCCTCGCTCCCTGCCCCCAAGCCCTGAGCTGGGGCCTGTGTGCACACATTAGTTGCATGTGTGTGCGTGAGTATGAGTGTGCACACACATGCGAGGATGATCACGGGGAGGGCTTTGTCCACCCTGCTCACTAAAGCCTCCTCGCAGGCCCTCCCAAGGGAGGCAGCTGTGTGCGTTTTATCCTCACAGACTTGGAGTGGCACACAGGCCAGGAGAGTCTGGGTGTCCCAGGAACCCCGAGGTGCAGCCAGCCCTGGGACTCAGACCTGGTGACCAATCACTCCTCTGCCATGGTGGAATCTGGGGCATTGCCCAGCTGTGTGGGCGCCTGGGCAGCTACAGCCTTCCAAGCCCACTCCCTGGCCAGCAGGTGAAGCAGACACCAAGAAGCTCTGGAGTCTTCAGCAGGGTGTGTGTGTGTGCATGCGTGTGTGTGTGTGTGTGTCCGTGTGTGTCCGTGTGTGTCCAGTGTGGACATAGTGTGGGTGACCTGAGAGCTGGCTTGGCTGGGCAAGGGACCATGGCGACGTCCCCACCCGCTACTTCTGTGGCTGCTTGATGTTCCTGCCTCACTGTCACCCTGAGATTAACACAGGTTCAGCCCTTGGGGTCGGTGGGACTGGGCTCGGCCCCTGACCCAGGCTCTCCTGCCTCGCTGCACCCATCCCTCCAGAGCTGCTCTCAGCCCCAGAAGACTGGCAACTTGTGGCCCTGGGGACAGCGTCCTCTGAGAAGAGTGCAGATGCACGTGGCTGGGCAAGGACACTTCGTTCTCGGCACCATGCCCAGCCAGCCTTGACACCACTCTGGCCAGCCTTGGCACTACAACAGGCAGGAGGCAGTGTGCGGGGAGGATTTCCCCACCCATCCTGTGCAGAGCAGAAGCTGCGGCCGTCAGTGTGAGTGTGGCCTTGGCCTGGACCTTTCCCACCTCCGAAGCTGCCCCTGCCTGCACACGGTGCTGTCTAGAGGGTCCACTCACTTCCTGAAGTCTCCCTGAGGCCACGTGTGTGCATGTGTGCACAGTCCATGTGTGTGTGCATGTATGTGCACACCTGTGTGCACATAGGAGGCACTTTTCCAGATTTGCCAGAAGCAGGAGGCAGCCACAGGGACAGGAGGTGGTGGGAAACCCTCTCAAGGGACACACAGAAGGGTGGACACAGGGACGGGTGGAAGGTGCTGAGATTTGAGGTACACAGAGGAGGAAACCCTGCGGCTCTGCTGGGCTGGGCCAGGAAATTTGCACACAGGTGTCTGCTTCGGTGGGGGGCTTTACTCGTGTGTGTGCATGGTCCAGAGTCACAGCTCTCGGGGTCCGGGTTCTTCAGCCCAGGGCCTGGGGAGCCTCCTCCCACAACTGCAGCCCAGCCCAGTGCTGCTGCTCTGCCCTGCTCTTCTCCCTACTCCAGTGGAGCCTGTGGTCTCTTCTTGGCCCTGCCAGCCTGTCCAGCTTGGCATCGAGTGCCAGCCCTGATTAAGGGTGTCTGGCCCGTGGGTGCCCAGCTTCCACCCTGGGCACCCCCTTCCTGTGGGCTATGGCCAGGGTTGACACAGGGTGGTGTGGGCACTGTCTCAGCCTCCTGAGGCCACAGCTCTTCATCCTTGAGGGACTATGGGGTGCGACTACCAGCTCAGGGACCTGGGCTCATGCTGGCTCCCCATTTCCTTGCCACCATGTGCCTCAGTTTCCCATCTTGGGATGGGTACACTGACCTGCAGGGTCATCTGTCCTGTGCATTGTTACAGGCCCTGCCGGGCAGAAAGCAAAGCCCCTCCCCAGAAACAGGCAAGGCCAGGGATCAGGTCCCAGAGGCTCTGTGGGGTCTGAGTCCAAGGAGAAACAAGTGTCATGGAGGCCCATGGACTAACAGTGGAGGGTTCTTACTGAAAACCTTTGCCCTAAAACAGACAGTGTGGATCGAGCTGCGCCTGAAGCCATGTGGACCAGTCCCCACTTTTGGCATAAGACAGCGTGGCACAACTCACTGCCAGTGACACCAGAGTCTCTTGAATGCCAGCCAGTGGGCAGGGCCAGGAGGGGCTCAGTGGCCTTGGCTCTGTTCCATGCCTAGTGGAGCCTGTGTCTTGCTTCAAAAAATCCCCAGCACAGGGGTGGGGAGGCACAGCTGCAGCAAGGTGGGTCTACACTGTGCCGACCCACTGTAGGGTTCTGCTCGATTCAAGTGGAAATCGTGAATCAGCAAAGTGCAGCTCTGCTACAGATCCTGATGTCACCAGGTGACAGCCGGGAACTCCAGGGCCCACGGTTGCAGCAGTGGCCGGGTGCTGTCACTGCCATCTGGCAAGCTCGATGCCAGCTGTACTGGACACAGTAGGTGCACTCTGCTGGGCGCTGGCTCTGCTGCTGCTGTCTGGGGTGCTTCTGTACTAACAGCCAAATGTTTACTGCTCTTTCTGTTTTTTTCAGGGAGAGGAGAAACCTCTCTCTCTTTCCCTCCCCTGCCTCTCTCTCTCTCTCTTTTTGGTACCTGGGATCGAACTCAGGACCTTGTGCTTGTGAGGCAGGAGTGGTGTTACTGAGCTCAATCCCTGGCCCTCCTTCTTTCTTTTTTTTTTTTTTTGTGTGTATCAGGGATCGAACTCCGGTCCTTGTACTTGCGAGGTAGTCGGCAGAACCACTGCGCTAAATCACCTGGCTACTGGTACATTTTAGGTGTATGTACTGGTCACATTCATCGCTGGGAGTTTACACCTGTACACGACGCACCTTGTTTCTTCTTTTTTCCCGTTCCCTTCCCTTCCTTTCACCCTCTTTCCCCTCCTTACAGAAGCTTTGTTTCCATTTTTTCTTCCATTCTTTTTTCCTTGTCCCTTCCTTCCTTTCCCCCTCCTCCCTCCCTTGTTCCCCTTGCCATTTGAACATTTTCTTCCCATTTCCCATTATCTATTATACATTTTGGTACCTATTTACACTTTCAGTTTTTAACACCAGAGAAACAATGCAGTATTTAAATGTGTGTATAATTTATTTCACTTAATAGTATGGTCCCAAGGTTCATTCATTTACCAGAAAGTGCCTCAAGATTATCCTTTTTATGACAGAGTAGTACTCCATTGTATTAAATAACCACATCTTCTTTATCCATTCATCGGGTGATGGGCATTTGGGCTGTTTCCAAGGCTTAGCTATTACAAACTGTGCTGCTATAAACATGGGTGTGCAAATATTGCTGTGGGACGATGCTTTTAATTCTTTCTGGAAGATTTGAGAAGGGGGATAGCTGGGTCAAATGGAACCTCTGGTTTTAGGTTTTTGAGGAATTTCTACACTGATTTCCACAGTCTTCACACCCACCAAGAGTGGAGAAGGGTTCCTTTTTCACCACAGCTCCACCAGCATTAGTTATTGGTTGATTTCTAGATAATAGCCACTCTTTCTGGGGTTAGGCAGAATCTCAGCATTGTTTTAATTTGCATCTGTCAAGTGACCAGTAGATATTGAACATTTTTTCATATATTTATTTACCATTTCTATTTCTTCATTTGAGAAGTGTCTATTCATTTTAGGTGCCCATTTTTGCAGTGGGTCTTCAAATGGGGGGAGCTAGTTTTTTTAGTTCTTTTTTTTTTTGTGACCCTGTCTCACTACATAGTTGAGGCTGACCTAGAACTCACTATGTTGTCTGGGCTGGTCTTGAGCTCACAGTGATCCTCCTGCCTCAGCCTCCCGAGTGCTGGGATTACAGGTGTGCGCCACCACACCTGGCTTTGAGTTCTTTATGTATTATACATATTAGTCCTTTTTCAGAGGAACAGCTGGCAAAATTTTTTTCCCCTACTATGTGGGTTGTTTCTTCACTCTGTTGGTGGTTTCTTTTACTGTGCAACAACTTTTTAATAAGATGAGATCCCCTTTGATTCTTTGTGATACTTCCCATGCAATTGAGGTTTTGTTTATAAAGTCTTTGTCTACACCAGTGTCTCCAAGAGTTCTATCTATTCTATCCTTAGATTTTTGTTTTGTTTTGTTTCTTTGGTACTGGGGATTGAACTCAGGTTCTTGTACTTGCGAGGCAGGCAGTGGAACCACTGAGCTATATCCCTGGCTCTATCCTTAGATTTTTGATCCATTTTGAATTTAGGTTAGTGCATGGTGCGAGACATGGGTCTAGTTTTAGTCTTTAGACTAAAAAGCAGCTTTTCTAGCACCATTAATTAAAGAGGCTGTCTTTCTTCCAGGGATGGTGGTGGGCTCCTTTGTCAAAGATAGGGTGGCTGTGTATGTCTGGAGTTGTTTCTGCATCTTCTAACCTGTTCCACTGATCTTCAGGTCTGTTGTTGTTGTTTGTTTGTTTGTTTTGCCAGTACCGTGCTGTTTTTATCACAGTGGCTCTGCAGTATAAGTGAAAGTCAGGGTTTACAATGTCCCCTGCCTTGCCTTTGTTGCTCAGAATTGCTTTTGCTATTCTAAGTCTCTTCTGGCTCCAAATAAATTTTAGGATTGTTTTCCATAATTCTGTGAGATGTGCTGTTGGTATTTTGATTGGGATTATATTGAATCTGTATAACAATTTTGGAAGTATGACCATTTCACTATATTCTTTCTTCCTTCCCAAGAACATGGGATGTCTTTCCATTTTCTGATATCCTTTTCAATCTCCTTTTTCAAAGTACTGTAGTTTTCAATGTAGAGGTCTTTTACTTCCTTCATTAGATTGATTCCTAGATATTTCATTTTTTTGGATGCTATTGTGAAAGGTATTGTTTCCCTAATTTCTTTCTCAGGGAGTTTGTTATTTGTGTACAGGGATGCTGTTGATTTTTGAGTGTTGACTTTGTATCCCGCTATGCTACTGAATTTGATTATTAAATCTAGAAGTCTTTTTGTGGAGTTCTGGGGTCTTCTATATAAAGTATCATGTTATCTGCAAATAATGATAATTTAACTTCTTCCTCTCCTATCCTTAATCCTTTTATCTCTTTGTCCTGTCTAATTGCTCTGGCTAATGTTTCCAGAACTATATTGAATAAAAGTGATGACAGTAGGGCAGGGGTTTAGTAGTTTAGTTTAGTAGTTCTGCCCCCTGCCTCGCTAGCACAAGGTCCTGAGTTCAATTCCCAGTACAAAAAAAAAAAAAAGTGGTGACAGTGTACATCATTGTCTTCTTGATTTAGAGTGAAAGCTTTCAGGTTTTGTCCATTTAATTTGATGCTCGCTGTTGGTTTGTTATAGACAACTTTTATCAGTTTGAGATAAGAACCACCTATCCCAATTTTCTGTAGGGTTGTTGTCATGAATGGGTATTGGACTTTGTCAAATGGTTTTTCTGCATCTATTGAGATGTTCATACGGTTTTTATCCTTGGCTTTGTTAATGTGGTGTATTACAGGTAGGGAATTTAGCTCATTGGTGCGTGCCTGCCTCACAAGCACAAGGTCCTGAGTTTGATTCCCAGTACCCAAAAAAGGAAAAAGCTGCATTACATTTATTAATTGCATATGTTGAGCCATCCCTGCATCCCTGGGATGAATCCTACTTGGTCAGGGTGTATAATCTTCTTGAGGATTTGCTGCATTCTGTTTGCCGTATCTCACTGAGAATTTTTGCATCTATGTTCATTAGGGAGATTGGCTCGTAGTTCTCTTTTCTGGTTGTATCTTTCTCTGGTTTTGGTATCAGGGTAATACTCGCTTCCAGGAATGAATTTTGGAGTATTGCTTACTTTTCAATTTCATTAAAGAGTTTGAGAAGTAGTGGCATTAGGTCTTTTAATTTCTTGTGGAATTCAGCTGTGAATCTGTCAGGGCCTTGGCTTTTGTTAATTTCATTGGCTGATATCAGTTTATTTAGAATTTCTATGTCTTCTTGACATAGAAAGCTCTGGTAATTCATATGTATCTAGGAATTGTCCATTTCTTCTCTGTGTTCCATCTTATTAGAATACAGGTTCTTGAAGGAGGTATCGATAATCTGGATTTCTGCAGGATCCGTTGTGATTTCACCCTTTTCCTTCCTAATTTCATGGACTTGAACCTTTCTTTTCCTTTTAAAATAAGTTTGGCTAAGGATTTGTCAATTTTACTTAATCTTTCCAAGAATCAACTCTTCAATTCATTGATTCTTTGTCTTGTTTTCTTAGTCTCCATGGCATTATTAATTTCTGCTCTGATTTTTATTATTTCCTCCCTCATACGAGCTTTGGGCTTGACTTGCTTTTCTTTTTCTAGAAGTTTGAGGTTCAACATTCACTTGTGTATTTGTGCTTGCTGTCTTTTTCTGATATGGAAATTCACCACTGTAAATTTCCCTCATAGGACTGCTTGCATTGCACCTCAGAGGTTCCAGTATGTTGTACTGGCATTATTGTTTAACTGTAGAAACTGCCTAATTTCTTCTGGAATCCATTGGTTGTTCAGGAGGGTGTTATTTAATTTCCACGTGTTTATGAAATTTTTGTTTGCTTTTGCCTTCGTTTCCAATTTCACTGCACTATGATCTGATAGTATGAATAGGATAACTTCAGTTCCTTTTCATTTACATAAGCTTGTTCTATGAGCTAGTATGTGGTCTATTTTGGAGAATACATGTACAGCTGAGGAGAAGAATGTAGATCCTGATGTTCTGGGGTGGAGCACTCTATAGACATCTATAAGTCTATTTGTTCAAAAGTTTGGTTCAGTTCTGATATTCTTTTGTTGATTTTTTTTCTAGTTGATCTGTCTGTTTGTGACAATGGGGCATTGAGTCCCCCGTTCCAATTATATTAGTGCTTACTTGATTTTTCACGTCCATTAATATGTGTTGTATATAGCTTGCTACACCAGTATTTGGTGCATATATATTTATGATTGTTGTTTTTTCCTCTTGGATTGTTCCCTTAACAAGGATGTGATGACCTTCCTTTTCTCTCTTGATCAGCCTTGGTTTGAAATACACTTTATCTGCAAATAAAATAGCTACTCCTAATTTTTTTCTGGGTTCCTGTCACATAAAGTATTGTTTCCAAACCTTTGACTTTCACTCTATGAATTTCTCTTTTAATTAAAAGTTTCTTGTGTGTAGCATATTATTGGATCTTGCTTTCTGATCCATTCTGCCAGTCTATTTCTTTTGATTGGTGAATTGAGACCATGTACACCGATAGTCGTAACTGATATGTATTGATTTATCCTTGTCGTATTATTTTCCTGTCCCCCTCCCCACATTGAATTACTTGCTTTGCCTGGTGAACTCATTCCTTTGGGGTTCATGAGTTGTAGTACTCATTAGCTCTTTCTAGAACACCCTTTAAAACATTTGGAGTGCTGGTTTGATGGTCATGAATTTCTTCAGGTGTTTTTCATCACGGAAATCTTATTTCCCCATCAATTTTTTTTGGGGGGGTGTTTTGAGACAGGGTCTCACTATACAGTTGAAACTGACCTGGAACTCACTATGTAGCCCAGGCTGGTCTCGAACTCACAGCGATCCTCCTGCCTCAGCCTCCCAAGTGCTGGGATTATAGGCATGTACCACCACGCCCGGCTCCCCGTCAATTTTGAAGGATAGTTTTGCAAAGTACATCATTCTGGGTTGGAGATTGTTGTCTTTTAGGGATTGAAATACTTTACTCCAAACTGTCCTTGACTTCCACGTTTTTGTTGAGAAGTCTGCTGTGATTTTGATGGGCTTTCCTTTATATGTGATTTGTTTCTTTTCTCTAACAGCTTTTAACAGTCTGTTCTTGTGTTGAATATCTGGAATCTTGACTATTATATGCCTTAGTGTAGATATTCTTTTATCATGGCTAGTTGGAGTTCTGTATGTCAAATTCTTTTTTCCATGCTTGGGATATTTTCTACCATTATGTCTGAACAGTTTTTTTTTTTAATGTCATTGGCACTGTCTCCTGCTTTTTCATTGACTATGATCAATCTTATGCTATTCTTCTTTGCAACATCTAACAGCTGCTGGATTGGTTTTTCATATTCCTTGCTGTTTTTAAGAACTCTTTCTTTTCATGATCGCTAACTGCAATCCTGCCTTCTAGATCTGATATTCTGTCCTCACATTGGCTCATCTGCTCATCCTCCTAGATATCTGAATCTGTTTCATGGATTCCATTTCTTTCCTAATTTGGGTGTTCGTGGTTTCCATCATTTTCCTCAGCTCCTCTGTTTTAAAAAATCTGTATCTGTTCTAGAGTCACTGACCATGTCTTTAATTATGCTCACCATCTCTGTAGTTATTTGACAGATTATTTCTGATCTGTTTCTTTCTAGAGCCCCATTCATCTGCTTTGTTACTTCCGCTGTTACCACTCCAGAGAGCTCAGGGGTGGCGTTCGGATCATTCAAGCTCATTGTCTGCCCCTGCTTTGCCTTTGGTGAGCTGTAAGTCCGGGTTGCATCTTGCTCACGTGTCTTCTCACATTCTACTTTTCTTTAGTGTAATTCCTCGGTTGGTGCTTGTAAAGTACTTCTGGCAGGTCGCTTTCTTGTTAGTATTGAGAACCCTTAGGAAATGACTACTTCTCGGAGATGTCTTCCAGGAGGGTCTGGCTTTTGGATTTTGAGTGTGTTGCAAGATCCTAACTATTCAATTTACTGATGATGAGAAGTTACTGCCTATTTGGCCCAGGCCCTGGTTCTTTTTGCCCTGGCTTATAGTATTATTTATAATCCTTAGGCAGTCTCAGTCTTGGCCTAGCAGGAAGAATAACTGATGAGAATAATTATGTCACCTTGGCTAAAGTAGTGTAATCAGCCATAACAATAGCATCAAGCAGCCTACAGAATGACAAACTGCGGTAAGTATTAATTTGCCACCTTTAAACATATGAACTATATTTGCCGTTATATATAACAAAATCTAAAACAAACCAGAAAGTTATATACAGTAAATATGCCCTTGATATGGTGATTTTACCCTTGGGGAGAAAATTTAAGCGGTTGGGGGGAAATAGAGAAATAGAAGAAGAGATTAGAAGCAAGGCTGGAGGACAAAGCAAGACTATGAGAACTTTGTGAAACTGGTGAAGAAGAAGGGAAAGAGATAGAAATAAAAAAGAAGAACAGGCAATAAGAAAAGTAGAAACAATGTTCGCGCTCATAAAAACAATAACAGACAATCAAGAAAAAAGAAAACAAAACACAAACAAGAAAAGGAGCTGGGGGTCTAGCTCTATGGTGCCTCACCTGCCTGGCAAGCATAAGGTCCTGAGTTCAATTCCCAATAAAAACAACAACAGCGACAAGAAAAGCAAAATCAAGAAAAGAACAACAACAACAAAAATCCACTTTAGGGCATGTCTCTGCCCTGGCAGAGCCCAGATCCACGTGGATAATCCCAGCAAGCCTGCACCCTTAGTTCCACTGAAGTACAGGCTGGTTTTCTGGCTGTGAGGCTGGAACCCAGTTTATTCAACCTGCAACACTCCCTGTGCCTCCTGCCGGCTTGAACTTGGCTTCTTGACCTTCTGCCAACTTGCATTTGATTCTGCCTCACCTTGAGACTGAGAGTTTCTAGATGGAGTTCCCACATTGCTCTGAGTTCTGAGATCAGTTGGCCTCTTTCCAAGATGGCAAAGAGCCTCTTGCCCTCTCCCAGAGGACATTTGAGCCCAAATAACTCAGCTACTTTAGTCTGCTGTGTTCACTGCTCCATTCCACTAGTGCATTTCTCCATGCAGATCTCTGGGGTCACCAGTAGTCACTGTGTGCCTACGGGCTTAAGCCATCCCTCCCACACAGCAAGTCAGGGCTCAGGGAGAAAGCACTGGCCACCTCCTTGTTCTCTATTGAAGTCTCTCTTCACTCTCCTCATGGGCTTCGATTCTTGCTTCAGATCCTGGATGGGTCCTAGGGCCCCACTGCGTTCTTTCTTCTCTTCCTCATGCTGCTGTATTTGTGTCTGGACACCAAATCTTGGAGGGGCTGTTTCTCTACCATTTACCACTCTGTCATCTTCCTGGAGGCACTTTGTTTTCTTCCTTTTTTTGTTGTTTTTTTCTTTTTTTTTTTTATTGTACCCGGGATTGAACTCGGAACCCTGTGCTTACGAGGCAGATGTGACGCCACCGAGCTAAATCCCCAGACGATTTTTGTTTTCTACACTCTTTCTTTGGAAATTGCTTTGTCCTCGCTGCTCAGGATTAAAAATAATCCCAAACAGGGGCTGGGAGCTTAGCTCAGTGGTTCTGCCACCTGCCTCTTGAGCGAGAGGTCCCCCGATCCATCACAGGTCCAAAAAACAGCAGATTTACAGGATTTTTGGAACACTCATGTTATTTTTTATATCTAGATGTCCCCCCAAAGCCTCATGCACTCATACACAGGGCCTTGGGGAGTGACTGGAGTGACTTGGATGACTATGTGATACTGGGTTTCAGAGCTGGTGTAATGAAGCATAGCAGAAAGACGTAGGTGGCCCAGAAGGGTGTATATTCACATCCCTCCTCCTCCCTTGATGGCTCTTCTTCCGGCCAGCCTGGACATGAACTGTTTCTGCTCTGCCATGCTGCCCTGCCTTGGAGCCAGCCAACTACAAACTGAAACCCCCACAAAAGGTGAGCCAAAACAAAGTTCTCCTCCTTCAAACTGTGGGTGTCAGGTGCTGTGTTTCAGTGACGGGAAAGTAACTAAGATGTACACTATCTGAGAAACAGATCACGAGCAGTTTCACAGGACCATCAAAGCGAATCTTTATTGTAGCAGGGCTTGTGTTGGAGCCTGAGTCAGTATGCAGAGGGAATCCTGATAACCCAACCCGAGCAGTGGCCGGGAAAGGAGCACTGCTTACACAGCAGCTCCAGGCTGGGTTGGGGCTGAAAGCGGGAAGCACGCTTGAAATTTTATATGCAAATAAGGGGCCCAGATCCCAGTCATAGCCACTGCAGGTGCTCTTTGCTCTTCACAAGGTAACAGCATCATCTGAAGTGAGGACGTGGGCGAGGGAGACACACTGCCCGCCTGGCTGCACTCATGTTGGTGTGGGGAGCAGCAGAGGGAGAGCCAGGGAGGATGCCACTGATCAGCCTGGCACTGAAGCAACTGTCCTGGTCCACTGGGGTACGATGGGAAGCACAGCGGGGGGTTAGACTGCCGCTAGCCACGCCAGCCTCCCAGCCAAGCTCCTCGACCCTCTGCATTTACTGCCAGAGGGGCCACCACAGCCAAGCTGTTCAAGAGCTGGGCAGGGCAAGCTGCGGGGCGGCTGGGCTCAGTCCATGGTCCAGGGGAGTTGGAGGCCCGAGTTGCCCATCTTGGCCTGGTAGACGGCATTGAATGTCTCGTTCTGCTCTGGAGAGAAGTGCTTCTTCCAGTCCCCCATGACACCTGGGGAGAGACGGGGTAGGGGCGGCTCAGGGGACAACATGGCCGACCCCAACCCCAGGTGCCTGGGAGAGATGGTGAGTCAGCCCCACTGTCCCTGTCAGAGAGAGGCAGTGCAGTGGGTGGGGACAGAGATGAGCAAGGCCTCCGCCAGCCCAGGAGTCCCAGCTACAGCTGGGGAGGCCAGAAGGAGCCAGTCCCAGAGCGAGCTCAGCCCTCGGGCTCAGCCCTAAGGTACCCTAGATTGCAGTCTGGATGTGGGCCACGGTTGTGCAGCAGCCCTGGAAACCATGGTGCATTTGCCTGTGGAGGAACGGAGGAGCTGAGGGCCCAGGATGCTGCACACAGGAGGCTTCAAGGGGCTTGGACGACAAAGCCCGGTCCATCAAGACAGACCAAGCCTGGTCCCACCAGGGACCCACAGGGAAAGAGGCATTGCCGGGATGTTTTCAGGAGCTGTGGTGACAGGGCCGTAGGTATTAAGCTAGGAGCCGCAGTGTCCAAACCCCAAGCCAACACAGGACAGGTAAATCTCCCACCCAGCTCCCACAGGTCCCACGGACCCCTCGAAGTACACGGGGCGTGTGTGGATAGCGCGTCTCCCGAGAGGCCAGCAGCCCTGTGAACCCAGCATGAGGCTTCATTTTGTTCAGAACTTTTCTAGAAGCAGCTCACCCTTTGCCATGCGGGTTGGCACCTGCCACTGAGGATGCAGCCATGTGTTGTACACTTCCTTTTTTCTTTTTTTGGTGATACTGGGGATCAAACTCAGGACCTTGTGCTTGCAAGGCAGGCACAGCACCACTGAGCTAAATCCCCAGCATATCCTCTTCTCTCTCTCTCTCTCTCTCTCTCTCTCTCTCTCTCTCTCTCTCTCTCTCTCTCGGAGTGCTATAGTTCTCAAACTAGAATATCCTCTTCTCTCTCTCTCTCTCTCTCTCTCTCTCTCTCGGGTCTTGCTATGTACTCCAAGCTGGCTTGAACTTGTGGCAATTCTTCCCCAGCCTCCCAAGTGTTCAGATGACAGGCATATGCCAATGCACTGTGGCATGCTATCTTTGCACAAGTGACTTCCTCTATTCCTCCTCTATGGGCCATTCAGGCCATTATGCTGAATCTCAGACCACGTGGGCAGAGATTTACAGTCGACAGGGTGATTTCAGAGCCTGGACCCTGGGGACTTGACAGGCAGCTTCCTGGGAAAGCAGAGGAAGAGAGTGGGCCAGGGCCCTCGGAGTCACTGGGGGCAGAGGCAGAGCTATGGTCTGGGGCAGAGGGGATCCTGCCCAGGGCAGCCACCACCAAGGGGAAGCCCAAGGCTGGGTCAGCTGTGCATGGCTTGGGGCATCTCCTCTTCAGTTTACCCCAGGCTCGAGAGGTGTTGCCCCAGGCAGAATCCGTGGGAACTTGGGGTGCTCAGAGGCAGGGGCACCCAGGGTAGTGGGTCCAGGCGCAGCCCTGGTGCATGGGGAGGTGTGGGTGGCGCCTGGTACCTTTCCGCATGAAGAGACCCCGGCTGGGGTCCATCACCGTCGTGGGCACCTGGCTGTAGTTGACCCCGCTGCTCTGGCTCATGAAGGAGAAGGTGCATTGCTCCAGGATGGAGTCTTCCTTTTCAGGGCCTAGTGGGCGCCCAAGGAAGTCACCAAGCTTCTGCAGTGTGGCCCGGGGCTCCTGCACCAGGGGGGAGAGGGCAGAGCTTCAGGAGATGGAGCATGCTAAGTGGACAAGGCTGTCCAACCTTGCGTGGCTTCTTATCACAAGAAATAGGAAAAACACAAATGTCAGTCAGTCATGGTAGCACATGCCTATAACCCCAGTACTCTAGGAGGCTGAGTCAGAAGGATTACAAATTCAAGGCCAAATAAGGCAATTTATTGGTTTAGCAAGGCCTTATCAATATAAAAACTTTGAAAATGGGTTGGAGGTTCAGCTAAGTGTGGAGCCCCTCGGTTTAGTCACCAGTACAGGGGGGAAAGAACAAACAAATATCCAATAATGAAAAGGATTTATTTAAAGTATATAAACCAGGTGTGGTGGCACATGCCTAGAATCCCAGCACTCGGGAGGCTGAGGCAGGAGGATCGCTGTGAGTGCGAGACCAGCCTGGGCTACATAGTGAGGTCCAAAGAAGTCTGAACTACATAGTGAGACCCTGTCTCAAAAAAAATATATATATTGGTATCAGAAAATATTACTGAGCCACTAAAATTTTGTGGGAAAAACAGTGCCATGAGATATGAAGTGAAAAGAGCAGGCTGTAAAGCGGTGCATTACGAGCTCCGCTGTACAAAAGCAAAGAAGACAAAGGCCAGAAAGGTGGACAGGAGGAAGGGTGGACTCAGGGACTGGTGGACACACAGGTAGACATGGGGATGGGTGGACACACAGACGTGTGGGCACAGGTACGGGTGGACACAGGGACAGGGATAGGTGGGCAGAGAGGATGGAGGGACAGAGGCCGGTGAACGATAGCAGATGAGCGGGTGATGGGTGGGTAGAGGTGAACTAGGGCCAGGGCTGTCACCTTCCCCAGACCTGATCAGCTGAGGGGCGTGGCCAGGGCCGGTTGGCCCCAGAGCGGCAGAACACATCTCATGGAGCTGCTGTCAATGCTACTCTTGTCCTCCAACCTCTGGTCACCAGTTAGACCCCAGGCGAAGTCTCTGGACCTCGCCTCCCAGCTGTGGGAAGGAGGCCCCAGGCTACCCAGCTCCTCAGTCATTCTGTCTGGGCAAGCGTCTGTCTGTCCTTCATGCCACACGTTTTCCGAGTTTCCACTTCATGCCATGCACTACTCCAGGTGCTGGGGATGCACCAGTGGCCAAGAGAGATCCTGATGTCAAGGCCCAGAGCAAAAAGCCTGATGAGGACAGGAGCAGCTTCCAGGTGTCCACTGTACCACACATACGAACCGGGGCCAGCACCGTCTCTAATTCCAAAGGACTGAAAGCAGTGTAAGAATTCTGGGGAAAAAATCTGACAGCCAGGCAGGGTGGCTCATGCCTGTAATCCCAGCAACTGAGAGGCTGAGGCAGGAGGATCACCATGGATTCTAGGCCAGCTTGGGGTACATGGTGAGTTCAAGGACACAGCGAGACTCTGTCTCGAAAAACCACCCCCCAAAAACTTCTGAGGCACAAAACCTATGGAATTAATAATTTTGTGTTAAAGAAAGTATGTATTTGTCATTCAAAGATCTCATATTTTATAGAATTCAGTCATAGATCCTAATCCCCTTCCTAAATTCAAAAGCTTTGGAAACTGAGTTTTAAATTTTTCTGGAAAAACTTGCACTTGACTGCAGTGGAGCTGTCTGTAGCCACCCTGACCACTGTCCTGCTATAGATACAGGCATATACGGGTGCAGATCAAGACCTAAAACCCAGTGCACCTAAACACACATGGAGGAGGCTTTTGGCATTTGAGAGTCCAGTCTTTTGGGAGTCATTCTGCTTTATTTTTCATTTGAGACAGTGTCTCCATGTTGTCCAGGCTGAATATGAACTCCCGGACTCAAGTAATCCTGCTGGAGTACCTGGGTTTATAGACAGCCACCATTGTGCCTGGATCCTTTTCTTAATATGTTTTCAATCACTTCCAAAAGCAGCACATTGGCACACACCTGTAATCCCAGCTACTCAGGAGGCTGAAGGAGGATTGCTTGAATACAGGAGTTTGAGCCCAGACTGGGCAACTCTATGAGACACTATCTCAAACTGAAGAATAGGGCCAGGGATTTAGCTCAGTGGCACCGCATTTGCCTCACAAGTGCAAAGTCCTGAGTTCGATCCCCGGTACCAGAAAATATATATATGTTAAAAAAATAAACTGCACTAGGGATGCAGCTCAGTGGTAGTCTTAGAGTGCACAAGGTCCTAGGTTCCAGCTTCAGACCTAGGCCTGAGGGCATACACCTGTAATCTCTGCTAATTTGGAGGCTGCGGGAGGATTGTAAGTTCAAGGCCAGCCTGGGAAACTTAATGAGACACTGCCTCAGAAAAAAAGAATCCTTTCCACTTGTTCCGAGCGGAAACCTTGCCGGGTGCTCACACATGGCGCTGGAGTTGTGCCAGGAACTCTCAGTCCCTTGGCATCAAACATGCTGTTCTCTGGCCCAGCAACAGGAAGCCCCGTGCATTTGTTGGTTGAGTGTAGGAGCTTGAGGGAGGAGAGCAGACAGACTGAATCTATTAAGAAATAAAGATGCTTCTTGGGGCTCATCGGGAGGATCAAGGGCTTTAACGGCTAGCAGAGGGCTCCCACCTGGTACAGCTCCTCGTACGTGACAAACAGCATGTTCAGGTCCTGCTGCAGGCCCAGCCACCCCTTCACGTGCTCGAACCAGGAGCCAAAGAAGCCTGGGAGGAGAGATGGGGGAGAAGGTGCTGGCCAGGCTCTGAGGAGGCTGCTGGGTGCGGTTTACATGGAAACTGACCAGGAAGCCTCTTGTTTATGGGGTGGGGGGCAACCAGATCATGGGGTGCTAGGCCTGGTGGATTCTGCATTCGTGGCTGGAAGTGGTCACTGGGGTGTGAACTGGAAGGTTGTATTCTTGTCCCACTCCTTCCCCTCTCTGTAACCTGGCTGCCATCAGGTGAGCAGCTGTCTTCCACTGGACCCTTCAGCCTTGGAGCTGACCGTGGACGGAATCACCCCAAACATGAGCCCAGTAAACCTCTTTTCCTCGAAGTTGTGGATGTCAAGTATTTTGTCCCAGTGACAGGACAGCTGATCAATATACTGCCTCACTGGCCAGCGGCAAGGAGATGGGGGCCCCTGGGGTCACTGAGGTCCCCAAGACCCACCTGTGCCCTTGAGAAACTCATCCACAAAGTCCTCGAAGGAGCTGGGGTCGGGCAGGAAGTTGACCAATTTGTGGAAGTGGTAGAAGGAGACGAGCACATCCTTGGGGTTCCGTGCCATATACACCACCTGGAAGGGAGACCTGGGACCTCTGACCCCAGCTCTAGGGAGAGCCCTGCCCTGGCTGCTGGGCGGACAGAGGCCTGGGCCACACTGTGGGGGACTGGGTGCAGGTGTGGATGGGACATGGGCACCCCCAGCACCCTGATGAGAGCAGGTAGGACTCCCACCCAAGTCATCCCCAGTGACTCAGGAGGGCTGGCCGCACCCTGTCACCCTCTCAGCCAGCAGCAGCCTGCCAGGGCTCCCTCCTCCCCTTGCTCCCCAGAGCCATCCACAGGCCAAGGTGGATGGCAGCAGGCCCACCCGGTCCATGCATGGACCGACTGCCCGCCCCACCTCCAAGTGCCAGCCTGAGCCTAGAGACAAAGGCAGAGGCTCCAGCATGCCAGCTGCTGCCCACACGTTCCTGCCCACCCATGCCCCACGCCTGTGTCCTCCAGCACCACAGGGCCACCCCTTACCCGGGCCTTGGAGTGCTGGAGCACAGGCCCGAGGGCCTCAGCGGGCAGGTGGGAGGTGAGCAGGCGAGGTTGGCCAGGGTTCAGGCTGCTGCACAGTTTTCCAAAGAAGATCTGCTCCAGCCAGGGCATGCGCTCCCAGTTGGGGACGTGGTGGATGGACCCGAGGTGGCCCTCGCAGAAGACGAGACTCAGCACCTGCTGCATCCATGTGGTCCCTGGGGTGGGGAGAGGAGGCACAGGGCTCCTTGAGCCCCACGGAGGGTGCTGTTTCCGGCACCACCTGCCCACTGGTCTGCACCGCTCTTCACCAACAGTTGCTGGGGTTTTGTTTGTTTTTTGGAATTGGGCATTGAACTCACAACCTTGCACTTGTGAGGCAGGCGTGGTGCCACTGAGCTAAATCCCTGGCCTTCTCTTTTCTTTTTTGTCATTGTTGTTTTAATTTTGTATCAAGAGTTGAGCCCAAGGCTTTGCATGTGTGAGACAAGTGCTCTAGCTCAGAATCTCACCACCAGGCCTTTTTATGTTTTGAGCCAGCATCTAAGTTGCCCAGGCTGGGCTGGGACCTGTGATCCTCTTGCCTCAGCCTGCCAAGTACGATAGGGGTGTGCCACCACACCTCGCTTCAGCACATTTCTTTATGGAGTTAGATAATTTGATATGACATTGCAGAAACACAGGCACACAACCAGTCAGGGAAACGTGGACCGGGGAAAAAACTGGGGGTGCAGTCATTGAGGGTGAAGCCCTGGAGCCCTGCAGCAGGCACAGCTCAGGGCAAAGAAGCCCAGCTCAGAGCATGGGACAGAGACGGCCCCTCAGGAACCACAGGTGGCCAAAGGTGACATCAGGTAGAACTCACAGCACACACACAGATAAGCTCTGAGACAAGGAGGGGCGTGTGGAAGTCATGGAAGGAAAAATAGGCAAATTCTTGCACAACGTGAGTGTGGACTGTCTCTGAGTCTCACCTGGCCCGCTCGTGTAGAGAAGCATAGGCCGCAGCGGGAGACGCGCTCAGCACTGCAGTTGGATCTGTGCCGCCCCTACAGGGGCTCCTGTGTTGCAGGTTGGTCCCTAGCTTGCTGCTGAGGGAAGGGGACGCTTTTGGAGGCGGGACTGCCGGATATGGTGGCACACACTGTGATCCTTACTACCGGGGAAGCTAAGGCAGGAGGATCACAAGTTCCAGACCAGCCTGGACAACACAGCGAGGCTGTCTCAAAATAAAATAGAAAAAGCGCTGAGGAAAAAAAAAAGCACTGAGGATAAAGCTCAGTGGTAGAGCTCCCTGGGTTCAATCCCTAATACTGCAAGAGTAAATAAAAAGAAGCAGCTACTCCCTCAGGTTGTGCGTGGGTGCCCTCAGGAGGAGCTGGCGGGGGGAGCCCAGAAGGTGCCCATTATAAAAGCCTGCACTTTTATTTTTGCTTTTATCGTTTCCTCTCTTTGGCCAGTGCGCTCTACAGAACCAGTTTTTCCTTTACCCCTTCACCCTTCAACAGGACCTGGACAACAGGACCTGGACAACAGGACCCGTCTCTCCTTTGTGTTTCTCACCTCCTGGCTGAGGTGAGCAGGTTTGCCCTTGTGTGTGTCCTGAAAAGCAGCCTCCAGACTGAGGGCCCAAATGGACCCTCCTCTTTGCTTTGCCAGGCGATTGGGTATTTGTTGGAGTACGGGAAAGTGATGGACATTGGCCCCCTGTGTAGAAGCTGCTCCCCAGCCCAAAGGACCATGGCTGGGGAGGAGCCCTCAGGACCTTAAAACTGGGTGAGGCTGGAGGCAAGTGTTACCACAAACCAGAAAGCGTCCTGGCAGCCGCGCCTTGCAGCAACCCCACCACGCGGGAGGCGTCCGGTGGTCATGGCCTCTCCACAGCCACTGTGGCGTAGGTCCCAGTCCTCGGGACCCCTTGCCACAGCCCCCCAGGCTCCGTGTGTTCTGAGCCGTCCACGCGTCTCCAGAGCAGCCCGCCGGTTCCCTTCCTCCTCGAACAGCTGAGTGTGGCCTCCACCCTAACCAAGCCCCACGTGCGCCTGTGGCCACGACTGTTGCATTTTGAGGTGCAGAAGCAAAATTAGCATAAATTTCTTTTCCTCCTTCACAATTTCATGGATAAAAGACTCATTCTGCTGCACGTGGCAGCACTCACTTGCGGTCTGAGTTACTCAGAAGACGAGGCAGGAGGACTGCAGGTTTGAGTCTAGTCTAGGCAGCTTGGAGTGAACCTGCCTCAGAATAATAAAGAGTTGGGCATGCAGCTCATGGGGAGAGCCTGTGTGTGTGAGCCCTGGGGTCCATCCCCACCTCCGCAAAGCAAAACAAAACAGACTCTCTGTAACCTTGAATCTTAGCAACCTCGGAACACAATTTTGTTATTTAGAACTTGCACCTGTACACCGAAAGGAAGAACTTGGTGGCTTCTCCCTGTCCCACGCTGGCTGGCAGCATCTCAATCTAGGGCCTTGCTGGTAGGTGAAATGAAGGTTTCCTGTCACAAGCAGGTGACAGCGCGTGGCCTGTGGCTAACAGCAGGCGCTGGTGCAGCGGAGATGCTCTGGACAAGGTTCGCGCCTGGCTGGGACAGCCTGAGATTAATAGCATGCGACTGACAACTTATGAGTTATTTCTGGAGTCTTTCTCTTAGTTTTTGGACTGTGGTGACTGTGGGTAACCAAAATCACAGACAAAGGAGGCTGTGTGTGGTACGATTGCACTGTGCAAAAGGAAAGGAGATTTATGCACGTGGGCCTCATAAGGAATGGTAGGACCAGGTGCAAAATAAGGAGTTGCTCAGAGGAAGGACGGGACAAGAGAAAAAAGTAAAAGGAAAAAATGGAAGCAAAGCTTTTGTACGTAGGGAGGGGGAGGGTTTGAGGGGTGGGGATGGGAAAAGGAGAGGGATGCACCACGTCCAGGTGCAGATTCTCTACGATGCGTGTACCTGTACCGATGAGTGCTTTGCTATATAAAAAAAAAAGAAGGAATGGGGAGGCGCGCAAGCACGGGGAGGCTGAGACTCACAGGCCCTCTCACAGGGAGAGGGGGGTGCTGCCTGCTAGGCATCCGCGTCCCGTGTGAACGGCGGGACCCAGGCGGTGGAGTCAGGACACGGCTCTGCCGCTGCTGACGAGGCACGGCCGCAGGAATGGAACTTCCCAGCAGCTCTAAGAGCAACGCCTGCTTTGGCCTCTGTCCCCACAGGGCTGTGGGTGGCTGGGGGAGGCCTGGAGGCTGCACACGCCTTCCTGGGCCCACGGAGGCAGCCGGCATGACAAGCGGCTTGAGACAACATGGCTGGCTGGGCTGTGTCTTCCAGGCCAGGGGACCTGGAGCCCCCATTCCTTGCTTCTTCCTGGGGTCTCCCTGCCTGTGGCTTCTTTCCTTTTCCGCCCTCTGCTCCCACTTTCATGGCTCTGGGACCCTGGGCTTCCTGCATCTCTCCTATGAGCACCCTGGATGACCCTGGGTCCCCAGTGGTTCCAGATCCTTTGGTGGTCACCCTGCCAAGTCCTGTGCCACGTGAGGACACATCCCAGGGTCTTGGGCTGTGACTACCTCCAGGCCATCACTCAACCGGCCGCAGGAGAGAAACGGTGCCCCTAAGTAGTCCCCCCTTCCTGGGGTCAACTCTGGAGAGGTCCAAGGTCATGAACACAGGTGGATGAGGGCTGTGGCCTGGGGCCCCTCCCTAGGGAAGCATCAAGCATGGGGCTGGTGACACTGGTGACGCAGCCCGTCTTTCTCCTTGGAGCTGGCTTTGAATAAATCCTTTCTCCTTTTTACTGAGAAAGCGGTTTCCTTTGCCTCAGTCAGGGTAGCAGCTGCGGACGGCCACTTTGGCCACTCGGCCACGGCCAGGACTGTGCCTCTCCCCAAAGGCTGCTGATGCAGCAGGTTTTCTCTTGCCAGGACCAGGCCAGGCCTTGTGTGTGGCAGAGGCAGGGGGCACTGAGGGCCAGGGCTGCCACAGGGGGCTACGTGGCTGGGGAGGTGAGTGGGGTGGGCACTGGGTGCTCCAGCCCATGGGGAAGCAGGCGGGCCTGTCCATTACACAATCCCAGAACAGCACCGTTCACAGAACCCCATATGTGGAACATCTCAGGAGATCTGGACAGCACACAAGGGCTGAGGTCCCAGGAGGAGCCCACTATAGAAGCCTGCACTTTCATTTCTGCTTTTATCCTTTCCAGTCTTTGTTCTGCCCAAATTCACTCCATAGAACTAGTTTTCCCTTAATCCTTCACTGTGCACTTTTTAAATAAATTTTTGGCTCCGTTTTTGGCTTGGCTTGTCCAGTCCTTTGCTCCAGGCAAGAAGGACCTGGAATGCTTACAACTGGTGAACAGTTTCTAAAGGAGCAACTGAAGGCCGGGAATTTAGCTCAGTGGTTCCAACAGCTGTCTCACAAGCACAAGGTCCCAAGTTCAATCCCCGGCACCAGACAAACAAACAAATGAAGAAACAAAAACAAAACAGGGACAGCCAGACAACAATCCTGGTTCACCGGCCTTGGGCACCTTCCCTCCCTCTTCCCTTTCTTTCTCTTTCTTTTCTTTTTTTCCTTCTGGTATGTGTCACCATAGCTGCTCTGTCTCTGACTCTGTCTCTCTCTGTGTTTTGTTTTTTCTCAGTCCTGGGGTTTAGCCCAGGGCTTTCACTGAACTACATGCCAGTGTTTACTTATTCTTTTGAGACAGCATCTTGCTGAGCTGCCCAGGCTGGACTTGAACTTGCAATCTTCTTGCATCGGCCTCCTGTGTAGCTGGAATGCCTAGCTTGTGCTACTGTGCCCAGCATGGCCTGCTCTCTACGGCACTCCATCCCAGAGCTGGCCCGTCTCCAGGGCCGCTGTAGGTGCAGCCTCCCGCTCCCCTGGCCTGCCCCGGGCGCCTGTCCTTTCATCCCGCAGGCGGAGGGACTGTCCACCAGTGCCTGTGCTCAGACTATCTGCAGGGAGTCCCTGAGCTCACATCAACACCAGCCCCCAGGCCCTTGGTGCCCTTCTGCAAACAGAGACAGTCCGCAGCCACAGAGATGCAGGCAGCGCAGGTGCCCGTAGAGAGGACCTCGGGCAAAGGTGGCCTTGGGGCAGGGCTGCCAGGTTGGAGATGCGCAGCAGATGCGGGGGGCCAGGCCGGCTGGGCAGGAGGGCAGCTGTGGGGGTGCCGGCGCTCACCTGACTTGGGGAATGTCACAAGAAGGACATCCGTGTCCTGGAACTGGAAGCTGCACGCTGCTCGCAGGGACTCTTGGGTGTGTATGAACCCTGGGAAGCGGATGCCTTTGAAGACCTCAACAGAGTCAATGCCATTGTCAAACAGGGGAGGCTGCATCATCTTTCCAGCCGGGCTAGAAGTCAGGAGTTTCTGTCACTGAAGCTGACACGGGTCACCCAGATGGCTGCTGGCCCTGTCCTGGGCCCCAGTGCCCACAGAGCCCATCTCAGGGGGCCTGGTCAGCCTTGCCTTGGGGTATGGTGCTAGGTGGTGGCCCTGTGTCCTCCCGTGGCCCTCAGGCACAGCTCTGGGCAGTCACCCTGCTGCGTACCCTTGGGCAGGGCCTGCAGCGCCTATGTCATCCCAAAACCCGAGGCATGGTGCTGCCAGGATGGCAGCCGTGGTAACTGAGGCCCCTTGTGCTGCCCAGACCCCAAGGAGGCCCACACTCACCCTGGCCTGCGGTGTCTGCACAGACAGCTCTGCGGGGAGATGTGCTCTCACCTTTGGGAAGTTCCCAGGAGACTCCCCCTCACCCCACAGACTGGGCAGGGCAAGGGCGCAGGGGCGGAGCACTGGATCAGGCTCTGGTCCAGGTGCAGGTGTGGGCAGCCAGGCCCAGTGATGATTTCACCGAGCCACACCGGGTGCTACCTACTGGCTGAAAGGGGTTGGCAGAGCTGCCTGGGATGGGGAGCCGTTGACTGCGGGGCTGCCCGCCCCTGGCTCTCGGGGACGGAGAAGACACTGCTCCCTGCCGCCCTAGAGCCACGGTGGTGTTGTACAACTCCAGCAACAGCTGTGGGCGCAGGAGCCCCTCTCTCTTACCCGGCCCCGCATGTGAGCCGCCCCTTCCTTCTCCTCACTTGCACCCTGCGGCTCTCTGGGGGGACCCCGTCCAGCGGGGAATAGGAGGTGAAAGCCGCCTCTTATTCGTGGGTCATCAGAGGCCGATCCGATCTTGAATGTCTGTGAAGGAAAATCTTTAAGAAGTTAGAGCACATGGCCCAAGTCTGATTTCTTATCAAAGGCTCTTTATTGGCTCAGCAAAACGATTATATACTGTTATCCCAGGGGGAAGGTTCAGCAAGCTTATTGGACAGTTCAAACAAATCTTCTACCAATCACATGAGTCACTCAAGCATTTAACCATAAAGGGACAAAGCATTTATCAGCATTTTGATACCAAGATTCGTCCTTTTCCCGTTGCTTCTGCCTTTGTTCGAGGCTTTCCTCAACCCTTCTAATGCTATCATCCACCAGGCCCAGTTTATCTTTAATAAAGCAACATTCTTAAAGAAGGGGGTTGGGGCCAATGGCAATGGGTTTGAACTGAGGTGGTTCTTTCAAAAGCCTGATGGAAAAGGTGAGACCCGGATCACGGCCGCTGATGTAAAGGCGAAGGCCCCAAGACCTCTAATCATTCGCTTTACCGGATAAAACTGCGTGGCCCGGCTCCACGCCAGCGAGCCGAGCTTCTTACCCATTTAAAGTTTGAGAATAGGTTGAGATTGTTTCGGCCCCACTCAACCTGACGAGTCCAGTGGTATTGTTTGCCGGGCGTGGTGGTGCATGCCCATAATCCCATAAAACTAGTCTGGATTACAGTGAGCTTCAGGTCGACACCTGTAATCCCATAAACCCAGCCTGGATTACACAGTGAGTTTAGCCTGGATTACACAGAGAGCTTAGCCTGGATTACACAGAGAGCTCCAGGTCAATCTCATCTGCATAGCTGAGACCCTCATCTCAGAAAAGCCAAATAGAGTCATAGATTGTGTCAATGCCTCAATGGTAGAAGTTACTTTTCCAATGTCAAATGCCAGTGGGCTCCCACAGCACCCCAGCCTCCTCTCCTCAGTCCTGCCTGGCAGAGCCAGCGCAGGGCAGGGTGAGTTTCCAAAGTGCCCCAGGTATCAGCGTGCTGGGTGCAGTGAGCCCCCTCATTTGGGAAGCAGCCACATGGGATGGTGGCGCCTTTGCCTATGCAGCAGGGCAGGGATCGCACACTCCCATGCTCACTAACCCGCAGCCTCACTCCACCGGACCCCGCAGTCTGGCAGAGCCACTCCCGTGAGTGTGGCTTCTCCTTGGGGACAGGAGGAGGACCTCAGCCCAGGCAGGCACCGGGCTCCGGTCCCAGCGTCTGTACCCTCTGCTGCCTTCAGCTTTGGGTCAACATTCACACAGGCCACACTAAAACTCTGGTTAACTTGACCAGGCTGGCCCTGCCTCGCTGGCCCGTCCCAAGGCTAAAGATACCTTTCTGCTGCCTCCAAAACACCAGACTTTGGGAGAAGCACCACAGCAGAGATCTGGAGAAAAGCCATGAATGTCCCTCCCCTTCATTAGCCTTTCCCCCACCAACCGAGGCTTTGAGCCTGCTGCGTAAGCACTCTCCCACTGAGCTACAAGCACCTCAGCCCTCTGAACATTTTGCCCAGCCTGGTTATGAATTTGAAATCCTCCTGCTTCAGCCTCCCCTTCCTGATAATTCTATGACTCCCGAGATTCCTGGATGGATAAGTTAATTCTGAACTGAGCTCTGGGTTCTCTTTTCATACTTTCTTTCTTTTCATTTTATTTTATGGTACTGGGGATCGAACTCAGGTCCTTGTGCTTGCCAGGCAGGCAACGGCACCACTGAGCTAAATCCCCAGCCTGCCTTTCCTTCTTTCTTTCTTTCTTTCGACAAGGTCTTGCTATACAGTTCAGGCTGGTCTTGAACTCAGTGCATAGCCCAGGTTGGCCTCAAACTCACGGCAGTCTTCCTGCCTCAGCTCCCGGAGTGCTGGGATCACAGGATTGTGCCACCACATGCAGCCCAGGTTTCTCTTTTCTGTGCTCACTGTGCTGCTTTGTCTGCCCTACCTGGGGACTGACAAATGACTAGTAATAGTAGGCTATTACTTCGTGTCACCTCGGGTATTAACCTTTGAAAATTCCTATTGACATCTTGGTTAATATACCACTAAATGTTATTTCATGGTGACCTCTGATCTGTTTAGGCATTTGAACCTTCTGACGTCTTTGACAAATTCCCCAAATAAGTTCTTGCAACAGTCTCCCTGTCCCTGGCCCTCGGGGACAGAGAAGCCACTGCTCTCTGCCGCCCTAGAGCCACGATGCTCTGGTAGTCGTACAACTCCAACAGCAGCTGTGGGAGCAGGAGCCCCTCTCTCTCACCCCGCCCCTCCCTGGCCCTCGGCCCTGCACCTCCTCCCTGGCGCCCCAGCCTCCTGCAGGGCACAGTGAGTTTCCAAAGACCTGGGAGACTGAGGCAAGAGATGAGCCACTCTGGGCTACATAATGAGACCCTGTTGTGGCTGTGTCTGGGTGTCCCCCAAAGCCTCTGAAGTTTTAGGAGGGGCTTTTTCACAGGTGGCTGAATCTAGAGTGTGTGACTGATTCACGGCGCAGTGCTAGGCCTGAAGCACTAGGATTGAGGGTGCAAATGCTCCCTGCCCTAAGTGGTCTTGTAAGATAAAAGGGGCAGAGAGGTGCTGTGGAGGCCCCTACTGCTCCCTTGTTACTTTTGCTATTTTGTGCCTGCTGTTTTGCTTCTCCTCTTTGATGCCTGTCTGCCCTGCCTCTGGCCTTGGAGCCCGCAGGTTATGGACCGAAACCTTTAAAAACTCTGAGCTAAATAAACCTTTTCCACTTTAACTTTAGATATTGGGGAGAGAAAAGTAACTAAGACAGATCCTGTCTCAAAAAAATCCCAAAAGAGGTTTCTTGACCTGACCTCAAAACTGTCAGGCTAGACCTGGTCGTGAAGTGGTTAATGACTATGCTCTTTAATCCCAAGCTACAGTTTGACAAGGCACAAAAAACCACAACAAAGCAGGCGGCAGGTACAGGTGCTGTCTCTGCCCCACATGAGCCTCGATGCCTGGGAGCAGACAGAACACATAGCACAGGGTGGGCTGTCTCAGCACAGAGATGACACGGCAAAGCACAGCATCTTCTCTGTGCCAGGTCACAGGTGACACCCACACGTCTGCCTCACCACCGCACGGACCCCTGTATGTGTCAGACGAGCCAGACCACTCTTCCCATGCCCCGTGGAGCTCCCTGCCTTTTCTTGGGTCAGGACTAATGACTTTTGTTTGCCCTCATGTGGGCAGGTGAATGAAGTCTGTCCTTGTCGCCTTCTCCTCACCTGCTCATTCCTCTTCCACATCTGTTACAAAAATGACCTTGACGTTTCCCAACAGCCCCTGGAAAACCTCAGAGGATTTGTGTTCCCACCTTGCTGCAAGAGGGCTGATGAAGTGATTAGGTTTATATGATATTAGATTACTGGGAGCCAGGTGTGGAGGTTCACACCTGAATCCCAGCTCTCTGGGAGGCTGAGGCAGGAGGATTATAATTTTGAGCCCAGCCTGGGTGACTCAGTGAGTCAAAGAGAACTCAAAGATAACTCAGGGCTGAGATGTGGCTCAGTGCCAAGGCCCAGGGTTCTATCCCCTGTACCGGGAAATAGGCTCCATGGGAAATCAAGTTGGGTAAGAGAGGCTTCCCTCAGACAGTGCCGTGTTGCAGAACAGCACAGCTGGGTCAGGAGCTTGCAGGCAGGTGTGTGCACACTAAGGGTAGAGCAGGTTCCTGGGCCAGGCCAGGCCGGGTGGTCTCTCCTGCCCCCGGGTGGCTGTTGATGGGATCCTTCACTTTATTGTGTGCTCATTTAGTGCTTTTGGTTAGGGTGGGACACCAGTGACTGTTTGATCCACCAAAGCAGATAGATTCGGCCTCCCTTGGGTTCCTGCAGAGGCGTGGGGTCAGGGGACCAGAAATGCTGCTGAGGTCTTGGAAATGCACTGACATCTGCCTGTCCAGGGCGCGTCCTCATGTAACACCAGGCTTTTTCTTCACTTTCTTGCTTTGTTTTGATCCTGTGTACTGGGGATTGGACCTAGGCAGGTAATGCCACCAAGCCACACCCCCGGCCCTTTTATGTTTTCATTTTGAAACTGGGTCTCAGTGAGTTGCAATGCCTACCTGCAATGTGGTATTTTTATAATAAGCTCTCATTAGATCCTTAACCATGGTCGTGTAGCCATTTTTAGGCTTTTCATCCAAGTTAGCCATTGTTTTACTGTGCTCATTTCCTAAATGTTCTTTTTTTCTTTAGATCAGATCTCTCTGTGTTACCCAGGCTGGTCTTGAATTCCCGGGCTCAAGACATCCTCCAGCCTCAGCCTCCTTTATAGCTGAAAGAGCCGCAGCCCCTGCACCTGGCTTCTAAATTGCCCTCATCACGAGCAACAGGGTCAGAGTGTATGACTTCGACAGGAAGGACACTGTCGAAAGCCCAACAGGGCGTCTGACATTGCTCAAGTGACTCTGAGATCACAGAGCCAGACTGGGTCGGGATGCCCAACCCCAACTAGAGAGGCCAGCGGGGGCAGCAGAGTGGGCTGCAGAGAGTGCCGTGCAAAGCGTTCCTACAGCTGCATGCACTGATAAACTGCAGTCAGCTTCTGTGGCTTTTTTAACATTGACTCTTTGATGTTCCATTTTCTGCACATAAAAAGCCCTTTCTTTTTCAAGCTATCAGTGATTCATAAAAGTCCTGCAAATTATTATTTTGTTAATCAGTTTGAGACATTTATCTTTTTCTCCTTGCCTGATACATCCAAAAACTATTATCAAACATTCTTAAAGCTTTGTCTCCTTACAGTTTCAATAAGCAACTGTTCTCCTTTGCTTTGATGACAATGTCATTTAGAAATGCCACACACAGAGGCACATGTCATTTGGGAGGCTGAGGTGGGAGGGTTGTTGGAGCCCAGGAGTTCAAGGTCAGGCCAGGCTGGACAAGACAACACCGTGACTCTGTTAAAAAATTAGAGAGAGAGAGGGAGAGAGAGATCCCATAAAATCAGACCTGACCACACAGTCTTTAGCAACCAAGGCTGACTTCATGGACTTAATGCTTACAAGTCCTTCTCAAAAGAACCAGCCTTGCCCCTGGCTCCTGGTACTGAGGGATGCAGCCTTCCTGTCCTTCCTTCAGGCCCAGAAAACTTGTGGTGTTTTGAGGACCTCAGGGAGCCCACAGTTACTAAAGGCAAAGCCTAGTGGTGAATTCCTGGCTCAGCTCCCTGGCCCCGATGCCTTGAAAGCCCCATCCCAGACTGCTTGTGGGATTCCCAGCAAACCTAGAATGCTGCACAGTCACCACCTGCTGTGCTTGCATTAAACAATCCGGGCCAACGCAAGAAGACCAAGTTGTGTCTTCAAGATAACCTCACCTTCCATAAACCGGCCAAGAGGTGCCCCGAGGGACCCCTCACCGAGGTTTGAACCCCAGGAGACTGTGGTCTCCAGGGTGCAGTCTGAGGTCCTGGGAGACTGGAGGAGGACACTTCATGGCCTTGGCCTTTGCCTTAATGCTAAAAACAGGCAATTTGTGTGCTCTGCAGCAAGTGGAGGGTCACCTGGGCTACCCGGGCTGGGGAGAGGCTGAGCTACGGCTGTGAGCAGGCAGCGCACGCCTCCTCGCACCAACCAGAGCGAGGACTGCAGACCTCAGCTGTCTCCCAGGACACAGGGGGCTAAGGCAAGGCCCTGACGCAAAGGATGGTGCTGCGGTGGACGGGGCCGGTGACACTGGGACTGGTCTGTCTCCGAGAGGACTTCCCGGACAAGCACGGTGTCTGTGTCTGTCATGCTGACCCCTCCGCCCTGCACAGCTGCTGTGGACGCTGCAGTGGACGAGCCTGGCAAGATACCATCCTGAGAGCTGACCACAGAGGTGAGGGACGAAGGGAAAAAGAAAGAAGGAGCCGACTGGAGCAGGAAGGGGGAGGCTCAGAGAGGTCTGAACGGGGCTTTGGACGCAGGCAGCAGGCCTGGGCCCTGCAAGGGGCGAGTAGAGGGGGGCGACGACAGCAGGCCTTAGTGGTGCCAGACTCGGGGCTTGGCTGGTGGGCGGCAGGGGAGCTGCCCGGAGGTGACAGAGACCTCAGGGCGCACAGAGCCCAGTGAGAGCGAGGACGGGCGGGGCGGTGTCACCCACTTTTGCCATCGCCTGATGCTCCCAGGGCAGCTGACAGCACATCCTGGGGAGACCAGGGCCAGTCCGGGGAGATTCTCCTGGGTGAGGGGTCAGAGCTGGGCCCCGGAGCAGCTGAGGAGAGGGAACCAGTTCCACCAGGGTGGGGGCATTGCAGGCTGCTGAGTGGAAGGATGGACAGACAGACAGCTGCGCTTGGGAGGATGGCACAGGTTCATGGTGAGGGTGGCAAAGGGAGGGTAGGGTACCCAGCCTTGGTGTGGGCTCTCTTCCATCCACCTTGCTAATTCTTCCCACCAGAGGAGCCGGCCACGCCCCCATCCCGAGATTGCTTTCCTTCTTAAATTGCTTTCACCATTAAAGACAAATGCAAGGAAGCTGGGCCTGGTGGCACCCACCTGTAATCCCAGCACTCTGGAGGCTGAGGCAGGAGGATCGCTGTGAGTTCAAGACCAGCCTGGGCTACATAGTGAGGTCCAGGTCAGTCTCAACTACTCAGTGAGACTCTGTCTCAACCCCCCCAAAAAAAACCCCAAAACAAAAAACAACCCCCCCAAAAAAAACAAATGCAAAGTGCCAGGGATTTAGCTCAGTAGTGCTGCCACCTGCATCATAAGTGCAAGGATGTGAGTTTGATCCCCAGCACCAAAAAAACAAATGCAAGAACCAAGTTACATCACTTAAAGGTACAAGATTCCAGTGATGAATGTAACTATATTGCTTAGCTTAAATGTACCAATAAACTCAATGAAAAAAAAACCCAAAACAACAAAAAGAACAAATGTAGGGCCAGGGACTTAGCTCAGTCGTTCTGCCGTCTGTCTTGCAAGGGCAAGGTCCCGAGTTTGATCCCTACACCAAAAAAATAAATAAATAAATAAAAATTTAAAAAGTTTAAGGAAAAACAAATGCAGATGTCAAAGCTGACCCAGGTGCCTCCTTGCTGGGCTGAGTCCTTGGTGGACAAGAGGAGGATCAGAGCTTCACTCTGCAAACCTCCTAAGGCCAGGGCAATGGTTCCCATGGGGAGGGGCAGCCATCAGGACAGGGGTAGGAGAAGGGGTCTTCTTGCTTGAAGCCATCGGTGATAGTGTGGGGACCTGGACACGGGGGCTGCAGAGCGGAGAAGATGGAGGTGGTGGCATCTGCGGGCCACAGGAGGCCAGCTGTGGGGGACCTCTCGGCTCTGATACCTCCAAGGCAACACGAGTGGAGCCCATGCCAGCTCCCGCTCCTTCTGGAACCTGGATCTAGGTCCATGGAGAACAGAGGCCAGGTCTTCAGGAAGCTGTGGGTCCAGCAGGCTTCTTCCTAGAACTTCTGCAGGAACCCGAAGGGAGCCACAGTCCCTACCAGGCAAGGTTGGACCAGAAGAAAGGGAGGCTGGGACTGAGCAGTTTTCAGCAGAGAACCCCCACAAACAGGTGCAGGTACACAGAGTGGGCTCCTGCCCAGCCATGTCCGTCCCGAAGCAGGCGGAGGTCCTTAGGAGCTCATCCGACATGTGCTTGTGTGTGTTTTGCTGCACGCTGCGTGAGCCTTGGTCCTTCTTGTGTCCTGAGTTTGTTCTCCTGTGGGAGCACGGAGCAGCAGGCTCACCCTGTCTCCTGCCGGTGTCCCTCCTGTGAGCTCTTCCTCCCACCTGCTGGGGTGGTCCTGCCATCTCTCCTCCAGGAGAGGCTCTGAACTGACTCAGCTGGCCGCTACCCAGGCCTCTTCTGTCTGCATCCACAAGAGCACCAGGCAGCTGCCTACACTCAGTCTGCCCAGGGCAGGCAGGTCCAGCCCAGTCCTTTAATTTAATTTAATTTATTTATTTTGGTATCGGGGATCGAACCCCCAGTCCTTTTACATTTCCTGAGAGAAGTCAGTCCTTGGTCCTCAAGCCCGAAGGGAAGAGAGTTGAGCTCTCCAAAGGTTCAGCTTGATTCATTTTTACTTTTCCGTACTTTGTCACCGAGAGGAAGCAGTTGTGTCCTCCCAGAAGCCTCTGTCGATACTCCTGACTTGGTTCCTGGCTGGTGCTGTCTTGCAGGACTTGTGCCCAGAACTTATCAGGAACGTCACCGCGGGGGTGGCCCGGCATGCAGTTGTGCATCCTGTGATGCCTGGCTTCTTCCCCCTCCTGTTGTGTCCCTGTTGTCACACCAGCAACAGCCACTTGGTGACCTGTTGCGAACTCAGCGTTCCCCCGTTGTCTCCGTGACGGTCGATTGAGATGTAATTCTTGTGCCTCTGTCATGGACTGACTGTCCTGAGTCCGGTGTGGGAACCCTGACCCTAGTGCCGTGGCGATCAGTGGCGGGGTTGAGAGGTCAGCAGGGAGAGCCTCCCATGTGGGATTAGTGTCCTTAGAGAGGACACAAGTCTTGCTGTCCTCCATGGGAGGAGGCAAGGAAAGGGCAGTGGTTAGCCTTGCCCAGCAAGCACTCTTCCTGCACATCACCCTGAGAGTAGCAGCAGGTGGGAGGAGACAGGGCGCCACTGAGGGCCACACCTCTCAGCCACCGAGGACCCGGGGAAAGCCCAGGGCCCACAGCACAGGAGTAGGGCAGCACAGACCTTGCATGTGGTGACCACCACGACTGACTGCTACTGTTGTGTGGTCAGACCACACCTAGATTACGATCACCTGCCGGACACCTGCCTGGTCTCCACTTTTCTTCTTGTTTGTGCGGTGCTGGGTCTGGACAGGGTGATGCCCCGAGCCCATCCCCACTTCTGGGCAATAATGAATCAGGCTGCTGTGAACATCTGTGTACAAGTGTCTGTGGATTTGCACCTATGTCTTATGTACTTTTCAGTTCACGTGTTATGTTCTCACAATTAAAATGTGTAATAAGCTGGGCTGGTGGTGCACACCTTTGATCCCAGCACTCAAGAGGCTGAGGCAGGAAGATCACCTCAAGTTTGAAGTCACCCTGGGGTACATAGCGAGTTCAAGGCCAGTCAGAACTACGTAATGAGACCCTATCTCAATATACAAAATAAAACGTCATTAAAACAATGAGGCCGAGCGTGGTGGCTCACGCCTGTAATCCCAGCACTCGGGAGGCTGAGGCAGGAGGATCGCTGTGAGTTCGAGACCAGCCTGGGCTACACAGTGAGTTCCAGGTCAGTCTCAACTGTGTAGTGAGACCCTGTCTCAACAAACAAACAAACAAAAAAACAGTGAGGAAGGCTTCTATGCCATGATTTCACCAGTCTAAGGTCTGGTTTAGACCTTAGAGCCACCAGGCAGCTACGGCTGGCACAGCCATACCATGCCCACCTTGCCCTTTCTCTCTCCCAGCCTATTCTCCACCGCCTGCCCTCCCATCCCCCTCCTCTGCCCACACTCGAGCCCCAGAAAGAGGCCTGGGAGGAGAAGCAGATGGTGGGGTGGGGTGAGGTCCATGAGACTGCAGGCTGAGAGGGCTGCTGCAGACAGGAAGTGTCACCGGAAGGGTGAGTGGGCTCCAGGCTGGAGTCTGGTGGGTATCAGAGGGCATGGTGCCAGGGAGTGGCTCTCAGAGGAGGTCAGGCGTCCCTGGACAAAGCAAGAGCTGGGATCCAGAGACAGAGGCAGGGGCGGAATCACCACAGGTCACCCATGGGTCCCGGAAGGTGACAGCCGTTCTTAGCCGTTCTTAGATTCACTCTGGGAGTGGGAGAAGGCGAGGGAGGAGAGGGACCCAGCAGCCCTGGGGTCATGGCAGGCCCATGGCTGTCCTTTCTGTACGGGGATGTGTTCTCCTCTGAGCAGTGGGGACATCCCCTACGCCCTCCTGGCTCTCAGCACAAGGCCATGCAGACTCCACATCCTGGGTCTGTAGTGCTGGGAGCTGCATCCCTTGGGGCTGAACTTCCACTAAGGTTGTCATTTAGGACCCCTTTATGGCTCAGCCCCACTATGTCTTCTGTAGGATCTTGTCTAGGGCTTGACCCAAATCAAGTAATATTTGAGAAGTATTTTTTGTGAGGGACCCGTCTTCCTTCTCTGCTCGCCCCACTCAGCTTCCTGTCTAGGCACAGCCCCAGCCCAAGGGTGGGGTCCAGGTCCTCACCAAGAGCTGCACAGGAAGTGGGTGGTCCCATGGCCTGGTGCAGTCCCTCGTGCCTTGGGGCTGCTCCCAGGAGACTTCAGAGACCCCAGCACAATCTGAGGCTACCTTGGGCCTGGTGTGAGTCACAGGAGGGAGATGCCAGAGGGAGGCCAAGGTTCCTTATGGTCTCCTCCCATCACAGTCCTAGAGTTTTAGACCCGGGAGCTAAACTCTGCCCTGCTGAATCCCATGTACCCCTCTGTCCACAGGTGCCACTGTGCCTCAGTTCACAGAGCTGGGAAAGGGCAGGGGCCTCTCTCCTGGGCCATCCCTGGTGGGATTCTCCAAGGCCATGACGCGCCCTTAGTGTGCTGTTGGGACATGGCCACCAGGGGGCAGCAGCCACAGTCCCAACCACCCAGTGTCTCTGCTTCCTGCCTGGGCCTCTGGGAACAACCCTGACTGGCCCCAAGACCATGTAGGGCTGTGCTGTGTCACAGACCACAGACAGATGCTGAGGACTAAGAGGCCCGGCATGTTCACACGCATGTCTCTCTCCAACCCTGGATGACCTGGGTGCTGTCTGTCCCATGGTTCAGAGCCCGAGGTCTGCCCCCAGCTCTGTATCCCGAGGAATCTGCTGACCAAGACCAGGCCAGAGGCCAGTGAGATAAGGCAGCTGCTCCACCCGGGCAGAGGCAGCAGCACCACCGCAAGGGCCATCTCCACACCCTGGCCTTGGGTGACTGAGGACTGTGTCCGCGGAACCGACCAATAGCGCTGTGCCAGCTGGGTGGTGTCAAGTTTGGCACGGGAGACCTGAGTGTCTTCCCGGAGCCTGGTCCCGCTCTGGGGATGTGGCTGCTGGGAAGCCACCAGGAGGAGCCCAGGCTCTGGCCTGAGGGTCCGGCCACTCTTTCCCACCCACCAGCCTGCCTCAGCAGCTCGCCCAGCCCAGCCCAGCCCAGCCCAGCTGCTGGGACACTGGCCGGTTGCAGAGCAGGCTTGGAAGAGCGGCGTCTGCTCTTCGGCCCTGCACCCCATAACTCACTCTGAGCAGGCCAGGCGGGAATGCAGGGTCCGACCTGAGGTCACGGTGGGGCAGTATAATGAGCCAGCCATAAGCTGTCATGGCTTTAGGAGCAGAAATGAGTGGGTCAGGCGTGGCCAAGGGACTGAGTTCCAGGAAGAGGGTGTTGGGGCAGATGCCAAGGTCCCACACTTCCTGAGAGGCTTTGGCTGTGGGCCCAGAAGGAGGTCCACCCGATCACACAGCCAGCAGCAAAATAGGCCCACACATGTGCTACCTCTGAGGTGGTACCAAGACCCTGGATGCACTTATGGGATCCCCCTGTTTTCCTCCCTGTCCCTTGTCCCTTGATTTCCCTGAGGAAAGTCAAGGAATGCAAGATGGTTTGTGAGGCCTGGCACAGGCAGAAGCCGGTCCACCTCACCCTGATTCCCGTGGTTCTTGCCTCCAGCAAGCCCAGAGCCTGTCTATACCTCTGGCCACTTGTGGGGCTGAACCTCCTGTGGCCGTTTCTCCTCTCCCAGATATCCCAATACCAGTAAGGGCAGCTGCCTCCTGGCCTCGGGTACCCCAGATTCCATCCTGGTCCAAGAGCCTCCTCGGTTAGCTGCAGCCCAGATGTCCTCTCTTGGGGCTTTCAGAAGGAGCGATGCACTCCCCAGGGACAACACCTGGCTGTGAGGCCACGAGCCCTCGCCTGCCCCTGTTCCATCCCACAAGGGCCCAGACACTCTCAAGGGCTCCCCAGAGCTCAGGCTGGGGCACCTGGGATTTTACCCAGAAGCCCTCCATGACAGGGTAGGGAGTCCAGGGAGCATTTGTGGCCCCATGGCACTGGGAGTCCCTGCTCTGCCTCATCTCTCCAGGCCAGTAGTCTCCTCTGGGGCCACTGTGCCCCAGCCCCCCCATGCCCAGGGCCTGTGTTGGGGTCCTCGATCCCCTGCCCACTGCGTGACTGAGTCCCCACCTGAGCTCTCACCTCACCTTGAACCTAGGTGAATCTGACCCTGCCGGGCCCCTACACCCATGCTGTGTCCCCTCTGAACCCCAGGCTCTGAACTCTCTCCGGTATCCCTTTTTTTATTCTTTTAGTTCATGTACTTATTTCATTGTTTGAGACAGGGTCTTGCTGTAATGCCCAGGGCCACCTTGAACTCCTGACCCTCGTGCTCCTGGCACCTCTTGAAGCAGAGGCTCCATCCCACAGCCAGGCCTGGGCAGGGCAGGGGCTGCATCAGCTGGGGACAAGAAAAGGCTCAGTAGGCACCAGGTCTCCCCTCCCTGGGTAAAGCCGGGACAGGGACGCCCCTCCCCTCAGCTCCACGCCTCCAGGCCCCTGGGGAGATTCTCACCCTGGGCCACCAGCCTCCTGCGGTTTTAAAAGTCCTGCCAGAGGACATTCCAATCTGAGATTGCGTCTGACATCTTATTAGCTGGATATGGGGGGAGTCGCCCTCCCTGATTTCAGATAAAAGAACAAGGACCCCCAGCCCCTGGGCTAGTCAGAGCCGCAAGTCCCCAGGATGGGGAGAGCGTGTCCTGACTCCAGAGTGCAGGTCACCGGCCAGATGTCAGCAGGGGGAGAGGAACACGTAGGCTGGAATCCTTGAACCACTCGGCACCAGGCACTCCCCACACCCTATAACTGCACCCTCACAAGGTACTGGCTGCCTGGGACAGACCCAGGTCATCCATCTGTGAGTCCCAGCCCCAGGCCCTGGATCCCAGCTTGGGAGGGCTTGGGTGGCTGGGGGCCCTGCAGCCATATGTGAGGCATTAGCCCTGTGTTGCTGCGTAGTACCGTGACGGCCCTGGGCTATTAGAGGTGGTTCTTGGCAGCCGGAGAACTGGAGTGGGCCAGGCTTCCAGCCTGGAGGACAGAAGTTAGCACCGACCTGCTAGTGGTAAGTGGGGCGGTGGGACTGAGCTGGGGTGCCAGGCTGGGAGGTGCAGAGCTGCTCTCCCCCACCTGTGAAGTGGAAACCCCAGTCACTGAAATCTGCTGGGTGCCCTGGGAGCCCAGACGTGCAGGTGATGGAAGGAGGTGTGCTGACCCAAAGAGACAGGTGAGGGGCTGCTGTGGGGGCCATGCCTGGAGGAGAGGCAGGGCAGAGGGCAGGGGAGTCTTGAGCCACTGAGCTGGAGGATGCCTGGGAGAGGCCCTTGAGGAGGTCAGCTGGGTCCAAGCTGCCATCCTAGGGTTTGGGGGACCCTGACAGGATGAGAGGGGATGCAGAGAAGCCACACATGAGGGTGCTGGATATGAGGGGTGGGGGTAGCTCCCAGGGACCTGGGGCCAGAGGTGATTTCTTTTGTGACACTGAGGGTACAGCTTTGGTGATGCTGGGGCGGTGCCTTGGCTGCTGCCTTGGAGGGCCAGGGCTCTGCAGCTGGGAGGAAGTCTGTCTGCGAACCACCAGGTCCTCCCAGCGACAAGGACTAAGGGATGAAGGGGGGCTGGCATGAGGCCCCTCGGTGCTACAGTCCACGGGGGCTGGGATGGAGCAGAGAGTGGCTCTGGCACCCAGCCCCGTGTTTGCCAGCTGGGACTCAAGAGCGCCGTTCAGTATGTTGGTTGCACTGTGTTCCTCTTGTCTATGGCAGGCTGGGCTGGGCAGGAGGGGAGGACACCCGGAGACAGGCGTGGGAGACAACACTGGGGCATCTCCAGTGTCAAAGGACATAGCCGTGTACGGGAACACAGGGTCCACGTGTGTCTGCGAGGCTGTGGTTTCTCCCTCTGCTTTACAGAGAAGAAATCTGGAGTTGCTGGGCTAGGCAGGGGTCAGAGCCCCTTTGTTGAGGATGTGAACCCCAAAGCTTAGCAGCCCTACTGTGGGCCAGGAACTCATGTCACTGGGGGCCTCAGCAGAGACTCCAGGGTGTGTGGGGGTCAGCAGGGGCTGCTGTCCGTCATCCGTGGGACTGCGCACTGTGGCCAGGGCCCCTCCCAGCATGGCTGTGTCTGGGGCTGTTCTAGGGACAGCGGGGGACCGAGGTCACTCGACACCCTGCTGCTGTCTGCTGCGTGTTCAGCTGCTCCCCAGGTCTTGCTGGAGCAGTGTGGTGGCTGCAGGTGTGCGGGTGGTGGCCTCAGGGCAGTCGTCAGCGGGGAAAGGCCACCTGCCCACCAGGAGCCAACCCCAGGCTGTCTGGTTTCTAGTGTGTGTTCCTCGTGCCCAGCTCCATCTCCTAGTTTCTCCCCTAACAGTGGCCCTCTACAGGAGGCCAGGCCCCAGGATTCTGCTGCCCTACCAGGCCCGCCTCTCTCCCTCTGGAATCCCACGGAGAGAAGAGAGGGAGACCAGTGTCACCCAAGGACAGGATGATGCCAAAAACCACACTGTGCATGACATCCAGAGCCACCAGAAAAAGCAGCAATTACAACAGAACCCTGCCAGGCATGTGGTACACACCTGTATTTCCAACACTCGGGCGGCTGAAGCAGGAGGACTGCAAGTTTGAACCTAGCCTGGGCAACTTAGCAGCTTAGTGATAACCTGTCTCAAAATTAAAAAAAAAAAAAGTTAGGCGATATAGCTCAGTACAAAGGCACTGGCTTCTATTCCCAGTATTACACACACAAAACAAACAAATCCCCCAAAACAGAACCCGCAGTGTCAGAGTGAAGGGCCATCGGCAGGCTGAGATTTCAGTGCACTCACGGAGGAGCTGCTGATGGGGTGAGGACAGCCTGTGGGGTCTGCAGGGGGTGGACACACGCAGTTTCCCCACCCCTGCGAGGCACAGCACGCAGCTCAGACATAGGCAGGGCAGGCACCGTGGGACGAAGGGCTGCACCAGGGTTGGCTGACACAGGACCCTAGCATACACCGCCAGGTAGCACCGTCCGGGCCTCTGGGCCCCTGGGCCCCCGGCTTCTTCCGGGGAGGTAGGCTCCTGACTCTCTGGAAGCCCTTGTCGTCTTGTCTACGTCCAGGCAGCCCCTGGAGACCACAGGGGCTCCAGTGTGAAGGACAGATGTGCAGCTGGTAAGGAAAGCTGTGAATGGAGCAAAGGTTCTAGACGAACAGGCAAAGGGGGCTGGAGCCCACTCAGCACCCAAAAAGAGCAAAAGGAAACAGCTCTGCCGACCCATATCTGAGATGCGGCTTCCATGAGAGCAGCAGGATACAGAGGAAAGGGCAGCAAGGAGAGAGCTTATGGGAGGCCAGCCTGGAAATTCCCAAGAGAAACACAGAAGCGCGGAAAACAGTGTGGTGCATCCTGCCACGCACAGAATAAAAGCACAAGAAAGCCCGGTGTGGCCCACAAAGTGCAGACAGGCTGGGCAACATCGGGGTGAGGCAAGCGGAGGCAGGCAGAGGGAGGGGGCAGAGGGGCAGCCCGAGGGAGGGCGGCCCCCCGAGGGATGGCGGAGCAGGCAGTGAACTGATGAAACAATAATAAGGCACAGCCCGGCAGGCCTTTGTCTTGCCCTGTGGGTTTTTTTTTTTTTTTTTCCCCATAAGATGTTCTGTCCCAGAAATGTAACCATTTGGGCTTCAAGGTGTTCCTGCCCAGTGTAGCAAAATGTTCTGTGACTGTTTGTGCTCCAGGATGTACTTGCTCAATGTATCAAAAGTGTTCTGTTCAGAGCTGGGCGTGGTGGCACCCTCCTGTAATCCCAGCACTGGGGAGGCTGAGGCAGGAGGATCGCTGAGAGTCCGAGACCATCCTGGGCTACATAGTGAGTTCCAAGTCAGTCTCAACTACATAGTGAGACCCTGTCTCCAAAAAAGTGTCTGTTCAAACAATGTAACTGTCAGTACCTGATGTTTTTACCTAAATTTCCTGCTTCTAGCTGTCTTTGCTCTATAAGGTTCCTTTCAACTTCCTTTCCCCAACGGTATCTCTCACTGCAATTTGGCTACTTCTCTGAGCCAGCCGGCTGATACTTGAATTTTCAAACTGCCAACACTTGGCTGTAAACTTGAGCTTTTCCACTTTGCCACAACATTTTGTTCCCTGACCAGGAATCCAGTCGTGCTGGCCCATTGAACCACCAGCTCGGAGTCCGGCTGCTGGGAGCCCTCTCCAAAAAACGAGAGGGCGTGTCTCTGCCCAGCTTGGTGGTTCCTCCTTCCTGAATGAGGGTGATCTCCAATTGTGCTTGCTCTTCCTGACCAAACTTGGGAGAAGAGGTGGACGAAAAACCCCTTCAGGAGTTTAGGATAAGGTAAGGCCCCAAGGTCCAGTTCAGACCCAGTCATCCTGTCTCACAGGACAGAAGGAGATGCCGATCACCTCTCAGGGACTCAAGTCAGAGACGTTGGTCAGGGACCCCCTGAGGGTGGATGGAATGTTTTAACCTTTGAATGACTGTCGAGTGTGTGAGTGTGACTGGCGTTACCCTCAACAACTGGTGCGTGTGGCTCCGTGGCCACGGCTATGGAGTCTGATTGGTCCTCACCTGCTGTACAGCCGCATAAGAGTGACTCACCTCCTGTAACAAGAGGCTGACCGGGTGGGGGGGTGCCCGTGCACTTTAGCCAAAATGTGCCCAAGCTCCCTTGAGGGACGCAGCCAGGTGGACACCTGTGTGGTCTCCATTGGGAGGCACCCTTCCTTACACCCTTCCGGTGTTGTAGCATCGTTCAAGGGCACCACATACACCACGGGTAACAAGCACAGCAAACTCAGTGTCTTGGACTGCATGGAGCAGAATTTGAGGAAGGGATTTAGCGGGGGATGTGGAGTTAAACTAAAGCCCACGAGTTGCGGATTTCTGTGAAATAGGGCGGCCCCTGAAGGAACTGGATGTCCAGATGGTGAGCGCAGTCTGAGCGACAAGCCAGGCCACCCCGACCCGTTCCCTTCATCCATTCTTGGCCGAGGTTGCTCAGACCCTACCAGCCTGGGTCCGATTCTGCATTAGTAAGAAGGAACAGAGTCAGGTTTTTGTAGCCCAAAGTGGCGGCCAGCCCCTCAAGACCCCGAAAACACGGATTCCACGGGGTCCACCAGAAGAGCATCCTCTGCCGCTGCCTCCTCTCCTTAAGCCGCTGCCTGCGGCTCCTCCACTGGCTCCTGTTCTTCCTGAGAGCTCCCAGCCTTCAACCCCGCACTCCGGCCCCGCCCGCCATCCCACCGCCACCGGCTCAAGCAGCCAGTCCACTTCCAAGTCCCCTGACGGGCCCTCTCCACCACCTCCGGCCCGGCCTCTTCTTTATCTGCCTCTCCTGGCTCTATCCTCCAACCCCTCCACCATCCCACGCGAGATGCTTCTCCTGAGATGCCTCTCTTCAGGTGTCTGCAGTCGGCTCAGCCCCAGGTATCCAGCTGCCGGTCCGTGAGACCCAACCTCCACCCCGCATCCTGGACAATGATGCCGTCCAGCCCAGGCTCTGCTACCACCCTCTACCAGCAGCACTTCACCGCAGCTGATCTGAGCTGGGAACGAACGACACACTGCCTCACACTCTGAGAAGCCCAGGCCCTCACTGGTCTCGTGGAGTCCGGCTTCCAGACCCACCTGCCCAGTGGGGTGACTGCCGCCAGTGCTCTACACCCTGCTCAACACAGAAGAGAGGTGAAGAATCACTGCTGAGACCCCAGGGTCTGGTGCCCACCAGCCAAGAGCCAACAGATCGGGCCAAGAGATGGTTCCCGAGACCAGGCCGCAACGGGACTTTCACACCACAAGGGGACAAGAGGCCCTCGAAAGACACCTCAGGGCCATCTCCAAGGGGTATGTGCTGCTGCCAAAAAGCCAAGTAACAAGTCCAAGACTGCTTCCGTGCCACAGAAGACAGACAGAATCACCCAGTGACTTCGATGAGTGACCATGAGGTGTTCCACATCCTCACCCTGTTCACTCTTGAGACTGCTGAAAATCAGTGCATGGTCGATGCTGCTTTTGTGGCCCAGCCTGCTCCTGACATCTGCCACAAACTCCGAAACCTTGGGGAGTTTACCGGCATGAACGCCGCTTGGAGCTGCTTGAGGTCACCACAAAACTCTTTGTTAACTGAGACCATGAAGCCCAATGAGAGGCAGAAAGAAAAATAAAACAAAAGGTCTCATTCTTTGTGGCTGTGCTCAGAAAACTAGATCCTATTTACAGCCTGGGACCATCATGTAGGTCAGGGAAACCAACTACAGATACCCTTGCACCCTGACCAATGTACCTATTACAAAGAAATCAGACACTGGAAAGCTGAATGTCCCAACCAAAAGCAAAGCACCCCAAGCCAAAAGCTTCTGATCTCACTGGCTCCAAACAGCAGCCCAAGCCCTGCACTCAATCGGCCAGCTCCCAACAGTGCCGGTTCTCCTTACCAGTGTGAGCCCGGACGCCTAGCCAGGTTGGACTCGAAGAGACAGAGTCAAATTAGGGAAGACTGGGCTCCTTCACTCTGGGCACCTGGTTGAAATGACAGTTGGGGACCAGTCTATACCTTTTTTTCTTGATACAGAGGATGATCCCCTGCCTCGGTCCTCTGGCAGCTGTGACTCTCATCAAGGAGGCAGACAAACTGACCTTGGGACAGAGCCTCTGAGTAAAAGTCCTCCCCTCTGCTGTGACCCCACACACAATCAAGGACATGAATGGCTCTCAAAGGCCAGAATGGCCTGATATCCGGGGCAACTCTGTGAAAAATCCCAGTCCAGTGCGGACTTTACACCCTGTCCCCTCCCTGCCTGCTGAGGAGGGCCAGCCAGACGACGACGGTGAGGAAGGAACTGAGAGGTGTGCTCCAGCCGACCTGACCTCACGGAGGAGCCAACGCCCCAGCCAGATGCCAGCCTGTTCACTGACGGCGGCAGCTTCCTGCCGGACGGAGAGCGACTGGCAGGGTGCAGTCACTGCCGCCGACCAGGTCATCGAGGCGGCCCCTTCCTGGAGGGGTCGGTGCCGAGAGCAGAGCTCTGGGCCCTCATCCGAGCCCTCCGATGGGCTCGAGGAAAGCCGGGCAGCATTTATACTGACTCAGAGTACGCCTCTGCCGCTGTGCTGTCTACGGCAATGTACAAAGAGAGAGGACGTGAACAGCAGGGGAAACAGATTAAAACTAAAAGAGAGACCCACCAACTCCCAGAAGCATCTGGGAACCCAGAACGGAGGCCCTCATGCACCGCCGAGGGCACCGAAGAGGACAGGACTCTGTCACAAAAGGAAACCAGCTGGCTGACCGGGCAGCTAACGCAGCCGCCACACAGACCAGACCCAACGTCCTCGCACCCTTGCAGGGTTTCAAAGATGGTCACGTGGGATATCCAGAAACCAGGCCCACAGATGGACAACCTTTTGCCATGACAGAACAGCCTTCATCCCCGCATGCTGGGAAACTGCAGGACTGCGCGGATGAAGAGAGGGCCTGAGGCCAGGCAGAGACAGCACTCTGGGTGCTGCTCCCACCGGTGGTGACCCCGACACTGACTGTGGAGCCTGGGCTCAGGGCACGTGGCTTTCGACTCAGAGCTACGCATCCGCAGGACTGGAGATGGGCACAAGGGCAGAAGTTTCTCACACGGATGCCTAGGGCTCAGCTGTGAACCTCGAGGACCCGCTCCAGCCAAACAACTGCAAGGCAAAGGCGCAGAAGCGCAAAGTGTGGGTAGCTACCGCTTCCCTGCACCCTCGGCCAGGAGGGGAGCAGGCTGTGGAGTGGGGATGAGGAGATACAAGGGTGTGAACGGTGCGTCGTGTGTGCGGGTGGCTGCAGCTGCAGGAACTCCAGGATGAGCAGCAGGGCCCTAGGGAGGGAGCCCTTTTGGGCAAGGAGACAGCCTAGGCCGCGGGCCCCGTCCCAGAGGCACAGAGTCACTCCTATTCCAGAGACGTCAGCACCGTAGTGGTTTCTAGCCAACAGCTGAGGCTGAGGAATGGACCCATTGGCCAGTGCACAACGGGAGCCCAGGAGTGTGACGTGAAGCCCAAGGGCCACACGCGGGGCCGCACTCACGGCAAGCGAAGCTGGTGGTTCTGAGCCTCAGGGAAGATGCCATTGAGATCCACCCAGTCCAGGCTGCCGGCACCCTAGCTGGGCCCTCACTCTCAGGCTCTGTGCTTGGCATCGTGAGACCCTTCATAGGCTTGAATTAGGGCTGTGTTCGCCTCACCCTGGGTCCACCTAAGGATGGCTGTGCCCAGGAAAAGCCCCTGCCCTGCTCTGCAGAGGGGATGTGGGTGGCTGAAGTCACAGAAGAGAACAGGGATGGTCCTAGACAGCTCGGCGCTGCCCGGAGCCACGTCACGTAGAGAAAAAGAAAAGCTCACATACCAACCTTGTCCTTTATTTAAGACTTTTGTTCAGCATGGATTTTTTTTTTTTTCACGAATGTAGAGTTTTAGAAATACTGCACTGAGGGGCTGTGGTGCAGCTCCATCGAAGATGCCTGCCTGGCCTGTACCATACCCTGGTTTCCGTTCTGAACACCGCAGAAAAATAAAGGATGCCAGGGGCCAAGCATGAAGTGCAGAGGCTGAGAGGGCTGTGACAAGTCCTCCTTTCCTTTGGCTTTCGAACTAATAAATTACTACAAAAGATTACCCCAAGAATTTAAAAAAAAAAATCAGCCAACTCAAAACCGAATTTGAACCGAGAAGGAAGCTCAAAGTCCAGGAGACACCTTGGCCCACCCTGGAAGGGTGAGGGAGTCCCAGACACAGATCCACCGGTCGCTCTCACGTCAGCCCAGACGGGGCTGCAGGGTCCCAAGAATCCAGCTGTGATGCCAGCATTTCTGGGGAAATTGCCCAAGAAAGTACTGGGGACACTGAGACATGGAATAGATGCTCCCAGAGGAAATAAAGCGCACAGGAAACAATGAATCCAGGGAAATGTGTTGCTACAGTTAAATGTATGTTAAGAAGTAAAGATTTGTTTGCTTGTTTGAGACAGGATCTCATTAAATTGCCCAGGCCAGCATTGAATTTGCCTGGGCTTGCGATCTCCCTGTCTCAGCCTCCTGAGTAGCTGGGATTACAGGTGTGCACTGTTTCTCCTAGCAGAAGTTAAGGAATCTCTATTTTGAGAGGAAATAATAGGTTAAATTTAACTGATAAAATATGAGGGAAATGCACAGTAGTGATACAAAAGAGAGCATTCCAACTGTGGGAGCTGGGCGAGGGATGACTTGAAGAATGTAGCAAAACCAACTAAGAGTGCAGACCCCGCCCTGGCTTGAATTATCCCAATCCCCAGAAGAAGCTGTCTGAGGAAGCGGGCAATTGTGTGCTCTTAAAAACATTTAAGACCTCGGAAACAAAAGGACAAAAACAAAGAGTGGAAATTAACAGGAAAGGGTGCCACAGCCCCACCCCACAAGGCAGCCTCCAAGCCTCCAAGCCTGAGCCCAGGAGACTCTGTGGCTGGGACCCGGAAAGAGAGGCCGGCGGCCCACATGGCGGACCCTGAGCTCTGGGAGGAGGATGTGTGGGGTTTGTGTGCCTGGCAGGCACTGGGCACAGGGCAGCCCTAGACGGTCCCCTAGTTCCCACAGGACCTTCAGCACAGGTCCCAGTGCAGGGTGGAGGGAGCTGAGGAAGGCACAGCACCAGCCCACTCAGGCCCTGCTAGAAAGGACAGAGCCACAGGGAAACTGAGGCTCAGAGGCCCAGGCACCTGCCCCAGGGGCTGCACAAGGCTGACTGTGACTCCCTTCGACCCAGCCCCCACGACCTGGGGCCCACAGGGGTCCAGTGCCATCCTGGGCAGAGGCCAGCAGGTCAGGCTAGGACACACCCAGGACTAGCTGACACTCATCGCACCTGCCCCGTGCTGCCTGCTCCCCAGGCCATTGTCTCCTCCCAGGCCCCTGCCCAGCTATGGCCCTGCTGAGCCTGGCAGGGACACCCAGCCCTTGGGTGGCAACTGTCTACCCTGCCCGGGCTGGGAAGGAGTGAGCTGGTTACTCGTTAACATGAGGGCTGTAAATGGGACCCAGGGCGAATGCCTGGACCAAAGGCCTCCTCCGCCTCAGTGGAGCAGCTCCTCATGCCCCACATCCTCTGCCACACTGGCCAGGTGTCAAGCAAACTCAGCCTTGCCATGTGGACCAGCTGGTGGCTCTGGGCCCTGGTGGCCGTGTGTGCTGGGCAGACGTTCCGCGAGCGGGCAGAGACGATTATGCGGGTCACGCCTGTCATCGACGGGTGAGTATAGGACCACAAGGTCCTCTGCCCAGGGTGCGGTCCCAGGCTCTCGTGGGTCTCAGGTCTCTGGGGCCTGGCATGGCTGAAGGCTCTGCAGTGAGGTGTCTGGGGGATGGGGCAGGGAGTGGCGTGGCCAGGCCCCAGCTTGGGGCAAGAGATCCAGCACCCCAGTCCCCAGCTCTCACCCCCACTCTCGGGGTCTGCCGTGCCCCTGGACGCTGTGCTCATCTGACTCCCACCTCCCCCGGCTGCCCCGGGACACTTAGCCACTTCTCCCAGCCCCCACCTCTTCCCAGCTGTCACCTGTATCCTCGTGGACCCACTCTGCATGCCCAGCCATTCACCCTTTTCTTCCTGTACAGTGGGAACCCCACTTGTGTAAATGCGGCCCTCCCACCCCACTTTAGCTGCTGGAAGGCAGGCCGCTGCGCACACCAGGCTCTGGGCAGGCAGGGGCACCGAGAGCACCTGTGTGTGCCAGGCACACAGTTGCCACCTAGCAGGGGCCACTGGGCATTTTGGAGAAAAGTCCTCATGAGGGATGCAGGGAGTGGTCACCTCCCCCGTGGCTCCAGGGACCAGCAGCACTGAGGCTGGGGCCAGTGGCTCCCCTCCTAGTTGCCACTCCCCACCGGCTTCATCCAGCCTTGCCCCTGCCTGACCCTAGCTTCTCTGCTTCCTGCTGGCCATGTGGGTCAGGCTCCTCTTCCGTAGATCCCTTCTGACTGCAGCAGGGCACCTGAGCACCAGCAGAAGAGTCCAGCTCTGGACCAGGGAGGCTGGGAATGGCCGCTTCACTTCCAGGCAGACTTGGGGCAGTTGGGCACAGAGAGGGAGGCAGGCACTGGGAGTTGTGCAGAGAAGAGGAGTCATAAGAGGGCCCCAAAAGAAACAGGAATGGGTAAGGATCTGGGATGTAGGGAACTGGGATTTTCCAGTGGCAGAAGGCCAGACCAGGCTGAGGGCCGGTTGGTTTGATCTCAGATAAGAGACCCAAACAAGCAGTCCCAACAACACAGAAGCCCTCTGATTTGAGGAACTCAGTGGCTGCCGTTTCTCATGATTTACGATGGCTGCCCCAGCTCCAGCCATCACATCACTACACTAGCAAACAAGAAGGAGGATTTGACAAGGGGTATACGAATAGCCACCTATCAAGGAGAGTTTCTGGAACCACAGGACAGAATGTAGTCACAAGGCCATGCCCAGCTACAGAGGGGCCAGGAAGTCTTTTTATTCCAAGTGAGCAGATGTCCTGCTAAAAATGTGGGGCTTATTATCAAGGAAAAGAAGAGAATGGATAACATGGGCCACCAATAGTGTCCTACGAATGACTGGCCTCTTCTGCCTGCTGAGGTCATCATGCAGAGCCACACGGCGGTGGGGGGGCGTCTGGCAGCTTGGAGTGCCCCTGCCAGTGGGCAGAGGTGGCCCTGTCCCAGAAGTGGAGCTCGGGTTTTGCCCTGGCATTTGGTCCCCCACCAGGGAGGGCTGGGGGCAAGGAGGGGCCGAGAACAGTGTGGCTTCTCCCTACCCTCGGGGCTCTACCTGTCTCCTCCACGGGTCAGGCCTGTCCTCAGGCAGAGGACTGAAGTCCCGCCCAGAGCCCTGCCCAGCCCCACCCTGCAGAGCAAGGAGGGGCCCACGGTGAAGCACCCTCAGTCCACCGCCCACCTGTTCCTCCATTCATCCCACCCACCCACCCACTCCTTCGCTCAGGAATGCTTCCTGATCAGTCTGTGCAGGGGCCCGGCAGAGCCCTTCCCTCAAGTTATGTAAATCCCACAGTCCTGGAAAGTGACCCTTGTGGCAGCTTCCTTGGTGCCCAGAGAGGCCCCCAGAGCCCCAGCTGAGATGGGGCTGAAGCCTGTGCCCCTTGGCAGAGGAGAGGCCAGGACTGCTGCCCAGGTGGGGACAAGTTTTCTAGAGGAGCCACAAGGCCCGCCTGCCTCAGCCCCCGGGGTAGATCCTGGACAGGGAGTTCACATGGCCCGAGGGAGCCATTATGTAATCACCTGACATCTGGAGGACGAGGCCGCCTGTGCAACTGCTGTGCCTGGAGTGTGTGTGTGAGCGAGCGCCTCCACGTCTGCCCAGGGAGGAAACTGGGACGTGTATCTCAGGACAGGCCCACACCCCACGTCAGTGCTACTCATTTACCCTGTTCACCCCTCTGCGCAAACTGCCAAGGTCTCTCTGTGCCACAGAGGGGAAACTGAGGCACGGAGCAGAGGGGGCTGGGGTCTGAGAAGAGGCGTGGATGGAGTGGCTGAGGCCAGCCCTACAGCTCCTGGCACCATACAGTGCTGATGGTGTGCTATCTGGGGCTCGGGGAGTCTCCAGCCTCCCAGTGTGTGGGCACTGCCAGCCTGAGCCTGCATTTTCAAGGAGCTCACAGTGACACCTGGCCTCTGCCCCAGGGGTCTGGGGCCTGCCAGGCAGCTGGAGGTGGCCCTCACAGAGCCTGCTTGGCCACCAGGTCCTTTACGGGCGGAGGAGTCTCAGGAAACTGTGCTGGGGCACAGTGGGGTGCTCACAGTGCGCAGGTGTGTCTGGCAGACAGGGCAGCCTGCACCCCCACACTGGGTACCTGTGCCCCTAGGCACAACGACCTGCCCTGGCAGCTGCTGACCAAGTTCAACAACCAGCTGCGGGAAGAGAGGGCCAACCTGAGCACCCTGGCTGACACACACACCAACATCCCCAAGCTGCGGGCCGGCTTCGTGGGTGGCCAGGTAGTTCTGTGCCTCTTCGGGCACTGCCTGTCCCGAGGCCTGTGAGTGGGGCGCTGTCTGGACACGGGGTCACGCTAGGGCCCGGCCCTCAGCTCCTTCTCCTCCAGTTCTGGTCTGCGTACGTACCCTGTGACACCCAGGACAAAGACGCCGTGAAGAGGACGCTGGAGCAGATTGACGTCATCCACCGCATGTGCCAGGCCTACCCAGAGACCTTTGCGTGCGTCACCAGCAGTGAAGGTGGGCCTGGCCTGAGTGGGCAGGGGTGACGGTGTGGCGTGGTGGGACCCGGCCCCTGGATGCCAACCCCTCTTCCCCTGCAGGGATCGAGAAGGCCTTCCAGGAGGGTAAGGTGGCCAGCCTGGTAGGCGTGGAGGGTGGCCACTCCATCGACAGCAGCCTGGGCGTCCTGCGGGCGCTGTACCACCTGGGGATGCGCTACCTGACCCTCACCCACAGCTGCAACACGCCCTGGTAGGGGTGTCATGTGGTGCAGGGCTGCGGTCGGGCATGTGCGCCACCACAGCTGCCCCCAGGCACCTGCCTCGGCCTGGTGGGTGTGGGGGCGGAGGCCACCCCTCCGTGCTCTATGCCCGCTCTTTGTCCTGCAGGGCTGACAACTGGCTGGTGGACACAGGGGACGATGAGGCTGAGAGCCAGGGGCTGTCAGAGTTTGGGAAGGTGAGGGGCTCAGTCAGGGAACCTAGGAGGCAACGGGGACGGGGTCTCAACTCTCAGAAACTCGGCTTCCTCCCCAGCGAAGTAGGGCTGCTGTGCCCATCCGGGGCGGTGTTCATGGGCCCACTGGTGTCCAACACAGCCGAGTGGCCCCAGTAGTCACCTGCCCTGGCCCAGTTGCTCCATGGCCTGACCCAACCCTGTCCCTACCTGTAGAAGGTGGTGCGGGAGATGAACCGCCTGGGTGTCATGATCGACCTAGCCCACGTGTCGGTGGCCACTATGAAGGCCGCCCTGCAGCTGTCCGCAGCGCCGGTCATCTTCAGCCACTCATCTGCCTACCAGCTGTGCACCCACAAGCGCAATGTTCCCGATGACGTGCTCCAGCTGGTGGTGAGGCTGGGCACAGGCTGTGGTGCTGCCCCCTCCGGATCCTGGCCAGTGCTCAGTGCCCTTTTCTCCCAAGCAGAAGGCCACAGGCAGCCTGGTGATGGTGAACTTCTACACTGATTATGTGACCTGCTCATCAAAGGCCAAACTGACTGAGGTGGCTGGTGAGTAGGGGCAGCCAGGGGGGTGTGGCTGGGCCTGGCCAGGGACCTCACGAGCTGTGCTCCCCCAGACCATCTGGACCACATCAAGAAGGTGGCCGGGGCCCAAGCCGTGGGCTTTGGCGGGGACTACGATGGTGTGACCAGGTAAGGGTGCAGCCAGCGCGTCCTGAGCCAGGGAAGGAAGGGCACCAGGGATCTGGCTACCGTGCTCTGGAGCAGCGGGGCCTATAGCACATGCCTCGGCCCACCAGGCTGCCCGAGGGGCTGGAGGATGTCTCCAAGTACCCAGACCTAGTGGCCGAGCTGCTCCGGAGGGGCTGGACAGAGGAGGAGGTCAAGGGCGCCCTGGCGGAAAACCTGCTGAGGGTCTTCAAGGCAGTGGAGAAGGTGAGGAGGGGCCGCCCGCACCCCACACTGCCCACTGGCACCACCTTACCCTGTCCACCCGTGCCCAGGAGAGTGACCTCACGCGCACCCCTGAGGAGGAGCCCATTGCTCTGAATAAGCTGCACGGCTCCTGCAGGACGCAGTATGGCTACTCAGCAGCCCCCAGCCTCTTCCACAGGCCAGGTGCCCTCCTGGCCTCCCTGGCTCCCCTGCTCCTTGGCCTGTGTCTTCTGTGATGCCCAGATGCCAGCACCCACCAGGAGCGAGGCCTGGAGTCTCACGCTCCCCCCCACGTGAGGCTGATAGGGACGTGCTGTGCAATGCAGGGTCCTGCGTCCTCACAGGTGCAGCTCCTGAGCAGGGGCCCAGTGCCTGGACACAGAGGAGCCCAATAAAGCCTTGGCCCCTTCACTCCTGAGTTGTGTCATCAGCACCTCGGCCCTGGAGGGCAGGCTTAGGGAGGAAGACCCTAGGGACACTGGGCTGGGGACTGGAGGCGAGGACCAGGGGGCAGCCCAGGACCTCAGCAAAGGACACTGCACACTGTGCAGGGACTCAGGAGACACAGCCAGCTCCAGTGGCCATGCTACACGCACCACGCACACACCTCACCTCACCTCCGGACACTCACAAGCCTATGCCACAGCCCTGTGTACCCCTGTGTGCACTCATCTGTGCCCGCACATGGCACACCCATCCTGTCATTGGATCTGTCTCTAGCAGAGACTCAGGACCCTGCATCTGCAGAGCATGTCCCCATCAGCCTCCTGTGGAGGGGGACCATGAGACTCCAGGCACCCAACCTGAGGGGCAGGTCCCTTAGACCCAGGGACAGGTGGTAGCACCTTACCACCCACTCGCCCTCTGTGTCAGGGTACAGGCTCAGTACCTTCCATAGAGCTGAGGGCATTTTGAAGTGGCTCATGGGGTTGGTTCATTGGCACTGTGTCCAGGTGGGAGCTGCTGCACCCATGCCACCTGGACACGTGGGCAGGGCCTACTCTGCCAGTGCTGCCCCACCTGGCCTGTGGACACCAGTGAGGGCCAGGCAGGCACCCAGCTGTGTATCCGTCCCTGGCCTGCGAAGACTGGATGTGCAGTGACCACAGCCCGAGGCTGGTTCCCAGGAGTGGGGCAGTGTTGTCCCACCCAGGGTCTTGGCAGGGGCACAGGAAGAGGCTTGGCTTTTCTCCACCCCTCACAACATGCCTGGCATGGACTCAGATGGTCAAGGTCAGCCAGAACTTTTGGGGATGGCAGGGGAAAAAGTTACATGCAGGGTCTAGGGGCTGAGGTGGGACTCCTTATTTTGCTAACTGGGAAGGGGTTTTGCACAGAAGGGCTTTGAGGCTGCAAATCACAGCGTGGCATGAATGTGTGGCTCTTGGTTATCCAGAGGACGTGCGGCCGTGCACGTCTGGCAGCTGTACGCCCCCTGCAGGGTGCACTTGGGCTCTCCACACCATTCCCACTGGGCGCAATCAGGGCTGCGCTGGCCGAGCAGGGACAAGAGGGCTGGAACCCTGAGGAGTGGGCAGTGAGGCCACCGGGCAGGCAGTAAGGATCGCTGTGAGGCGACCGGGCACCAGGTGCTAAGCTGGACAGGCCATGCTGGCTGAGCACAATGCGAGCAAGGCTGATGTCAGTTCACAAAGTGATCAGTCGCATGACTGCAGCGCACCCTTGCTGCCTCCAACTCCTTGCTTGGAGGTAAGGGAGGAGGCGCCTGGGGTCTCACCTGTGGCTCCCCTGCCCAGCCAAGACCACCAAAGAAAAACTTGAGAGTTTTCAAGGATCAACTTATTTACTTCCAACAGCACTTTAGGGCAAGGGTGATCATGCTGCCCTCCTTCATGACCCCCTGCACCCCTACCCAACCAGCACCCCACACAACACTGTGTGGGGAGTCTGAAAGGGACACAGCCAGATAGCACCTGGACCCCAAAAGCTAGGCCCCACTACCCCGGTCTGCAGGTCCAGAGAGAGCCAAATGCTGCGTGTTTGGGAAGAGTCTACGCCCTGCAGGTCACCTACTTTCTACTTTGGCAAAACAAACAAACAAACAAAACAAAACACCCAGAACCCCAAAACCCTGGGAGCTTCAAGACCATGAAGTAAACTTTAGGATAGAAAAAAAGAAACCAAAACAGCAGCCTGTACCCAAAGCCCCTCGGTCCGCCCAGCTGCCCTTCCATGGCAGGCTCTCCTCACAGAGCCCCCCAGGCTTCTGAGCGGAGGAGCAGGCGGGTGGCAGCTCGGGTCACCTGTCATTTACATGGCAGGACAGACACAGGGTGGCATCACAGAGAGGCACCAGGACAGGAAGTGGTGCCACCACAGGAGCCCAGATTCCAGTCAGTGATGTGGGAGATACAGAACTCAGCCCAGGGTACCTCCAGTGGGGCCACAAGAGGATGAGGGGCCGGGCGAGGCTGTCCCTTCAGAACTGAGTGAGGGCAGGAGGCCAAGCAGGATCAGCAGCTGCCAGCTGTGGCTGGGCCCAGCCTGGATTGATAGAGGGGCAGGGGCTCCTCCCACAGAGGCCTAGGGCGGTGTTGGTGGCACTCGACATCCCTGACACACAGGTCCACTCTCCTCTCCTGCAGGGCAGTGCGGGGGTCGGGGAGCTGCCTGTCAAGTGGGCAGCCAGGATCCCTCCAGCTGCAGGGAGCAGCAAGTCAACAGTTACAACCACAGCAGGGGACGCAGGGGAGTCCAGGGTCACAGACGTTACCCACACACATCTGTGCCAACTCTACTCCAGGACACAGAGAGTGGACCCACTCTCCAACCCAGGACAAACAGGATCAGCCCAAAGGCTGCCAGGCCCGGGGGTGAGAGGAGCAGGGAGGCAGCGGCTGCAGCTCTGCAGGGTGAGGAGAGTGAGCTGGGGACAGGCGCCTCTGAGAGCCAGAACGGTGGGCAGCTAGTTCCGCAAGGCAGCCAACCTGGAAGGTAAGGCAAGACTCAGACGGGCAGGGCAGGGCTTCAGAAACACCACACCCTGTCACATGGGACCCAGAGCCCCACCTCAGCACCACTGTCATCCCCCTGGGTCTCCACAGCACAAGGTTGTCCTGCAGCAGCACTGACAGAAGCCGGCCCGGAGCAGCAAAGACCCCGCCCCAACTGAGCCGCATGACAGAAGAGTCATCACAGGGCTGACACCAAGTACCCCATCCCACGGAGGGCACGGCCCCACCTCCGCGACAGCTGGTCCTCCTGGCTGCGCACGGAGCTCTCGCCCACAGCTGAGGCGCCCTCGGGCAGCTGGCTGAGCTGGTCCAGCACCTCAAGCCCGTTCTCCTCGGCAATCTGCACGATGAGGCTGTCCACCTGCTCCTGGGGCGTGGTCAGTGTGGTGGCCGAGCTCATGGAGTCCTCCATCACCTGAGGGGATGTCGGGGCAGTGGGGACTGGGCCACAGGGACCCCAGACTCGCGGAGCCCCATCCCACCCCACCCCATCTGTGTGGTGCCTCTGCTCCAGACCCTTGCCGCCCACAGGGAGCCCTCCTGCCACCACCCAGCCCTGCCATTCTGTGCCCACCTCTTGGGGGTACTTCCCGCACCATTTTGTGCTTGTGCTTGCCTGGGCCTCCCTGGCAGGGCGCTGAGTGCCCACCCTCTCTCTGGCCCCACCAGAGATGCACTCAGAGGGCATCTGTGGAGCAAGCCACCCCTCCTGAGACACTGCTAACAACAGGCCACGTGGCCACATACCGACGTGTGTACATCCAGATTTTGCACCTGCTGCTCGAACCTGTCCATCACCGCAGACACCTTCTGCAGGTCCATGGAGCTCAAGGCCTTGTCTAGTGCTTTGGTCACCTGAGCCATGTTCTTGGTCACCTGGGCCAGAAAGGGCAGTGGAATGGGACAGGGTCACCCACAGGTGCTCCCCTGACTCAGGAAATGCTACAGGCTGAACCACATGCACAGGAGACCCAGGTTACGGACACCTGGGGGCCAGTGACAGCACCGTGGGGCTCCCAAGGGGTCAGACGTGACCTCTGTGGCTCATGGGAAGTTGTGTGGACCTCACCTGGGAATCCCTTTCCAAGCCTGCGGGTGTCTGTGCCAGCATGGCTCCTGCAGACCTGGCTTCCCTCTGCCCTGTGACCGCCCTTCTGGTCACCAGAACCCTTCAAAGGGGGCACTCACCCCCTTCATGGTCACGGCTGTCTGCACCTTGGAGGCCACTGCGTCCACGCGGGACGCCATGCGCAGCCAATTCACGCCCTCATTCTTCTTGCGGATGGCGTTCTCTGCATATACCCGGGCACACTCCACATTCTTCTGCTGCAGGGCCTAAGAGCCGAGGAGCATTTGTGGGTACCTGGGTGGTCAGGGCCCTCTGCAGCAAGCTTTGTGCCAACCCCTGGGGACACAGCTCACTGTTGCGGGGGACTTGCAGTCGTCCCCAGGGTGCACATCAGGAACACGAGCGAGGTCCAGGCCCGCACAGGAATGGGCTTCTGAGGATGGAGGGTGGCGGTGGGCAGCCTGCGGGGGCTCCAGACCCCCAAAGAGCTCAGCCCAGGAACACAGGGCAGCATGGGTGACACTCAGGGTCTGGGGGCCCAGCCACAGGCGGAAAGGCACAGAGCACGGCGACTCAGGCTACAGTCAGCTGCCTGTATCCTTTTGGTCTGGGAGCCGTGAGTCTGGATGAGAAGTCCCCAAGTCACACCACAGGGCTCCTTCACCAACAAGGTACCATTTTAAGAGCCACGTGGACTTGGCTCACAGTCTCCACCAAGAGTAGCCACCTCTCGCTTTCCTTCTCTTGGCCTCTCCCAGCAGAGGCTTCATGAGTCTTGTTCTGATTCCCTGGAAGGCAGCCTGCACCTCTACCAGACTCCAGTGCGTGAGGCCCAGCTCCACAGGAGAGGCGGGAGGAGCAACAGGACCATGGTGGAGAGCTAGAAGCCCATTCCCAACAGCTCAGAGTAAACCCAGGGGTAGGAAAGGAATATAAGGGAGGACAGAGAAAACCAACAGGCTGAAGATGGAATCACCTTGTTCCTGTGTGCCTGCTCGGCTCAAATCATGACACAAAAAAGGACAGATGCCAAAACAAAACAGAAACTAAAAATATGGGTAAAAACATTCCTGGACCCAGGCAGGCCACGCACCTTCTTCACCTTGGCCTGCTCAGCTTTGGAATCCTTCTCCGCCTTCTTGGCGAGCTTCTCCAGCTGCTTTGCTGTGAACTGGAAGAACCCATGTGTCACATACACAGGATCCAGGAAGCCCTCTCAGGCCCTGCCTGTGTGTGTCATGGCGGCCACCCTGGGGCTGTAAGACGCTCATCATGTGAGGAAGGACACCTCATTTCTGTGAGAACAGGGCCACAACAGGCTTTCTAAAATTCATGAACACCCCAATCCCAACCGTCCCCTACAGCCAGGGTGACAGCACCACACTGACCCTACGGCTGCTCACAGAAGGGCTTTCAGCTTAGGAGAGACTGCTCTCTCTTTCAGCTTAGGAGAGCAAATCTGCTCCAGGGTGGCCCCCAAACAGCACAGAGCTCCAGGTAAGTACTCCTTGAAGTAGTCTCTTCACAGAAGACTGCACATCTGACCCCCGAGGCCTAACTGCCCCACCGACACCAACAGGAAGTGACATCAGAGTTCCCAAAGCACCTCTGGCCACCCCAGTCTGAAGCCAGAGATGGGCCTGGCCACCAGCATGGCACAGGCTCACAACCCTGTAGGCCCTGACCTGGCGTCTCCCATAGTCATGGTTGTAGTGAGGGTGTCTGTCCACAGCAAAGGCATCTTACTGAGTCTGAGGTACCGTGAGAATATTCCAGAGCTGTGTCCTACAGCTTGAGCACCTTCCTCCCACTCAGCATCTCAGAATCAGCAATGAAGAAGCTGATCCTGGGTGACAACTGTGGGAAGCTCTAAAGGAACATAGCAGAAGCACTGGGCTATTACGAAGCTACAAACACCACCCCAACAGCACACTTCCAGTGTGACTGTAACCTGGGATGGGACGCTAGAGCAGCCTGCAATCCTAAATTTTGGGGAAGCAGGGGCAGGAGGATCATAAGTTCAAGCCCAGCCTGGGCAACTTAGCGAGACTCTGTCTCAAATTTTAAAAAAGGTGGGGAGGAGGGATGTAGCTCAGGGTGATGGCTCTGGGTTCAATCCCCAGTACCACCACAAAAAGAAAAGACTTTTCACAGATTTGAGGGAGTTTTAAATGCTTTGCAGACCATCTAGGCATGCGCATAGACCTGAACTGTGCTTCTTGAAGATGATGCTCTTTCATGGAGTCACCTGCTTCCACTGAGTGGAATACAAGAGCCAATGTATCATTCAGCTACTCCACGATCCTGCCTGGGTCAGCAATCTGCGGCAGTTGCTCAATGGTTACAATCTGCCCTTGACTGTTTCTGGGAATCTGCATGTTTCTGGGGACTTGTTTCACTTCTTTTCACTTGTTAACCAGCAGGGCAGGGCTGGGATGGACAGTCCTTGGGCACATACCTTCAACTGGAACAGCGTATCTGCAAAGACAGAGGAAAAAGTCTGAGGTCTTTAAGAAACATGACAAGTGGTGCCTTCCAGCAAGAGACAGACTAGATGGTCCCATGGACACTGGAAGGGAACATGGAGCACAGATGTGGATGGCATTCACCCGGGCTGCTGCCCAGCCTGGTCCTTATCAGCCACAGGGTTCAAGCCAACACAGACCCCCACCCTGAACCTTTTCCTCACTGGGAACATGGGACAGTACAGCCACCCACAAAGGGTGAGACGGAGAATACACCAGGGGTGTGCACAGCCCTCTCTCCCTCATGGTAAGAACCTGCAGCCGTGATTTACGACCAATGACACTTCACCAAAGACCTTGGAATTCTTTCCTAACTTAAGGTTTAGTATTTGACAGTCTACTTTTTTACATACTCTATCTCCCAAAGATAAGTGGCAACAGCAAGGTGACAACCCTTTGGCCACCAAAGTTGGCTCAGTGGCAGCTGCCACTTAGCCACTGCATCAGGCTCAGAGCACCTTCCCTAACCACACTTGACTGTATTAAGTAATGCACCACTGACCAAACTTGCTACTTGTTCACCAAAACTCAGGGCCAGGTGGATCAGACTGAGCTCAGTCTACTCAATTTCTAACCCTGCTCCCAAGAAGGTTCACCCAGCAGTCCAGGTGCACACCAAGTGTCCACAGATGAGACCAAGGCTCCCAGGTGACACCTGGATTTTGGACGAGCTCTGCCACCACCACACCGCCATGCCTCAGTGCATGGATCAAGTCCAATGTCAACTGGAACTCCGTCACCAGACATGGGGTGGATAAAACAATGTCGCCCAGGTGTGGCCCATCCACCTGGCCAGACCTGCCTCAGTGCTCTCATCTAGACTGTGGTGTGATCAAAGGAGCCTTACTGGGCTTAAGAAAAGTCCCCTAAAAGAGTCAAGTGAGCTGTGGGACACCAAACTAAGCTTTTCCAAGGGGTGTGGGTGTGTGTGTGGGTGGGGGCAGTTAAGGTAGGCAGGCTCTGCCTATTCAATCTGCACACAGCTCTTGCACATTTCCTTTACAATGGTATGGTTCGCAGTTTTGTACATTTCAGAAGGTGTTTTTTAAAAATAAAAAGGTCTATCACATGGCGGGGGGATTTAACTCAGTGGCATTGCCACCTGCCTCACAAGCGCAAGGTCCTGAGTTTGATCCCCAGTACATCATAAACATTTTGCAAATGGAAGCACCTTTATCTTGTCATTGATTCTTCTAGTTCTTTTTTTGCTTTTAAATAAGGTCTGGCTACGTAGTCAAGGCTGGCCTCGGACTCCAGATCCTCCTCTCTCAGCCCAGTGCTGGGAGTACAGGTGTGTCCCCGACACCCAGCTCTTCTAGTTCTTTAGGATCCCTGAGCTCAGGGCACCCGGAAGTGGAAGGGGAGTAGGGAGTCATCTGCCTCCTGTCTCCCATCGATCTCAAAGAGCTGCTGTGAGGCAAACTTAGGGCAGTAAGAACTTACAGCTTTTGACTGGGTCACTGCTGTTTCTCTGGGTGGTGTGCTGGGGTCAAAGGGTGCAATTGTCACCTTTTCTGGTACCCTCTGACCCCACATTCCACGGCCTCACAGGCCGAAGAGGATGTCGCTATTCTTTCACAGTATGGAACTAGCGGGAAGGAAACCATGGCGGGCCAGGGACGCAGGAGGGGTCTGGGGTCCAGGCCTCAGGACGGCTTAGGGTGGAGGCCCGGGGATCGGGATCCGGGTCGAGGTTCGCCGGACCAGAGTCGGGTGGGATCCGCTGTCCAGGCCCAGGTGATGGGAATCGGATCGGGACCAGGGATCGGGCGTCTACGAATCCCCACCCGCGGCCCCAGCTGGGCGGCGGCCCTTACCGTCCATGGCCGGTCCCGGGCGCACCCCTCGGGGTAGCGCAGCG
>NW_022900944.1:48855794-48861365 GCF_012274545.1 Fukomys damarensis
GGGGTGGCAGCTCCCCTATGGGACTCTCCAAGAGCAAGCCCAGTGACAGGAGAGGTAACGGCGCCGCCGCCCGACGAAGCCCGGACTCCGGGCGGCGGAGAGCTGGGCGCTGTCGCCCGGATTCAGTAAGCCGTGGGTCTTACTCGGTGCCCGTGTATTGCAGGCGAGGAGCAAAAGAAGGGATCCCCCTATTCGTCTGCTAAGTCTAAGGACAAGTTGTTGGAGAAGCGGTTCCAGGAGTCTAGACAGGCTAGCGAAGAGACCGGGAAGCCCTTGGACAGCCTCCTCCTGGCGACGGCGACAGCCCCACACAGAGAGCCTTTTGCTTCGTTGGAAGGTAGGTGACCTCAGGAGGCCTGCACCGTCGCCGAGGCAGTCGGGGGTGGGGTGATTAGGGTCCCTTTTTAAGGCCTTGATGAGACTGAGCTGATGGGGGACACCTGTAACCCCAGCACTCTGTAATGCCGGGCTGGGGCAGGAGGATCGCGAGTTGGAGCTCAGCCTGGGCAACTTATACAAACCGTGTCTCAAAATAAAAAATAAAAACTGGGCTGGGGACATAATTTAGTTCTAAGGCCCTGGGTTCAATCTTCACTACTCAACCCCTGCAAAAGCCAGGAAAAAGCCCAAATACATATTATCATGTGCATTGGGGCAGTGTTAAATATTTAAAAGGTTAAATATTTAGAGGTGTGGTGGAAAGGTCCTTCTGGCCCCCAGACTGGTGTTAGTAGGGGAAGCAAAGGGCACAGGGAGAGCCTTGTCCCAGGCGTGGCTGTGACCTGGTGACCAGAAGACAGTTCCAACAGGAATTCTAGAAGGGCCAGGAGGTGTAAGTGGGAGAAGCTGCTCCCTGCTGAGACATGGTAGAGCGTGGGTTGACCAGGGCTAAGATGTGGAAGGGTGACAGGAGGAGTACTGGCCTGTCAGGGGACAGGGACAGCTCAGACTGAGACGCTGGCCGCATTAGTAAGGGCTGCCGCAGGAGGCAGTTTGAAATTCAGGTGCTGGGCTTGGGTGAGAGGCTCCAGTTTGAACTTGGGAGCCACTTAGTCAAGGGCTGCAGGAAGGGTCACTGTCCAGGGGGAGCCATGGGAAATGTTGCCCAGTTCTCCAGGTGCTTCCACCTGCAGTTACAGAAAAGCCAAAGCTAGGTCGGGCCACGGATTTAGCTCAGTGCCACTGCACCTGCCTTGCAAGTGCAAGGTCCTGAGTTCAATCCCTGGTACAATAAAAAAGAAAAAAGAAAAGAAAAGCCAGGTAGGTCAACTGTCACTGAGGGTTAAGGACTCAAAGGAAGGGTCAGAAACAGGCATCCAGAGCAGTTGCTCAGCAGTGCAGCCGTGACATCGAGGCCTTTGCCATCCTCGGTGTCAGGGACGTCTTCCTTCATAACCCTGGGGAGCCCGAGTGCTCTGGGTGTCACTTGCAGACTCTTGAGAGCCTTCTCCCTGCTGCCTGAAGGCCAGGCACCCTTCCTGGTGGGATTAGCTCTTGAGGGACCAGTGGAACCAGGAGTCAGGGAGAGGACAGGACCTCTGCCGGTGAAGAACTGTCATTTGGAAGGGCACCACCAGTGTCTGTCACTCAGTGTCACTCAAGGGTTAGAAGAAGGTAGATGTGAAGGGAAAACAGCCAGACACAGAAGTGCACACCTGTGATCTCACTACTTGGGAGACTGAGGCAAGAGGATTACAAGTTTGAGTCTCACCTGGGGAACTAGGCTCTGTCTCAAAATGAAAAATAAGCCAGGTGAAATGGCACATGCCTGTAATCCCAGCATTGGGTAGGTAGGCTGAGGCAGGAGGATCACCAGTTCTTAGCCAGCCTGGCCTGCACAGTGAGACCCTGTGAGGATGGGATTTCAAGACAGATGGTGAAGGCTGAGGTTCCTCCAACAATGGAACGATGTCCTCAACAGGAACAAGGAACAAGCCCCTGCCACATGCTGCATTGTGGAGCAACCCCAAACTCCACGCCCAGAAAGAGAAGCTAGGACCAAGGCCACACACTAATGACTCTCTGTGTATGAAATGTCCTGAAAGGGAGAACAGTAGAGAGAAGCGGTCTGTAGCCGGCTGGAGCCAGGGGTTGGAGTGGGGATGAGTCCACAAGGGGACTTGTGGTGATGGAAATGTGCCTAAAACTGCATCTAGGGCCGCAGAAAGAGTAAACTGTGCTGTGTATACACACCAGGTCTCCTTGATGAAGGTAAGCATTGTGAACTAATACAAATAAGAATTTGAGGGCTGGGGATTTAGCTCAGTGGTTCCAGCACATGCCTCACAAGTACAAGGACCTGAGTGTGATCCCAGGTACCAAAAAAAGAAAGGAAAAAAAAAAAAAAGAATTTGAAAGAACAAAACAGCGTTTGGCTGGGTGCAGTGGTGTGTACCTGCAGTCTTGCTCTTTGGGAAGCTGAGGGAGAGGATTGCTTGAGGCCAGAGGTTCGAGGCCAGGCTAGGCAATGTGATGAGAGCCTGTCTCCAGAGAAACTTGCACCGGCGGTGCCCATCTCCGAGGCCGGGAGCCACACAGGTGTGGGCTGCAGCACGTGGTCCTGGTCTCTCATCTCCAGCCCAGGCCAGGCTATGAGGAAATGAGCCTGAAGGAGACTCTGAGGCCCTGGCTGCTCCACCCAGCTGAGCCCACCAAGGTGCAGGTCAGTAACACCTGCCTGCAGCTTCTGGGACCCTGCGCAGTCACTGCTCAGACACATCTGTGCTGCGCTCCTGACCCATGCATTTGTGAGGAGGAAGAATCAGTGCTTTAAGCTGCGGGTCTGGGTGAGTGGAGAGGCGGTGGCAAAGGCAAGTCAAGGGGAAGCAGAGGGGTGGAGAGGAGTTTGTCCTGAGTGGGCACCGAGGGGCTGGGGCGGAGTGTTGCACTACTCGCTGCTGCTTCGTCCCTGGAGGCTTTGTGCTACAGACCCACATGTGTGCTCCTGCAGAGAGAAGCACAGCACCGACTTACGATCAGCCTCTTCCAGAAATGCTGGAAATGCTACTGGAAAATAACCCAGTTCCTTCAATGAATAAATGGCACAAAGGAAGGAGAGGTTATTATAATGAACCAAAAATTCAGTGTGTAAACCTAGGCTGGACCAGCCTTGTTTCTTACTCATTTATTTTGGTACCAGGGATTGAACTCAGGACCTTGCATTTGCGAGGCAGGCATGGGCACCTCTGAACTAAATCCCCAGCCCATTATTTACTTATTTATGGTTTTTTGAGACAGGGTCTCACTAGATAGCACAAGCTGGCCTTGAACCCGAAGTCTTCCTGCCTCAGCCTCCCAAGTGCTGGGATGACAGGTGTGCATCTGTGGGGGGTGGGTTGTCTTGACAGTCACATTTTGTATTAGGGAATAATACGGGCTCTGGGTTAGTTTTCTTAGAGGTGATAATGCTACTGTAGTTAAGCTAAAATAGTCCTCATCTGGTAGATATACTGTACTGTGTAGGGTTAGAGTTATCTGTCTGGAATTTGCTTGAAAATACTGAGGCAAAGGAAGAGAATATCTGGGCTGTGGTGCCACACCCACTGCATAAGCACAAGCTCCTGAGTTTGACCCCGGTACCGAGGAAAAGGAAGACGGGCCGACAGTGACGGCAGCTACGTGGTGCAGACACAGGTGCCGCACTGTGCTTTTCCACGTGTTTGAGAATTTCCGCAGTAAACTTATTCTGAAGGTAGAATCTGCTAAGTTATAAGAGGATTTTGAAAAATAAACTGAGGTAGGGAAGTGGGGGGAGATTTTAGACGTGTTATGGACATGTTCCAGCCCCCCATGACGAATGTAAGCATATGCTGCAAACATTCACTAACAGCATTTAAAAAAATAAAACTAAGAGACATTCTGTCAGCTAGTTATCCTGGTTTTGTTGTTTATTTTTGTTCTCTTGAGAAAAGATCTCTCTGTGTAGTTCAGGCTGTCCTCGAACTTGAGGTGATGTTCCTGCCTCAGCCTTCTAAGCGCTGGGATCATCAGTGTGCACTACCACACCAGCTACCTGTCAGCTCTTTCTTTCTTTCTTTCTTTTTTTTTTTTGGTACTGGGGATTGAACTTGGGACCTTGCACTTGTGAGGCAGGGGGTGGAACCACAGAGCTAAATCCCTGGATGTCGGCTGTTTTAAAATTCCATGCTGGTGCCAGGTGTGGTGGTGCATTCTTGTGATCCCAGCTACTCGTGAGCTGTGGCAGGAGGGGGTGTATCCCGTGGCAGAGAGCTTGCCTGGCATAGTGATGCCCTGGATTCAACCTAGCGCTGAGGGAAAAGGCCTGTGTCCAAGGGTCTCAGCTGTGCCACTTGGCACCGTGGCTTAGCTAGATGACAGAGAAAGAGGAGGCAGACTCAGTATCCGACCTCAGGCTGGGGCAGTGAGAGGGTCCCGGGCCTTTTCTACCTACACTCACATTGGCCACGTCGGTTCCCCAGTGTCCATACTGCCCTGCGGTCGGGATGGTGTGGACTCAGGGAATGCGAGTGGTGGTGCACAGACTGCTGTGAACACTCTTTCAACTTTCTATCAATGTACACATATTTTAATCATTTTAACAATAAACTCAATAAAAAATAATTTTAAAAAGTCTCAAAATTTGTAACACTTAAAATGTAGTTTTGGCAGGGTATCGTGGCACAAGCCTGTAATCCCTGCACTGAGGAGGCTGAGGCAAGAGAATTGCTATGAGTTCAGGGCCAGCCTGGGCTACACAGTTCAAGGATAGACAACTACGTAGCAACACCCTGTCTCAAACTAATATTAATAATAATAATATTAATGATAATAAAATCTGGTTTTAATGGGAAAAAAGATCAGCTGGTAGTGTCGATTCTCTATATTAGGTCTAATGGTGCACACTTGTAATGTCAGCTATTCAGGAGGCTGAGGCAGGAGGATCTCAAGTTCCAGCTTAGTATGGGCAATTTAGCAACATCCCCATCTCAAAACAGAATAAAAAGGATGTAGCTCAGTGATGCTTGTGTGGCATGCATGAGCCCTTGAGTTCAATCCCCAGTACTAAAAGAAACAAGAAAAAAAATCAATGAAATAGAAAAAGTGGAGAACAAGGCACGTATGTGTGTAATAGGTGTATGATAAAGCTGGCACCAAAAACAAGTGGGAAGGGAAGGGTATTATGTGATTAATACTGCTAGGAAAGTTGTCTAACACTTCACAGCCTTGTGTCATGCAGTGTGATAGATGACTTCCAGTTGGCCACAGTGAGAAGAAAAAGAGGAAAGTGTAAACCTTACTTTGACTTCCCCACATAGAGCACCTTCTGCAGCCTCAGAGAAGGCAGTCCCAAGCAAATAACTGCAGGACCTGATGACATCAGTAGTTAAAACCTGGGCCAGGTGAGGTGGTTTGCACCTGTAATCCACACTCAAGGGGCTGAGGCAGGGGATCGCCATGAGTTTGAGGCCAGCCTAGGTACATCATGAGCTCAAGGCCAGTCTGACTGAACTATACAGTGAAACCCTGTTTTTTAAAAAAGAATTAGTTGCAAGCACAAAGACCCAAGTTCAATCCCCGGTACAAAAAAAAAAAAAAAAAAAAAAATCTCTG
>NW_022900944.1:48862248-48868661 GCF_012274545.1 Fukomys damarensis
ATATATATGTATTTGTAATATATGCAAGGGGCCAAAGACTAACATGTGAAACGAACCTGTGGCTCAGACACCTTTCAGAAGGACAGGTCTCTAGAAGGCAGGGAACAAGCTCCTGCCCACAGCCCACGGGGAAATGGGACTTCAGTCCTCGACCCCAACAGGATTGCATTCTGTCTCCCACTGTGGTAGCCGGCAGAGGACCCAGCCTCGCCACACCCAGACTCCTGTTCCATGGAAGCTGAGGTAATAAACGTGGTGCTGGTTCGGCCACTCGTTTGTTTTTGTGGTCATTTGTGGTGCAGCATAGAAAAGGGACCAGCATAGAGAGCTCAAGTGAAGCGCAGTGGTAGGCTGCTGGCCCAGTGGACTCTTGGATTCTTCTGCACAGTAGCCAGGTGTGGTAATGCACATCTGTAGTCCCAGCACTATGGGAGGCTGAGGCAGGAGGATCACAAGCGTGACTGTAGTCTGAGCATCTTAGTGACTTAGCGTAGACCCTGTCTCAAAGTAAAAAACATAAGGACTGATGTGACAAGTCCCTAGGCTGAACCCCAGTGATACCATGGGATGGATGTGACAGATTCCAGGCTCTTGTGTAAGATGAGCAAAGGTTGCACATGTACATAAATGGTGATCACAGGAAGAAGTGCTCAGAGGAGATCTGAAAGATGGTGCTGGGCTGACAGGAAAGTAAAAAGCACACAGATGAATCAGGCGTTTGCCCCTCCCCTCCCCTCCCCTCCCCGTACCAGGGATCAAACTCTGGACCTTGCGCTTTTGAGGCTTTTTTTTAGCTCAGTGGCGGAACCACTGAACTAAATCCCTGGCCTCTTCAGGTTTTTCTAAGAAGTGTGTCCCAGCCTGGTGCCTCTTGCTGGTCTCGGTAAGGGGGACAGGAATGACTGACAGGGTTCCGGGTCGCTCTGAGTCAGGGCGCGTTCTAGAGTTCACTCTAAGTCACAAGACGCAATGGAAGAAGGGTTGGCCCTGGGTTGCTGCCAAATTCAAGTGGGTGGTGGGGGTGGTCTCCCAACCTCCATTGTGCTGCCAGTGCTACTAGTACTGAAAGAACAAAATGAAACAGAAGTACAGAGAATATGTATCAGGAACCCTAAAACATGCACATTTCTAAATGATTAGAAGTCTTGTTTGGAGGCCAGGAATGGTGGTGCACACCTGTAATGCCAGTACTGGGAGGCTGAAACAGGAGGATCACTGAATTTGAGGCCAGCAGGAGCTACATAGTGAGTTCAGGGCCAGCCTGGATTACACATAGAGACTCAAAAAAAAAAATGTTGTTTTGACTAGAAAGCTTCAATAATATAAAGGTGTAAATTCTGTTAAGTAAATCAAATACCAAAACCCCCCGGGTCCTTTGAGGAACATAAGTAGATTGCTGAGCAGTTCCTCTTGGAGACACCAGGAGTGGGCGGGCAGAGCACGGGGCTGCGGCAGCCCGGCACACAGCGTGGAGCTCAGGCAGCGGAGACCAGGTGTCCTGAGGTTGGACAGTGGCCTGGACACAGTGGGAAACAGCTTATCGGTGTGCTGACCTCACTCTTTACTCAGAAGTCCACAAAGTTTGATATAGAAAATAAAACTAAAAGTACTAAATGAAAATGGTTAAATGTTTTTATCAGTTTAGAATAGCAAATGCTTTTCTCAGTCTTCTGGCAGAAATATAAATGGATACATTTTTGGGGGGTGGTGGGAGTGAACCCAGGCCTCCTGCGTGCCAAGTATGTGCTCTGCCAATACGCGATAATAATCTTTATAGAAAATAATTTGACAATATCTACCAAAATTTGAAAGCATTTATACAGTTTGACTCAGAATTCACCCAACTGATAAACTCTCATAGTGTGTAAATATATAACATGCCGGGAATCCCAGCACTTGGAGGCTGAGGCAGGAGGATCGCTGTGAGTTGGAGGCCAGCCTCAATTACAGAGTGAGACCCTGTGTCAAAAAATGAGAGTGAGAGAGAGACAAAAAAAGAGTCAAAGCGACAGACATAGAGACAAAGAGAAAAGCAAGCAAACAATGAAAAGGATTTAAAAATCTGAAATAATTTGCACTCTGCACATTGCAGAGAGCTGGGTGCATGAAGGATGGGACCCCTGGACAGAAGAGAAGCCAGGGCTGTGTGCAGGCCATGGGCACAGCTCAGCCGTGGTGCTAGGTACTGAGTGTGAGTGTAGGCCCGTGTGGGAAGGTGGGAACCATGGTGTGCATGTTAAATTTTGCATTAGTAATGTTGGCAGTGCACAATGATTACATTCACCATGGGGAACTGGTACATGTATATAAGCATGTGCGATCTTTACGTCAATTGTATTTTTTCAAGACAGGCTTCTCACTAAGTTGCCCAAATTGGCCTCAAAGTTAAGATTCTCTTGCCTCAGCCTTCTGAGCAGCTAAGTCTGCAGGTATGTGTCACTATCTGGATATTTTTTATTAACTTAATTATTTTTTTGGGTGCTAGGGATAGAACCGAGGGTGTGGTTCATGTTAAGCACATCCTACCGCTGAATATCTGCTTTAATTGAAAACATTCATCCGCCGCCTGCCTTGCAAGCACAAAGACCCGAGTTCGATCCCCGATACCAAAAAACAACAACAACAACAACAAAAAAAAATTCATAACTTTTAAAAGGCATAACATAGAAGATGATTTATAATCAATGTCAAAATGAATCTGCCAACTTACCGAAAATACAAAATATGGTGAAGCGTGATTTTCGGCTTCATATAGAGACAAGAGGAAGGACAGCCTGGGTCCCGGCACGGCCGTCCACCTCTCTTGACACACATCAAGGTTGAAGACTGGGTCCCCGTATCTTCCTCTTCCATCCTGACGACTGGTCCCTGGCAGTGAGTCAGCTCCCTGAAATGTTACTGCTGGGGATCTGCTCACGACCAGTGCCATTGTGGTCTGTGCTTACTGCAGAGCTCAGTATGGCTGGCACAAACGCAGCCTCCATGACGCTGTCAGGCTGGGTGTGGCTCAGACAGAGCGCTGCCCTGGCTGGGGCAAGGCCTGGTCCATCCCTGGTACAAGAATAAGTAAACACCATTGCTGTCATCGCCAAGGACTGTTCATCCTACTGTGCATCCAGCCCTCAAGGGCTCAAGGTACAAAGTGTGCTGCACAACTGTGTGACCAGTGTGACTTTTTTTTGTGGTTTTTTTTGCAGTATGGGGGATCAAACTCAGGACCTTGCATTTGCAAGGCAGGCACAGCATCACTGAGCTATGTCCCCTGCCCTGAGTGTGACTGTTTGTGAGGATCTTTTTAGTTTTTTGGGACAGGGTTTCACTATGTAGCCCAGGCTGGCTTCAAACTCAGTGGTTCTCCTGCTTCAGCCTCCTGAGTGCTGTGACTACAGATGTGTGGCCCCACGCCTAGCTGTAATTGTGTTTTTAAAGCATGTGGCCTAGTGTTCTGTGCGGTGCTGACAGGCGCCGGGGCACGCCCTCCCGTGCCAGCCTTGGAGTCACGGTGTCACCCCAACCCTCTGATCCTCTCCCGTTCCTCATAACCAGAAAATACACAGGAACAGCATCATCAGAAGGTCCATCTCTAGAGCCTGCAGGAAGCACCTGGCAGAGTCCTGTGGGGGAGATTTGACCAGAAAGAATCCTGGAAACCTGGACACGGCGGCCTGCATTGCTGCGGCAGAACTGCATCCCGTCTCTGTCCCCACAGCTGGCTGGTGGCACGTGAACTTCTTGCAGCAGGTGTCTGGGATCCACTTGGGCCGTGCAGCATCTCTCCTGCTAATGTGGCCTGGCTCCTCTCCTCCGGCCCACACGGGCCGCGCTGTGCAGGACGCGTCCCCACCCACTAAATGCCTGGATGTTTTATTCCCTCTAGAGAAAGCCAATGTGAAGCAGAAGCCGAGCAAGAAGAAAGCTGTCATTCCACAAATCGTCATCACTCGGGCTTCCACCGAGAGCCTAACCAGCTACAGTTCCCTGCGGAGCGAGGAGCAGAGGACCATTCAGGAGCAGGCCGACTGGGGCCCCTACTCACGACACAGGAGCCCCAGCACGGCCGCTGCCTTCAGCCCTCACGCCAAGGAATAAATGAGCGCAGGGAGCCGTGTGTACACTGAGTCTTGCTCGGCCCTGTGGGGAGCCCGTGTACTACATGCTGCACCTATGATCTAGTTCCAAGCCTCGGGGACTGGGTGGAGAGCAGGAGGGACCGGCCCAGGGTGCGGAGTGTACCACGTGAACGAGCTGGCACATCCCCAAGTCTGTGGGAAGTGGCTGGCTGTGCAGAGCTGGGGACACGGGTGGCTTGATGGCCCTTTAGAGGGTGTGAACGCTGTGCCCCAAACTCGGGAACAGGTCAGAGTCTGAGGACTGAGCTATGGTGTGATGCTCGGGCAGAGCAGTGGAAAGTCATGTTGGTGAGGGCTCCTAGCTGACCGTGAGCTGACCCAGAGTGCTGAGGCCCGAAGGGCCAGGTGTGTTGGTGCGCGCCCGTAACCAGCACTCTGGGAGGCTGCAGCAGGACTGCAAGACCGTATTGGGGGAGGGCAGCCAAGAGCCAAGACACTGAGGCTGTGGAAGTGGCCTTGCTAGAGCTGTCCTCTCTCTGGCTCCATGGACAAGAGATCTCTAGGGTGCAGAGCCAGCTGGGATCCAGTGTGGCACTGCAGGGCAGCCTCTCTGATGGGTCACCTCGCCGCAGCCTCAGGCCAGGGTGCTACAGAAGCCCTGCAGGCCTATCTAGTGTAGGAGTGTGTACACGTGCATGCGCGCGCGCACACACACACACAGTCCTACTATATAGTGTCATGTCTAGTATTCACACACATGTATTATACACTCACATGGTCCTATCTAGTACACAGCTGCACACAGTCCTTTCCAGTATACAGTCCTATCTAATACATGGTCCTAGCTAGTACACAGGCACCCACACATCCTATCCATTACACACACACAGTCTTTTTTTATTTTTATTTTTTGTGTTTTTGAGATAGGGTCTCACTGTATAGTTGAGACTGACCTGGAACTCACTGTGTAACCCAGGATGGTCTCGAACTCACAGTGATCCTCCTGCCTCAGCTTCCCAAGTGCTGGGATTAAAGGTGTGCATTGCCACGTCCGGCACGCACAGTCTTATCTAGTGCATACGCAGATAGTCATATGCAGTACATACACACAGTCCTACATAGTATATACAGTTATACCTTGTACACACAACCTACCTAGTGTATACCTATCTCCTAGTACATATGCACATATTTATTCAGTAAATACATGTACACATTCTATCTAGTACATACAGCCTCTGTAGTACATAAACATACTCTTCCCTGGTACATACACACATAGTCCTAAGTTGTACACACACACATACACACACACACACTACCCTAGCTAGTACATACATGCACAGTCTTATCTAGTACATACACAGAGTTCTATTTAGTGTTCACAGCAGTCTAAATTAGTACATATTATACACATGCAGTCCTATGTCTACATATATACACCGTTGTTCCTAGTACACACAGTCTTGTACCTGGTACACACACACACACACATACACAGTCCTGCCTAGTACACATATATACATGTAGCCCTTTTTAGTACCTACATTCATGCATGCAGATCTACCTACTACACATACACAGAGGCCTGTCTAGTACAGGTATGTAGTACCATATACCTAGTCCATGCATATATACATACAATCCTATTTGGTACATGCACATAGCATGCAATCAGTCCTACCTGGTACACAGATAATGCATTCAGGCCTATGCAGTTCATGCATACATACACATAAACATAGTTCTACTACATGCAAATGCATACATGTAAAGTATACTGTATAGTACATACATATAGTGCATATATAACATGCATACAGTTCTGTCTCATTCTTTTTTTTTGTTTTGTTTTTTGAGACAGGGTCTCACTATGTAGTTGAGACTGACCTGGAACTCACTATGTAGCCCAGGCTGATCTGGACTCACAGCGATCCTCCTGCCTCAGCCTCCAGAGTGCTGGGATTATAGGCATGCGCCAGCATGCCCAGCTTCTGTCTCATTCTTTATATAGGCTTGTTTATATCTTTATATGCCTATCTAGTACATACACATATACATATAGTCCTATCTAGCACATACATAAAACAACCCTACCTAGTACATACGTGCAAGCCAACCTAGTAATAAATTCATACGTGTAGGAAATCATGCATGTATACATGCCTACATATTGTAAGTAATACATACAGGCACACCTATCTAGTACATTCATACAATCCTCTGTGTAGATATATAATGGATAAACTTTTTTTTTGGTACTGGGGCATTGAACTTGGGGCCTTGCACTTGTGAGGCATGTGCCAGAACCACTGAGCTAAATCCCCAGATATATATATATAT
>NW_022900944.1:48868696-48879413 GCF_012274545.1 Fukomys damarensis
ACACACACACACACACACACACACACAAATACACACATACACAACCCAAAGAATGTAGAGTAGCATGAAAATATATTCTTTAAAGACTTTTGCATAAATGTTTTAAACTGCCCAGGGACAAGGTGCAAGGAATCTGGCAGAAGCTTAATTATTACTTTTTATTTTACTTTATATTTTATTTTTGCTTTTTGAGATGGTCTCTTTGTAGTACAGGCTGGTCTTGAATTCACTGTGTAGCCCACGCTGGCCTCGAATTTATGGCAAAACTCCTGCCTCAGCCTCCTCAGTGCCATCAGAAGCCTAATTTTTAAGTTATTTAATTAGTTTTTCTGGACGCAGGGGCGCACTGCATAGTCCAGGCTCGCCTCAAACACAATCTTCCTGCTTCAGACTCCCAAATCCTGGGATTAGGATTACAGGCATATGGCACCATGCCCTTGTCTAAATATTTTAGATGTTGACTTGCTACTGAAAACCTGCTTTGCATCTATCTAAGCAACTGGAGCCCAAGTGGGTCTGTGTTCTGGACACCTAGGAGCAGGAACAGCCTAGCTTTCCAACTCTCACCTCAACCCTCCACAGGTTCCATCACATACCACCCGCAGAACTGAGTGCAGACTCCAGCCTGGGACCCCCTCGAACTTCCTGAGTTGCTCTCCAGCGGCTTGTACCCCATTTCCCGCCCATCAGTCCTCACAGCCGACTCCAGAGCCAAGCAGCTTGCCAACCTGTAGAGGCAAATGTGAGAGTGAAGGGAGAGGACGGGACGTGCAAGCCTTGAATCGCAGACCGCTGCCCGCCCCGCACGAGGCCCCAGCCTAGCTCTGGCTGGAGATGGGGAGGTTGTCCTCACACAGGACTCTCCTCCCCAGAGGCTGCTTCCAGGTCCCCGGCGGCTGTCACAGCATAATTCTCATTTGCAGCTGTCTCGTGGAGGACCTTGAAGCACTGAGATTACTGCTGTTCTGCTGAAATCAACCTTGCCACTTAAACATCTCTGGAAGCTACGTGATGTGAGCCGCCAAAACAGCTTCTAGTTTAGTTTAGGTCTGGCTGTGGGCAGTCGTTTGAGCATTGCTACCTCCTTCGGATTTCAACGGTGAGGTCAGAATAGGAGACATGACGCCCTGGATCTTAAATGTCCACCGCAACTTTTCTTTCGATACCAGAATCTCGGCCCTGGCGAATCGCAGGCGCTCTGGTGCCGGGAGAGTCCTTGGTAACCGTTGTTACGAGCCAGGCGGCCGGAAGTAGATCGTGCGCCTGCGCACAGGGAGGTCCGTGGGGGCGGGGGGCAGCGCTCAGCATGGCGGAGCCGGATCCGGAGTCTGAGCAGATCCGCTTGAAGTGTATCCGTAAGGAGGGCTTCTTCACGGTGCCTCCGGAACACAGGGTGCGACGGGGTGTCATTCTCGCAGCGCTGCTCGCCTCGCCACACGCAGGCCGGATCGACGCGGCCCGGGAAACGGCGCCGCCCTTAGGCACCGAGGTTTCCGGCTCTCGTGGGAACGACAGTCCCAGAAATCCCTTGCGGCCTGCTCGGAAGCCGGCGGCTGGCACGGGGGGCTCTGAGCTGCTTCGGGCAGGAGTTTGTCTGTGAGAAGAGTAGGAGGAGCCCTAATCCCAGGTACTCCGGAGGTTGAAGCAGGAGGATTATTTAGAGACCCTGTCTAAAATAATAAAAAGGGGGCCCGGGATTTGGCTTAGTGGTTTAGGCGCCTGCCTTGCAAGCGCAAGGTCCTGAGTTTGATGCCCGGTACTAAAAATAAATAAATAGGACCGGGCGTGGTGGCGCACACCTGTGCATGCCTGTAATCCCAGCCCTCGGGAGGCTGAGGCAGGAGGATCGCTGTGAGTTCGAGACCAGCCTGGGCTACATAGTGAGTTCCAGGTCAATCTCAACCACATAGACCTTGTCTCAAAAAAACCAAAAATAAATAAATATAAAGGGCCGAAGATGTAACTCACTGAGTTTTGCACTGCAAAACTCTCACCCAGAGTGCTTAAGGGGCTTCAGTCTGTAGTATGGCGTGGGGGGGCTGTCTATGATCTCTGGAGGCCACAGGTGTCCCTTCTAATCACACCCTATGGCCAGATGCACCTGGTAGCATTACCTCACAACGAAGGAAGGAACTGTGGTGTGGGAGATGATCTCTGATGGTGTCAGCCTCTAGATAGCACACATCCGGAGCGTGGGAGGAGTGCGCGGGCCCTGGGAGTCTTGTTCAGTGTGGGCCCGCATCCTCCTATCGTCAGAAAAGCCTGGTGCGGCTGCTTTTGTCTCTGGTGACCCGTGCACCAGCTGGCCCGTCCGTATCAGTTACGGGTGAAGCGCCCACCTTGTCCTGTCAGCTTCCGCTTGCCCACATGGCAGCACCTCTCTTTCAGTTGGGACGATGCCGGAGTGTGAAAGAGTTTGAGAAGCTGAACCGCATTGGCGAGGGCACCTATGGCATTGTGTGTGAGTGGCCCAAGTGGGGGCTTAGAGCCACAGCTATGCTTGGGATGGGTGGTGGGCGTGACGTTGCCATGGCAGCCACCTTGGGCTAGAAGGGGGTCTGTCCTTGTCCAAAGCAGGACCAAGCCTGGCTGGGGAGCTTTCACTGCTGGTGTAACTCCATGATCTTCACTTCTGCCTGTGTAACCGAGTGTCAGTCACCCCAGTGTGTAAGCGTAGAGGGGCAGAACTGTCAGAATGATAATGTGTAGATCTTCCTGACGGGCTGGACTCAGCAGCTGCAGGAATGAGTCATTCTCCCAGGTGCTTCGAAGCTGTGCAAACTGACGAAATGCTTTGTGGAATTATCTATCTTTGCACAGATAAGGATTGCTTTTTTCTGGATGTAGTAAGCAAACCCAAGGCAGCAGTGCACGTGCTAAGGAGGAGAATCCATGGGGAGAACGTGTAGGCTGGGTTTCAGTGCACAGATCAAAGCTGGGCACCCTCCGGGCGCGCCTGTCTCAGCTGGGGATTCACACGTGCAGAGCGAGGACCGAGTGTCGCTGGACATGAGGTCATCAAGAGGAGAGGCCCCAGGGAAGCCCACACACCTGGGCCTGGGAGAAGGGCGTGGCCTTGCACAGGGTCGGGAGGACTTTCCCAGATGCATTCTGATTGTAGATCGGGCCCGGGACACCCACACAGATGAGACCGTCGCCCTGAAGAAGGTGCGGATGGACAAGGAGAAAGACGGTGAGCGGAAGAGCGGTGTGGGCCGTTTCGGCTGGACTTAAGCACAGCTGTCACGCTGTGCTCATTACCTGAGGTTTCCTCAGTACTGAGCCTCCGGGGCGCCTGTGCAGTGGGGTGCCTCTTACCCCACCCGTACCTCAGCTCCCCTCCCTACTTCCCACGCAGGCTTCTGGGTTCTTTCTGTCCTTGCTCTCCCACCATCCTCGTGATTCGGCTTCTGGCCCAGCTCAGCTGTCTCCATGGTGCCAAGCCCCAGGCCCGCCCAGCATCCTCTGGGGTTCACTGCCCCTCACAAACAGTGCTGGGCCCAGAGAGGTGCTGTTTGATGAAAGGGTTAGGAGTGGTGCTACGGATGGTAGTGGCCACATGTAGGGAGTGTGTGTGTGTGTGTGTGTGTGTGTGTGTGTGTGTGTGGAGTCAGGGAGCTTTGGCCAGCAGTGCTCACCTGCTGGCTCTGTCATAGGCATCCCCATCAGCAGCCTGCGGGAGATCACACTGCTCCTGCGCCTGCGCCACCCCAATGTCGTGGAGCTGAAGGAGGTGGTGGTAGGGAACCACCTGGAGAGGTGCGCATCCCAACCTAGTCCCCTGGTGTCCTGCAGACCTGGCCCTGTGCACTGAGATGAGAGGTAGCTTGGCTTTATCCTGACCTTCTCCTTACAGCATCTTCCTGGTGATGGGTTACTGTGAGCAGGACCTGGCCAGCCTCCTGGAAAACATGCCCACGCCCTTCTCCGAGGCCCAGGTGTGTGGGCTTCACCTGTGTGGCGCATGCTGTGGAATGCTTGGCCCCAGGGAGCTTAAGAATGTGGAATTGCCCGTGGGGCACACGTGGGGTACACATGGGGCATGGAGAACCTGGGCTCTCTCCATCTGCACAGCAGATAGGTCACTGGGAAGGCGAGGGGACAGCAGCGCTTCCCACTTGGGCCAGGCTCCTGAGGCTGTGTTGGGGACTGCGGGGTCTGGTGGCCAGTACTGATGTGGGGCGGCTGGGCTCCAGCATGGGTTTCTGTGACCAACACTTCAACCCTCGCACAGGTCAAGTGTATTGTGCTGCAAGTGCTCCGGGGCCTCCAGTACCTGCACAGGAACTTCATCATCCACAGGTGCGGGGGTGCAACAGAGGGTGGAGCTTGTGCCCGAGGTGTGGCCTGGGGTGGGCAGTCTTGTGGTGGGCATGGCCTGGGGTCCAGCTGTCCAAGACCTTGACGGTTATCACCAGCATACCCTCCAAGTGCCAGAGGACAGCAGTGGACACGCAGTGTCCAGGGTCCGGGGGTCCAGGATCAGGTGAGGCTGGGAAGCCCTGTGTACCTTTCCTCCTCTGACCGGGAAAGCTGGGCCCTATAGACACCACCTGCAGAGACTTGTCCAGGCCCAGACACATGTAAGTCTGCAGGCTCAACTGCGGGTGGGCCCAAGCAACACCAGAAGCCAGGTCCCCTTGTATGCTGCTCCTACTGCCAGCCCTCTGAAGCACTGACATACCTGGGACCGTGTGCAGCATGGTGACAGTCTAGCGTCTTGGGAGCACCAGCCTTTTCTTTCTGTTCCAGGGACCTGAAGGTCTCCAACCTGCTCATGACTGACAAGGGCTGTGTGAAGACAGGTGGGTGCCAGGCACTGGGCCCCTGTGTGGGGGTGTGCGCCCTTGTAAGACCTGAAGGCTGGGGCTGGCTTGTCTGTCTCCTGGACCCAGTTCTGGCCCCAGCCGTCAGCTTTGCCCTCTCTGTCTCTGCTGCAGCTGATTTTGGCCTGGCCCGGGCCTATGGTGTCCCAGTAAAGCCAATGACTCCCAAGGTGGTCACTCTGTGGTGAGTCCTTTGGAACCGTGGTGGCCCTGGGGGTGGCTGTCTGGAATCTGTAGGAGCTGGCCTGTGTCCCCGGGAAAGGGTACAGGCTCTGCAGCCTCGGGGGACCTGCCTCACACACAAGACACCACCTTGCCTGTACACAGCTGGAGCCACCAGGGAAGGGAAGGGTGGTGGCTTGTGCAGTTTTCAGTAGTAACGTTTCCGGCAGGCAGAACAGGATGGTGGTTAAGGATAGGACACCAGTGCCCATATGGCCTCTGCCAAGTGTCAGTCAGCCCCCATGGGAGAACGGGCTGACAGTCTCAGGTCTGTGCGGAGGATGCAGCCGTTTGTAACCATAGGACTCTGCCTGCAGCACTGTATCCATGTGTCTCCTGGGTTTGGGGCTGGGAGTGATGACCTTGTTGTTGAGACTGCCTTGGCCCTCAGGGCAGCTGTGCCCTGTGGAAGCTGGGCTTAGGCCTGGGAACAGAAGTAGCTGTAGAGCTGAGTTGCTGCTTATGTGCAGGTACCGTGCCCCTGAGCTGCTTTTGGGAACCACGACCCAGACTACCAGCATTGACATGTGGTGAGAGGGCTACTGCCCTGGGGGCATGGGGCAGGGACAGAGGGGACATGGGCCTGACCCCAGGTCCTAGAGGACACCTAGGATGGCACACCACTGCTCCTTAGCCTCTGGTGCTCAGGTCTGTGGGAAGTGGGTCTGCCCTTGTTGCAGTCATGTGCCTGCCCACCACGGCATCCTGTGACCACGGTGTCGGCGTGGTACTCAGGACAGTCCACCTCCAGGGCCGTGGGCTGCATCCTGGCTGAGCTGTTGGCCCACAAGCCCCTGCTCCCTGGCACATCTGAGATTCACCAGGTTGACCTGATCGTGCAGCTGCTGGGGACGCCTAGCGAGAACATCTGGCCGGTTTGTGTGTCTACCTGTCCCTGGCCTGCCCATCCTGTTCCTGACCGTTCTGGGGTTCCAGCTTTCCCTCCCTGCAGGGCTTTTCCAAACTGCCGCTGGTCAGCCAGTACAGCCTGAGGAAGCAGCCATACAACAACCTCAAGCACAAGTTCCCATGGCTTTCAGAGGCTGGGCTGCGTCTGCTGAATTTCCTCTTCATGTATGATCCTAAGAAAAGGTGTGAATGCTTCCTGCAGCACCGTACCCACATTGTTACCTGGGCTTGGGGCTTAGAGCACAGGGTGACCCTGTTGCTCAGGCTGCTGTGGGCCCCACACCAGAGAGGGTGCTGGCCTGTGCAGAATGGACATACCTTTGACTCCAATCCTGTGTTCATTCTTGTGCCAGGGACAGACCTCAGGGCCTTTGCACGGTAATTACACACACCATGAGCCAGACTAGGCTCCTTTAAAGATGATTGCCCAGAGCATGGGCTGTACTGTTAGGATGGCCTTGCCAAATATTCACACAGGACACCCCGGGCTTCCCATGGGTTTCTGGGCCTCAAGTCTGTTTACTACCTCCCCTGGTGGGAGTTTGGCCCAGAGGCTGCTGAGCTGGACCGAGTACACAGCAGACAGGCCTCACTGAGGCCAAAGATCCCACTGACAGGCTGCTTTTCTCCAGGGCAACAGCGGGGGACTGCTTGGAGAGCTCTTATTTCAAGGAGAAGCCCCTGCGTGAGTTCCCCACTCCCTCAGGGTCAGCTCAGCTGGTGCTGGGTGGCAGCCTCTGTGCCTGTGGAGACCTCCTGGGGGAGGAGGGGAGTGATTCAGGGCAGCCAGGCTTGGCATCGATGCAATGGGGTTCAGACCTGGAATGCTCCCCCAGCCCAGTACTGAGCTGCCCTCTTCTGCAGCCTGTGAGCCGGAGCTCATGCCCACCTTCCCTCACCACCGTAATAAGCGGGCTGCCCTGGGCATGGCGGAAGGCCAGAGCAAGCGGTGCAAGCCCTGATGGTGGCCACATGCTGACTCCAGATCAGAGGTGTCCTGGGATCCAGCTCGTCCACACAGACAAGCCCCAGGGCTCTTCTGCCCAGCACCTGGCAGGGCATGGACCGTGGGGTATGGGAGCGCTAGGCTGCTGTGCCACCCAGGCCTGTTAAAGCTGCTGCATGGTACCCATGGAGAATGCTGTCACTGGGTTGTACCCTGGCCCAGGATCAGCACGGTCTTTGGGGTCCCCTAGGGCGTGAATAGGCTCTGACGACCCCAGGTGGGATGGTGGGAGGGGATACCACTGAGATGCTAGGGAGAAGGGTGGACTCCCATCCTGGGGCTGGAGAGATAAAAGCCTTCCAAACAGATGTGGTTTCACCATCGTTTAATGTACCAAAGAGTTCTGACTTGGGTGACAAGAACAGTGTCCCCAGGCTGCTGGGCAGGGTGGGGCGGGGAGGCTGGGGGAGGCTCAGAGAGGAGTGCAGAGGTTGGGACACAGGGCCATGGGTGCTGTATCTGTCCTCACCAGGCAAACCGGGCCTTTCGCCTCCTGTGGGTGGGTGGTTCTGGGGCCCCCAAGAAAGTGGCAGTGACCCACTGTGTGCACCCACCATGGGCACAGTGGCCCCATTCTTGTCCTTTAGGGCAGCTGGGCTGCCAGTAGCTGAGAATCATCATCTCCACTGGGCAGGAGGGTGATCGCCTCCCAACCCCTCCTGGCCATGACACTCGGAGAGGCCTGGTCCTCAGCTAGATCAGCCATGTCCCTGACAGAGCCTCAGGGCAGGGCTGTGTAGGAAGCCTGGACACGGGAGACAGCAGCTTATCCTGAATCCCAAACAACAGAAAGTGGTCACGAACGGGGCGGGGGGGTGTCTGTGGGCCTCCAAGGCGCAGGGTCCTTCCTGGGGACAGGTTTGGGCACCGTGACACAGGCTGACCCTGCTGTTCGCATTTGTGGGGCTGGGCACTGGACAAGAATGCAAGGGAAGTCCCTGTGGCCTGGCTCAGCCTCTGCTAGCAGGTTAGGGTCCCTTTCTACCGCGCAGGGGCAGACTGCCTAGGCCTGGAGGGGGCAGCCAGGGGCCCTGGCCGCCCCCAGAGAAGCACCATGGAAACTGTCACCTGGAACCACTGGCGGTCGAGCCTACGGTCGGGCTCCAGGGCTGTCGTAGAGCAGGGTGTCCACCCGAGCACGCTGCAGCCACAGGCGCCTTTGGGTGTCACTGAGCAGCGCCCTCAGTGAGTGCCCCTGGCGGCAGGCAGGCAGCACAGCGCAGTGGGCAGCGTGCAACTGGTGGCAGGTGTCACAACACAGGGTGGGCAGGGCACCAGGCGCCAGGCAGCTGTGTGCCTGGTAGCCGAGGGGCTCAGGGACAGGGCTGTAGGCTGAGGCCGGTGTCACCTCTGCCCGCCTATGCCTGGGGCTGGCCCGTCCAGGACTCCCAGGGGCTTCTGGAGCAGCCAGGTCCCCAGGCTGGCTCAGCTCGTGGCGTAGCGACAGGAAGGAGAAGGCAGAGGGCTCGGGCTCCAGCTCCTCCTCCAGGGCCCCGTAGGGTGGGCTGCTGGCCCTGGGCAGCTCCTCAGCTGGGGGCTCCCAGGTGTGGCCCCCGCTGCCCCAGAGTTTGGCACTCTGTTCCCAGAGCGGTGGCAGGTAGGCTAGCTCCATGGGGGGTGAGTCAGGGCCAGGCAACGGCCCCCTGTACAGGCTGACCCCCTCTGAGGCCTCATCTTCCTGCAGGTCCCGATAAAGGTCCAGGGGCGCCCTTGGGGGAAGGGGCGGTGGCTCCTCCTCCTGGGCCAGGCGCTGCTGCAGCCAGGCCACACAGGAGGCCACGTCCCTACTGGCGCGCCGAGCCCGCAGCAGTTCCTCGGCTGGGAGCACACTGGTGCCCAGCTGGGCTAGCACCTCCCCCAGGATCTCACATTCCAGCCGCAGTGCGAAGCAGCCCAGGGCCACCTGGACCAGCTGGCAGGCGGGGGGCAGGGTGGCGACCATCAGACGGTGGTTGTCCCTGCGCACGTAGCCCATCTTCTGGAAGCTCTGGATGAGGAGCTCCTCGGAGAGCACGCCCTTCAGCACATGCACGTAGCCCCCGGAGAAGGTCTGCAGAGGGGGCCTGGTCAGCAGCTGCCCTACTGGTATTCTCTGGACAGCTTATGATGCTGTGCCCACCCCGAGCTGGTCTGACAGTGTGGGGCAGGCTGGATGGCAGGGCTTTCAAGATTTAATTAGAAGCACAGTAAGCCCCCAACTCGCGAACATTAGAGTGTGAGCTTTTGCAGGTGTCCTCACTTTTTGGGATTACGAAAGAATCCGACTTATGAATGTTCTCCCAGAACGGAACTCACTCATAAGTCAGGAACAAACGTACAGAGCTGGCTCAGCAGGGCAAGTAAAGAATGGTGCACCGCGTTTTGTTCTCAGGGCCCACCAGCCACTCCTGAAGACCTGCACCCTAATGGTTCCCATGTATCTGCTGCTCTTTTTTTTGTTGTTGTACTGGGGATTGAACTCAGGTCCTTGAGTTTTCGAGGCAGGCACTGGAACCACTGAGCTAAATCCTCAGCCCTGCTGCTCTTTAGTTTTTCGATTTCTGTTTGTGTGTGTGCATGTGCCTTTGCCCTGAGCTACATCCCCAACCCTCATTCTTTGAGAGGTTTCAGTAAGTCACTAAGTTGCCCAGGGTAGGCTAGAACTTGTGATCCTCCTGTCTCAGCCTCCCAGAGTGTTGGGATTACAGAATGGGCAGTTTTGGGGGGGGGTGAGATATAGTCTTGCTATGTAGTTCAGGCTGGCCTTGAACTCACAATGATCCTCCTCCCTCAGCCTCCCAAGTGCTGGGATCACAGGCGTGCACCACCACCACTGAGCTAAATCCCTGGCCCAGAACAGATTCTTAAACACTGTCTTGCACTTTGGTCTTTCCACACTGGAGTCCTGAGGAGCTTTTCCTTGCCAACCAATGTTTTAAAGTCTCCAAAGGCTCTAATGTGCAGCTGGTGAAAGTATGGGAATAACAGGTGGGAAAGTGCTTTCTAGACTACAAAGCCTGTGAAGAGACAGCACCATCAGGACCAGGATCCCACGCTTAGCGTTTCTAACTTAGCCTTCAGGAGGATGTCAGTCACCAGGCATTGGGTACCTGCAGCAGCATTTCCTCTTGTGGACTGGACCACTACGTCCCTTTGTTAGAGAAAGTGTTTCAGATATATTAGGCAACGTGCTCAAAGCCACATAGCCAGAAGCCCTGCCCCTGCCCACCCTGGGTGCCCAGGGCCTGCCTGTTCCGCTGTTGTCCTCATGGCCCCTACACTCTGGTGTAAAATGAATGAAAGCCTTAGAATCTGGACCAGCCAGCAGGTGTCCCCACCGGGCAGGTGACTACCCAGCGCCTGGGGAGAGGCTGACGCTTCCAAGGCAACGGGCTGAGGCGCATCTCGCCCACGTGTGCACTGATGTCATCTCCTTCCCACGCCTCGGAACGCGCTCGGCACGCAGTGACCCTACCCTCCCGGGGCAATTCCCCCTGCCCCGCGCGAGCCCCACCCGCTGTTCTCCTTCCAGCCTCAGCGCCCTCCTTTACCCAGGGGCTCAGCTCACAGCCTAGAGGAATCAGGATGACCATGGGTCCTCGATCCCCGTGGGCCCACCCTACGGTTTCCACGGCCATTAAAGAGGGCAGGGTCTCCAGCAGGCGGTGCCCACGCGGGCCCCCGCCCACAGCGACCCCCCGGTCGGCGCGCACCTTGATGGTGGTGAACTCCTTCCGCCAGGGCAGCAGGTACAGGTGCACGGCCGCCAGCTCCA
>NW_022900944.1:48880272-48892935 GCF_012274545.1 Fukomys damarensis
GTGGCGTAGCTTGGGGTCGCCTCCGCCGACACGCGCGTTCCCCGGGCGGGGCCCGAAGCCCGCTGCAGTTCCTTCCCGCCGGACACCTGCAAGAGCTCCTCTCTGGGTTCCTGTCACCGCGTCGCCTGTCTGCTCCGCGGGCCGATCTCTGTCAATGGTACCGGTACCCAGCGGACGCTCGGTCACCGTTCCGGGAAGGGAAAACGGAGTGGCCGAGCCTACCATCCCAGCATTTGGCTCCGGGAGCCAGAGCCCGGCCTCTGGGGGCGGGGCTTTCGCCCTTACTGGCGATGATTGGCCGGAGGTGGGGGTAGGGGCGAGGCCTCAGCCCTTTCACCGCCCTTCTCTTTTGCAGTATCCCCTGATCTTGGTTCATTCTTAAAATTTTGAGATAGGATCTTGCTAAATTGCCCAGGTTGGTGTCGAGCTCTCAATCTTTGTGCCTCAGCCTTCCAGATAACTGGGATTACACGCATGCGCCACACAGCAGCCTCCTCCTGCGTTCTGCCACACACCTGTGATCCCAGCTACTGAGGAGGGTCGTGAGTTCGACAACAGCTGGGCAATTTGGCGAGACCTTATCTCGAAATAGAAAATAAAGGCTAAGGGCTGGGCATGGTGGTGCACGCCTGTAATCCCAGCACTCGGGAGGCTGAGGCAGGAGGATCACTGTGAGTTCGAGACCAGCCTGGGCTACATTGTGAGTTCCAGGTCAGTCTCAACTACATAGTGAGACCCTGTCTCAAAAAAAAAAACAAAAAACAAAAAACAAAAAACAAGGCTAAGGATGTAGCTCAGTGCTTCCTTTGTTTAATTCCCACTTCCAGAAAAATATTTAAAAAGCAACCTCAGGCTAAAGATGTAGTTCAAAGGTGGACTGCTTGCCTGGCCTACATAAGTCCCTGGGTTCACGACCTTGGATTCTATTCACAGAGCAATGTACGGTATAAGAAAGAAGGCATAAAACAACCAGCCAAGCAACATAAGGTAGTTGGGCGCCCCCTGTGGGCCACTCCCCGGTGTCTGACCCGGAGCGGCAAAGCCGACCCTTCCAGGCCTCCTCTAAGCCCCAGATTAGAGGGTCGTTTTCTTTCTCTGCCTTTCATCTCTTCTGCTCTGCTCAGCTCCTCCCCTAGTCCCACGGGTGGAGGAGTGGTGGCCCTTGGCCTTCGGATCCAGGCTTCAGCAAGCATCTTCTGCTAGACCACACCCCCTCCTCGGCAGCCCCTGCTTCTCACCTCTCCAGGACAAGGCCAATGCCAGGCAGGTTGCCGAGAACTGCTTGGGGAGAGGTACCTGCCTGATTTCTCTCCAAAATTTTGCCTATTTTCAGATATTTCAAAGGAAACTTTCTAAGTATTATAACCACGTAGGCAGATCTCCCTGAGGCATGTGCTGGCTGCCACTAACACAGGCTGTCCCCAGGAACCTGCCCAGGTGACGACATGAGGAAGAGTGAAGGACTTTCAAATACACTTGAGTGGTGAGTTGGGTGGCTGCTCCCACCTGGATAGCTGCTGGAGACAGGTGCGTTCTCCTTTGCCTTCCCTGTCCTCCATGGATGCTGTCGCCCCTCTGGACTCACAGGGCAGACTTGGAAGGTCAGAGGCCCCATCCACACACACCTGAGGCCAGGACTGGCAGCTGGTCGGTCCCCACCGCTGACCCCCCACTGCATACTCAGCATTGTTCAGCTTTCTAAAAATTTCCCCTGTCTATGACTACGAAGTTGTATCTTGTTACTGTTTGAACTTGCATTTCTTGATTGTTGTGAATGTTTTTTTTTTTTGAGACAGGGTCCTGCTTTGTAGTGCAGGCTGGCCTTGAACTTTTGGCAATTCTCCAGCCTCAGCCTCCCAAGTGCTGGGATTACAGATGTGTGCCACAGGCTCAATTGTGATCTTGAACCTCATACTTGTTTACTTTTCTTTCTTTTTTCTTTCTTTTTTTTTTTTTTTTTCAGCACTGGGGGTTGAACCCAAGACCTTTGAGTACATTCCTAGCCCCTTTTTTTAATTTTGAGAGAGGGTCTTGCTAAGTTTCTAACTTGCCCAGCCAACTCTTGAACTTGTGATCTTCCTGCCCTGGCCTCCTGGCATACTAGGATTACAGATGTGCACCACATGTGGCCCTGGTTAATGTCTTGTTTTCTCCTCTAGATCCACAGCCTGTCTGTAGGACTCCTGCCTTTTGTTGTTGACTTTCAGGATTTCCAGTGGGAATACTCTGTTCCTTATTTCTGTTCTGTGGGTTGCTATGGCTGAGGAAGGCTGAGGGCTATCACTGAGTCACACACAAGACACAAAACCTGAACACAGCAGCCTCACCGCGCAGGGGTGACTGTGGACGTGCAGCTCATCCTCCTCTATTCTGTGAAGCAGTACTTAGTCAGTGCTGAGGCCTGAGCTGGACGTCACTGCCCCAGGAGGCTTGGTGACGTGCTGTGCTGTGTCCAGGCCTGGGGACTGCTTGCCCAAAGGCACATGCCCTGGGGACAGGTGCAGCAGAGCAGAGGAGCCAACAGGCAGTGAATGACGAGCTGGGGAAAGCAGGGACAGGGCACACTGAGGTGGTGGGTGCCAGCCTTCCCCTGGAGAGCTGGGTGAGGGGCCCCTGGCTTGTCCCCCCAACCCCTGGGAAATTCCCGCTAGAGAAGGTGCTCCGAGGACTCTGGCTGCCTGGCCCCAGCCGTCCTAGGTCATGTCTTCCTTTGGCGTTCCATTCCATCCTGTTGCGCTCCCCCAGCTCTGGCAATGCCTGGGGAAGCATGCTGCTGTTTCCTATAGGGGCGGGCAGCTGTCACCCGCAGAAGGCACAGACTAGTGTCCCTCAGACACCAGCCACTGCCATCTCTAAGGCTCTTTCGCCACAGATTCCGACCACCACCCACTGCCACCTCGTGTCCTTAGAGCCTGGCCACCTGCCTCCCTGTAGTGGCCTGAGTTTCCAGGGCCCTTCCTTTCTTGCCTCCCTGCCTGGCCTCTGCTATGCCTGCAGTATGTGCCTCCTCATGCAGAAGTGCTGCCACAGAAGGAAACTGGACTGTCTCCTCCCACATGGGATGCAAGGCCACCTCAAGGCCCTAGTGTACACAGGTAGGAGTGGGGTCACTGGGGAAGGCTCAGATGCCACGGGCCACTTGTGTGTCCAGGGGAGGAACACACAGCTGATGTGGGGCATCTCTGCATCTGTGTGTGGGACATGCTACCACCACAGGGCATCGGTGTCCCTGTGGGAAGCAGAGCCATGGCACATTACTGTGTCTCCATGTGGTGTAATGATCCCGAGAGGCCCCCAGGTGGCGTTTTGGGTGGAGCTGGGCTGTCCTGGACAGCAAAGCCCATGCCCGCCTGGCCAGAACAGCCCTGCGACCCTGCTCTTGGGCAGAGGGTCTGGGTAGCTGTGTGCCTGAGCCTGGGCCAGTGGGTGGGGACAAAAGAGCCACACCAAAGCAAACTTTATAACCTCTTTATTTTTGGCCACATGGACTCACGCCAACCCGGGAGAGAGAGGACAAGGAGTCGGCTAGGGCCTATCACGTTCACTGACCACCACCACAATGAGCCAGGGTGGGGGTCCTTGCAGAGAGAGGGCACAGCTACAAGCCCGGAAGCGAGGAGGGCAGCCACTACCCAATAAATAAACAGCAGGCTCTGTGCCCGGGCTCAGGCAGGGGAGGCTGGCTCTCTCAACTCTGGTCCCTCTGTGCAGTGCCCCTATGGGTGGGCAACCCAGGGCCTCTCAGAGGCCAGCACAGGACAGCAGGGTACAAGGAGCTGACATGTCCATCCTGCTGCAGAAAGGCCGCCCTGAGCCATGGGGGCAGTAGTGTACCAGGAAAGGGGCCAGAGCTGATGGTCCACCCCATGCAGAGTACCATGGAAGCCAAGGGGTCATCTTCAGAGGGCACTGAGGTATCCCTGGGATGCAGCCTTTACTAGTTGCCTAGGCCCCCCCGTGGCAGCAGCTCCACATAGTTCAAGGCGCTCTGCAGTGACGTCAGGCAGTAACCCTCCTCTCCAATCAGGTACCTAGCAGAGGCAGGCGGAAGGACAGGTGTCACCTGAAGGGGATGGAACCCCCACCTTGTGCTCCCGCAGGCTAGGACTTCAGCTGAGGGGGCTACAGCTAGGGTTGTAGAGAGGCCTCTCCCTACCACCTGTCCTCATCCTTGGGTGGCAGGGCTGGGGAATGACCTTGGGACACGACTGCCCTTGGGGGGCAGCCCCTTGGTTCCTGTCTAGGGTCCCAGGGACATGCTGGGGTCAGTGTCCCACAAAAAGCCTGTCATCCACTAGCCACTGGCTTAGATCAGGGGTGAAGTACCTGCTGGACACAGCTGCCTGTGCTCAGACCTCCCGGTAGGGATCCCCACCACCCCCGCTCCAACAGGGGGTTCCTACCCCTCATGGGTGAATTCCTCCAGGGCTGCACACTCTGATACCAGCTGGGGAAGGCCGCTCCTCAGTACCACAAAGGACAAGATGGGCAGCAAGTCATCCGCACCACTGCCAGATAGGGGTACCATGGCTGGTGAGCTCTGGGGCCAAAGCAGCAATCGACTCCCCAAACCCATGGCCCCTTGGGCTGGCTGGTTGCTCTCCTGGCACTGTCCCACCCACCAGTGGTACAGGACACCAGCAAGAGTGCCCACACATGTGGCAGGGCCAAGTCTGCAAGTGTAGTGCTCTCCTGATCCTTTGGTCCTGGGACCGCTCAGGCTTCTGGGTGCCCCTTTACCCCAGGGTCCTTGCCAGACCATGGATGGCTACCCCAAGATTGGAGTCACTCAGTTCAAAACCAGATCCCTAGACTTGCCGCTGGAGGGTCCATGTGCACTGAGGGCCCTGGAAGGCCATGAGGTGCTCAGCCCAGCGGAGCAGGAGTCCAAGGGGCAGTCAGGCTCAAGGCCAGGGCTTGAGGTGACCACCCCACACACCTACTGACAAAGGGGCTGGGGGAGCCAGTTCTGCCTCATTGGCTCCTGCTGCCACGACCTGTGCAGGGTGGCAACTTGCTCTGGTGTAGGGAGGAGCACCACACCACTCTGACCTCTACCTGGGGTTCAGATCCCTCTGCCTGCAGTGACTGGGATTTTTATGGCCAGCCCTGGTCACTGGACAGGATGGCAGAAAGCAGAGTTCACGGGCACTGAGATACTAGCTCTGCATCAGAAGGCTGCTGACCCCAGCTGAGGCCAGGCCAGGTTCAAGGTAGGGGAGAAATCACAAAACTCCACGGCTCAGGTGGGGACAGCTCTCCTTCCCTTGGATGTGCCAGAAACCCCCCGTTGGGAGTCAGTACAGGAGCACTCCCAACCTGGTCTCCCTGTAGTGTGCAACTGGGGGAAATGGGAGGTGCAGCCTCAACTTGACCAGATCAGCCAGGGATCCTAATCCTCAAGAAGGCTTAGCCTACCCAAAGGGCTAGGATGGGTGGGTGCCTGCCTTTTCTGAGCCCACATCCAGGACCAGCTCTGGACACCCAGAGAAACCAGGCAGGACTCCTGGGCCAGGCACAGGGCAAGGCTGTCCACTCCTACCCTGGCTTCTGTGAGCAGGACAGCCTCAGGCCCAGGGTGCTGGGGGCTGCGCTGAAACTCACATGGCAGCTGCAGGGGCCTGGGGTCTGGCCTCAGGCATGGGCTCCTGGGCACGGCAGTAGTCTTCAGCACAGACACAGATGACCCGCAGGGTCCGCACTGTGGCACAGAAACAGGGCTGTGTGGGGCATTTTCTTCCAAGACTGCCCACCTCTTGGGAGAGCCAGTACCCATATTAGAGGTCCCCCCAAGTGGGGCTGTGGCCGGGGAGAAGGCATCTGTTGTATCTGACCATACGCCTGCTGGCCCCAAAACCTCCCATACCGATGCACCCAAGCTTCTTCTGTGGGCAGCTCTCCAGGACCAGCAACCCCAACTCCTGGGCCGCACTGCAATAGGGGTAGCTGGCGCCCCCTCTGCCCTCAGGGTCCCGGGGGAGGAGCTTGGTGGGGATGCCCAGGGCCGTGGGGGGTACATTCCGGTACAGCTCCATGCTCCTGCTCAGGGCAGCCTCCTGGGTGCGGTGCACGCTCCTAGGGCAGAGAGGTCAGGCTCAGCCACCCCAGGACCCCACCCTGGAGACAGGCTGGGCTGTGGCTGGGACCTGGGGCTCAACCTGGGTGAATTGGAAGTGATGACCCCAGTTGTGGAGGATGGGTACAGGCCATCTACAAACCAGAACCCCAGGGGACAGCCTCAGTGAACAGGAAGACAGCAGGATGGGCACCGTATCCAGATAGGCCTCAGAGAAGGCAGCAGGCAGTGGCAGGTCCCAGGTCAGTGGCCTGGCAAGGGCTGTACCTGTATAGGGCCAGCAGCAGAGGCCACAGTGGGGAGAAGAAGCTTTCCTCGAGACAGGCCAGGCAACGGTCTTTGCAGGCAGCTGTGTTGAGGCTTTCGAAGGCCAGGAGAGTCAGTGAGAGCAGCCTGTCTGCCAGGAGAAGAGTGGGAACTTCCTCAGGGCCCTCTTGGCTAAGCCCAAGGAGAGCTTCTGCCCATTCTGTCTGCAGTTTGGGGCCAGAGCCCAGCTCCCCATTCTTGCAGAGTCTGAGGAGGAGGGGAGGATGGCTCCTTCCTGAAAAGACCCTTGCCAGGTCTGCAGGAGCCCAAGGGACTCTAGAATCACAGGAGGTAAGGGTGGGTGGGGCGGGGAGCATGTCAGCACAGTGAGAACTCCAGACTGTAGCTCTGGCTGTTGGGCCCAAAGCCTGCATCCCTAGAAGGGCCTCACAAGCCACCTGCAGCCTGACCCCTAAAGTGGGAAGGCAGGGGAGAGCCACAGACAGCAGGGTGAATAGTGTCACAGTCTTCCTGCTGAGAAAGCACGAGCCCTACCCATTGGGCCAGCCATGACCACCGGCAGACCAGAACCCTGACCACAGACCCTTGTCAACCACCAGAGTGAAACATGCTGGGGCAAACAAGCAAGGCATGAGTAGGCCAGGCCCCGTGTGGCCCAGCTAGAGCAAGGCTGGAGACAGAGGGAGTGCCACCCTCCAAGGGACTGAGCTGCCAGCAGAGTGCTGGCCATGGTAAGAGCGACACCCACAGCTCACCAATTGCATTGTGAATGTCTTTCACTGTGCTTTTCAGACACTCCAGCAAGGGCTCCCTCTGTGTCACCTGTGCCCCGGAGCCCCAGCTCCACCTCTCTGATGTAGCCAGGAACTGCTCCAGGTCCTCGAAGGAGCTGTCCTTGTTGGGCAGGTGGGACGAAATATCTACCAAGGGTGAGGGGGACCTGGCTGGGCTGCTGTCTGTGCCTCTATCTAGGGTCCCAGGGAAAAATGAGGGGGTGTCAAGGGGTCCGTCCTGGGGCTGTGGGGCCACATTAGGCTCTGGGGGTGACAACATGCAGTGCAGGCTCTGGGAGGAGCGGAGGCACTGGCTCCCGGGAGCCAGCAGCCTGTCAGCATCTGAGGGCAGGGAGCAGCATCCTGGGGCAGACAGAGTGCCAACGGTGACCCGGCTCACAACGGGATACAGTGCGCTGTATACTGCACACTGCAGTTTCTTCAGCAGCTGTGAGATCGGGTGGTCAGGAAGGCTGCAAGGAGAGGAGTAGCTGGTAGGCAGGGTACAGCCTGGCCATGAGGAGAGCACACACCCTTCCCTACCCTGTGCTTCTAGCCACAGTGGTCACCACCCCAGCTACACAGAGCTGCAGTGTATCTGCTGGCTTCTGGCCTGTGGGGTGAGGAACCTGACCCTCCCCAGCCCTCCTAATTTCCTTTTCTAGCTGTCCTTCCATGTCACCAAGCAAGAGGCAGGAAGGACTGGGGTACCTGAGCAGGTAAGAGACCAGGCTGGTCACCAGAGACAGGTCTCCCGGGCTCCTCTTGAGTTTGGCCCTCCAGTGCTTCGGCCAGTCCTGCAGGACAGGGGGCCTTGGAGGAAAGCACAGTAGGTCCCCACGATGGGACGCCCCTCACCGTCCCCAGGGTGTAGGAGGACCCAATGCCAAGAGGCCCATGGGACCCTGGCTCCCTTGCCTGCCTGCTCAGCCCAGCAACACTCACATGGTCTTGCTCATACTCAAGGATGGCTGCATAGAGGGCCCTCTGTTCTCGCTCCTCAGGGGTCAAGGCGACCTGACTACAGAACCTCCTGGCAAGGAAGGACAGGCTGGGACCCAGGGCTGGACCTGTGCACACAGGAGCCCCACCAGGCCTCCCTACTTGGCCCAAGGTAGGAAGGAGCTGCACCTGTTGGCGGCCTCCTGGAGCCGCAGCCGGCGTTCCTCCATCTTCCGCTGCAGCTGGGGTGGCAGAGTCAAGGGGTCAGCGTGCTTGACCTGGGCTGCCCCCACCTCTTCTGCAACCCGTATCCGCTCACACCCCAGCACTGTCCATATCCCCAGGGATCCCAGTGGCTGATGCGGCTGCTACTGATTCCCAAGGAGTCATCCGGCAAGTGGGCGAGGCCAGAGGAATGAGGCGTAAAGGAGCACTGTTCCCAGGGAAGGCACCAGGAGAGACACATCTCAGAGGACCTGTGCTGGGTGGAGGACAGGTACCAGCAGAGGGCCCAGGGAGCCTACTACCTGAAGACACACTTCCCATAACCCTCTCCCCGCTCTACCCTTGGCCTCTCCCTCAGGACCATCCCTCAGGGATGGTCAGAAAGGATGCCGTCTCCTCTCGGGCTCTGGCGATCACCAGGTTCTCCATCATCTGCCGCTGCAGAGACAGGGTCTAGGAGGGAAGGCAGAAGTGAGGCGGCTCCTTGGGCCCTTCCCGGGCAACCTGGGCTCTCCCCAGGCTCCACTCACCAGCGATGTCTTCTGCATAGCCTGACTGGGGTCCAGACGGGCCATTCGGGCCTCGTAGGCGGCCTTCAGTTTCTGGTTCTGCAGGGAGGCCTCCTCCAGTGGTGTCAGTTCCCTAAACATAAAGCTGCCACCCAGATCAGGAAGCCCAGGAGTGTGTGGTAACCCCAGCCCCTCCTTCACGCCCCTCCTGACCTTGCTCTGAGACCAGGGGTGGAAGAAGGTAAACTGAAGAGGGGTGGTGGTGATGGAGCAGGAAGGAAATGCAGAGGGGTCTGGAGTGGGCTGCAGGTACCTGCCCTTCTAACCTGCCACAAACACTGGCCTCAGCAATGCCGAGACTTCCGATTTCTCAAGAGAAGCTAGACCTCTGGATTGTATAAAAGTCAACAATATGACCCTCACCAAAGGCATGGGACAGCTGGGGATTTGGCTCAGTAGTTCCGCTGCCTGCCTAGCAAGTGCAAGGGTCAGAGTTCAATCCCCAGTACCAAAAAAAAAAAAAAAAAAAAAAAAAAAAAAGACAGTCATGGGACAAGCCAAACAGGGAGACTGTTTTGCAATCAAAAAATGGAGAACTCTGCCTGATCTGTTGGGTGTGGGTTCCTGGAACCACAACCCCCCCCCAGGCCCTGCCCTGACACTGCAGACATAGGCACAAGGTGCCTGTGCTCCCCTGGCAGTGAGCAGGAGCAGCAGGCCCTAAATCACCCCAGAAGGGCCACTGGCTTTCTACCTGTGTCAGTACCTCATTACTTATAGAAAATTGTCGGCCATTACATCTTCAAATAATGTGTCTCTCCCTCATTTTATTTTTGTAGACCTCCAAAAAATGTATGTTAGACTTTCCATCTTTTGTTTTCTGTTTCTGTGATATCTGCTAGATAAACTTTGACTCTATTGCCAACTTAATCATTTTCTCTTCAGCTGGATCTACTCTGCTGTTACAAACTTGTCCACTCATTTTGGTATGTGTGTATGTATTTCTACTGGGAAATATAACTTCCTTTGGTTTCCAACTAGTTTTTAAAAAGCACTTCAGTGTTACACTTTTGTTTTTTTTTTTTTTTTTCAATCATTTGGATTTCATTCAGGTTTATATATTTATTTATATTTATTTATTTATTTATTTATTTGGGGGATCGAACTTGGGTCCTTCTGCTTGCGAGCAGGTGGCAGAACCACTGAGCTAAATCCCTGGCCCTTGCTTGGTTCTTTATTTTACTGGCCTGATTTTACAGTTTATTACAAGGTGATTTCAAACTTGCTAACTTTGCTTGGCCTCTAAACCCAACCAAAGGCTCTGCACACCTCCCACCTTGCCATCTTACTTCTTAGAGTTTTGGGAGTCCACTGCCTGAAGCTTCTGGAAGATCTCAGGTGGCAGGAATGGAGAGAGCTTCCCTCCTTCATCTGAGCACACCCTGCGGTGTCGGCCAGTAGGTGGCGCCCTAGCAACCAAGGGGACTGCTGACTTCAGGTGAGTCTTCCCTGCAAGCCATATGCACAGCCAGGCTCAGCCAGACAGGCAGGGCCTGTCCCACCAAGCAGACAAAGACTGGGGGTACCCAGGACAGCCTCCTCCTTTGGGCACCCACCGAGCTTGGCAGCTGTTGACTGGGCCCGCTCCAAACACTGCTCAGCCAGCTTCAGCATCTTTGAGGTGTCAGGGGGCATCGTTTCCCAGGCTTCTGGGGCAGGGACAAAAAGACTGGTTACTCTTCAACCTTAATGAGTCAGATCCTTGCTTAGATGAAAACAAAGATGTGGAGAAGCTCACCCCAGTCATCTCTGATCATCCTCCCAAGCAAGTGCTTGGCTAACCCAGTTTAGATTGACTCCTCATTGCTCACTGGGCCTGGGTGTCCAAGCGCTGCACCTGGATGGCGACCTTCACTCCTCACAGGCCACTGTGATATCCCAGGATTTGTCCAAGGACTCCCTTGACCCACCTCCTGCCAGTGCAAGTTCCCACAGCCCTGCCTTCCTGCAGGCACAGCAGCAAGCACCACCCTCCTTCTGCGCTACCCCTTTCCTCCATGGGACCACTGCTAACCTTTGCATCCCACTAATTCCATCTCCTAGGCCACTATCCTGCTCCCCTCTGAACAAACCCCTTGTAGACTCCATTTTCTCCTCATTCCACACTCACGTCTCCTTGTCAGGTATGGTGGACCACTTGGGTGTTTATCCTCTGGGGTTCCGCTGGGTTTATCCTTGGGGTTCTTCCTGCCATGCCCTCCTCTCAGTGCTCTCCTCCCTACCGAGCACCCGCGCCTCTGTCCCTGTACTGGCCTGTCCCACAAAACTCAGAGCCTCCGTGAACCTCCTTTCACCCACCCAGGGTACACAGTCTTGCCATATCCATGTGCTGGGATTGCCCCTACCTTTGTGCAGTTCATTCATCCCTTCCCTGGGCCAGAATCTTGCCCCACTCTACTACTTATTCCCTTATCTGCCGCAGTGTCCCTTAACGTCATACTGTGGGGTCTCATGCTCACAGGCCACCTTCTGCTAATGACCAGGTTTTAAGGACACAGGAGACGCCCTGGGCTTGGGACCCACTGGGGAGAGCAGTGGCAAAGCTGTGGCACCTTTGGTCGATTCCACTTCCTCCAGTAGCACCTGGGAGATGTAGTGGATGCTCCTTAGGTATTCCATGTATGCCTCCTGTGTCCAGGGGAGAAAAATGGTGGAGCTCAAGCCCGACGGGAGAATGGCTGCGTCAAACCTGCCCAGAGCCCTTGTGGGAACAGGAGCAGCAGTGCCGGCTCATTTTTCAGGAACATGCCGGGGGGCAGAGACAGTAGCCACACTGTCCAGACTTGAAGGAAAAGATGTCAGAGCACTTCCTCCTACAACTTCCCCACTGGACAGACAGTGAGAGCCAGAGACCATATGGGCTTCAATTTCTCCTCTCATTGCCTTTCTCAGATTCATTTAATGGGTGAAGGGGAAGCCTCAAATGTCCTTTTTCACTCTGGGCAACAAGTTTCCTTCCTGTGCAATTCAAGGACCATTCATTCCATGACATTAAAAAGTATTACCTGAGAGGTCAGGGAGAGAATGAGGTTGCAAATGTCAGGCTCATTTTCTGGTTTAAATTAAGGGAAATCCCTCTGCAAAATCCCCAAGTTAATGATTCCTGCTGTGCACACAGGAGCCTGTAACCCTCAATGCTGCACTCCTAGGGTGTGACAGCTCTGTCGAGGCTCTAGCTGAGCTAGGGCGTCTGGAACCACAGCAGGTATGTTTGCTTTGTTTTAGCCCAGCTATAAAGTCTGCACTTCGGCGAAAAGCTCAGTATGCGTTCCAGGCAGGATTACTGACGTGTGGGGGCACCTGCTGCCCAGAAAACCCAACTAGGAGGACTGGATGCTTTTCCTGGAGCATACAGACTCCTCCGTGGGCAGCCCGAGTAGCTTCGCCGGCTTTTCTACCTGCCCTGGGCTGCTCGCTGGGCGGCTGTTGCACCCTCCCTCCTGCGTTTCCTCGCAAGCGACCTTAGGACCGACAGTCGGATTTTTGGGATGCATCCCCGATCTGGCCGAAGCCTGCCCGGGACCCCCGCGCGCGAACACACCGCTCTGCCTGTCACGCATCCCGAGGCTGCCTCGGAGCAGCCTGGAGCCCCTTCGGGTCGGACGCTCTGATTCAGTGACCGGACTGGGAAGTGAGGCCAGGAGTGGCTCCTAGTCCAGAGTCCGGAGTCGACCGTAGGGCCCTTCCTGCCCTTCACCGCCCGCCCCGCTCACCCGCGGCCGGTTGTCGGTGTCCAGCTCTATGGCCCCGTTGGCCAGCTTCATAGCGCTCTGCAGCGGCTTTGCCGCGCCGTCCCCGGCTGCAGCTGCCA
>NW_022900944.1:48892992-48893317 GCF_012274545.1 Fukomys damarensis
GTACTTCCGGAGGACTTACCCCCGCGCAGACTCGGGTCTGGGAGGTACGAGCTACAGGGCTTGGGAGGCGGGGCGCGGTCCTGTCGGTGGCCGGGGGCGGGCCCTCTGCATCAGAGCTGGGCGAGTTGGCGTCTCCCTCCCAGTCTCTCAGCGTTGGCTCAGTATGGGCGGAGGGGGCAAGTCCGCTTCTCCCTAGCTGGCTTGTGGCGAATTCTAAGCGACCTGAGGCCGGACCCGAGCGTGGCCTAGCCGGCGATGCGACGGGGCCGAGAGGAGCGGAGCAAGTCGACGAGCGGGGCCGAACTGGGCCGAACGGGGCCGAACG
>NW_022900944.1:48893874-48912466 GCF_012274545.1 Fukomys damarensis
CCGGCGCCCGGGTCCGCGGGGCCGGGCCGCTCGCAGCTAGACAGCCCCTCTGGCCTTTGGGCGCGGCCTTGGCCAGACGTCGGTCCTTTTCCGTCCCGAGTTCGCTGGAGGTTCAGAGCCCAAGTGGAAGCCAGGCAGGTCCGCGCCCCGTCCTCTTTGTGAGTGTGCCCTTGAGATCGCTGCCCGATCTCTCTGGACCTGTTTCTTGTGGGCTAAAACAAGCCCATGGGGTGTGCGGACAGCTGCGCGAGCCGTGTGTAAGCAGTTAACAGCACAGTACCTTTCGTGTTTCTCTAACGCTTTTGCCATTTACGTACTTTTTCGTGCGCGCTCATGTTTAGTCTTCTAGAAGCAGGAGACTAGGTGGCATCGGCGTGAAGGGAAGAGGGTGGACAGCACAGCAGGACGGTGGAGCGCTTCATTTCTGGCCTCACAAGGATGGTGTGAGCAGAAATGGAGTCCACCATCGTGGAGGCACTTAAGAATTCTTGGGAAGGTTTCTTGGCCCAGTGGCCTTCCAGAGGCTGAATGTTGTGCTGAACCCAGACTCAAACCCTGACTTTGAGGGGACCAGGGAGGCCCTGGGAGGGCACTTATCCAGATGAGGCTGGCTGGGGAGGATAGTCCTTGGTGCAGGCACAAACTGCCTTAGAACTTGTCTGAGTGTCCTGTGCTCGGTAACCAGTCTCACTTACTGACTGTTGACATTTACTTTGTCCAGGAACAGGCCGGGCTCTTGCCATGGGACACTGTCGCCTCTGCCACGGAAAGTTTTCCTCACGAAGTCTCCGAAGCATCTCTGACAGAGCCTCTGGGGACAGCTCAGAGAAACCTTCCCCAGGAGACCGGGTCTTCATCAGGGACTTCCAGCACTTGTTGGGTGTGGCTGTGCACCAGGACTCATCCTTGTCCCAGTTTGTCTGCAAGAGCTGCCATGCCCAGTTCTACCAGTGCCACAGCCTCCTCAGGACCTTCTTACAGAGGGTCAACGTGTCCCCGACAGGCCAGCGAAAGTCTTGTGCAAAGTAGGCCCTTGTTGGATCATTCACGGGACACTCAGCACTCTATGTGCTGAGTAGTGTTAGTCTAAAGCCAGGGTGTCCTGTGGTAGGAGTGTCAGGGTGGGGTGGACAGGCTCTTCCCACTCTGCAGAAGCCAGTGTCAGCATCCATGGGACTGCTGGCAGATGAGATGGAGGTGCTGGGGGTGGCAAGGTTTACTTTGGGTCCTGAGCAGCTTTAGGGAAGGAGACAGGGCTCTTGGTAGAGACAGCTGGCGAGGCTTGAGACCTTTAGAGGCCCATAAACAAGGAGCTCTACAGGCCTTGGATTCCTTACAGCTGTACTGATCCTTTGCAGGGTCGGTGGTCAGCCCCCCACAGTCGCGGAGGAGGGAGTGTGTCTGGGTGAGTCTGGCCCTGGTATGGGAGCTCTGGGAGGGCTGTGGGTCGGCCAGCCCTGGGACTGACTTCCCTGTTGACTCTCCTCAGTGGATCTGATCACTTCGACTCCCCGGTGCCTGCATGGCTTAGTGGGGTGGGTGCACGGACATGCAGCCAGCTGTGGGGCCCTGCCCAGCCTTCAGAGAACACTGTCCTCCGAGTACTGTGGCATCATCCAGGCAGTGTGGGGCTGCAATCAGGGCCATGACTACACCATGGACACCGATTCCAGCTGCAGAGCCCTCTTGCTGGACAATGCATTGGCAGTCAAATGGCCGTGGGACAAGGAGGTGGCACCACGGCTCAACCAGAACCTGGAGCCAGACCCTGCTGGGGCTGCCCCCCAGCTCTCTCAAGGCAGAGGAACCATGGCTGGGGCTGAGACCAAGTTGCTGCCCAATGTGGATGCAGCCCCACCACCTTCAGATGGCAGCTTTGTGGGGCCCAGGCTAGGGCCCCCACCTCGGCCAAGCCTCCCTCCAAGTGAGGCCCCAGGTAGGAGGCGCCTTTGGCCTGGGGTAGAATAGAATTCCATATTCCTGAGTAGGGCAGGGTCTTCAACAGAGAAAGACTTGTCTCCACTTCCTGAGGATCAGCTGTGTGTGATGATCACAGGTGCTCACTGCTCTCTCAGCTTGCAGATGCTCAAAGCACTTGAGGGCACCAAGGGGCCACCAGCTGGTCCTATCTTCTCCAAAATAAGCTGGTCCTTCGTTTGTGCAAAGGCATGCACCTCTAGGGCCATTCTGTGGCTGGAAGGGACTAAGGAGAGAGAAGAATGGGGCCCTTGTCTGTAGGGTGTGGGGGACGAGAATGAGGCTGCTGCTCTGGGCCAGCTGCACGTCCTGCCCTAGGCATCAGCCAGCTGCCTGGTGACCCTGGTATGGGCCAGGGTAGAAGCTTCTCTGACAGGCTGAGGAGGGGAGACAGGCTGGACCCCACCTGCATATTGTGGGGTGGGTGCAGCTGCTCATGGGTATCATGTTAGAAAACCCAGGCCTGGCTCCATTGATCTTCCATGTGCATCTGTCCTTGTCCTTACAAGTACTCAGCTCGCCCCTGTGTGCAGGTTCACAGTGGGTCCTGCACTTGTGTAGCTGCCCAGGGGTTTAGCTAATAAAGGTGCACAGATGAGATTCCCCATCTGCAGGAAGGACCTCGGGGTGGAGTCCTTAGGATTAACTTACTTAGCTTTGTCAGTTGTGTGCATGAGATCTTTTGATAACCATCACCTTAAAAATTTCTCAAAATACATCATCCCCTCCAGAATGATGACCTGAGTCATCATCAGATGACCATCCCTGGGTTCCTCCTGTTTGGTGCCACTTTTCCCACTTGGTGGCACAGTGGGTTGGATGCTGTGCACAAGCTTTTGTGGGGGTTGGGCCAAGATGCGGCAGAATTTGAGGCCAAGGACTAACCCCAGGCCCACTTGTAAGGCAGGCTGTGTTGTCAGACTGGGCCTGCCTTGGTGGCAAGGCACTGTGTGCCCTTTTTGGTAACAGGAGTCTGTTCTTCGTTTCCCAGGGAAATTGGGTGAGAAGCTGGTTCCATCTTCAACTTCGGATGATCGGGTAAAAGACGAGTTCAGTGACCTTTCTGAGGGGTGAGAGAAGAGTGGGTTTAAATAGCCTAATATTTCTCTTCAAAAACCAGACTCAGCTATTCTCAGGATGCTAGCTGTGCCCAGGTCACCATGCTGGCCTCTGAGGTTGGGAGGAAAGGCAGCTCCTCGGTCCTGACTGGGGCTTCCTGGGTCCTGAAAGTACCCCTCTGGTGCCACAGCAGGGTAGCCCAGCCCAGGCAGAACCCCAGAGTCGGGTCCACCATGGCCACCGCTTGTCTTCTCTTTGAAGGCCTTGTGTTTGTGTCAGTTGCAGATATCTTTAGGCCGATGGCACTCGCTTCTGGCCCGGGGTGGTGGTGGTGGTGGTGATGGGACTTGAAGCAGATCTCACTCAGAAGGGCAGGGCAGTGTCAGGGTCTGTTGGCTCTGGAACAGGAGCCATCAGGGCTGGCATTTGCCACCCTCCATCTGCCCTGTGGCTTTGGCAGGATGCAGATGCACCATCACAAGTTGAGGGGACCAGGGGTGGCTCCCAGCACCCTCAAGCCTTCCTCTGTCCAGGCAGGTGGCAGCTTGTTGGGGCCACTGTGGGCTTGCCAGCCTAACTCAGTTTGCTGCCCAGCAAGGACCAAATAGCAGTTCCTGTTTTAGGGTGAAAGGTAGCAGATTTTTTTTTTTCCTTCACCTTGAGCATTGAAATGGCTGACCCTGTCAGCCTCAGATACTTGGTTCCTGTTGAGGTGATGACCTGCCCGGAAGCCCACTTCCTCTGAGTCTCCATTCCCACCTGACCCCATAGAAAGCTCTGTTCGGTTTGGATCCTGGCTATAAGCGGAAGTGCCGTGGGATGGGGTGGTTATCAGCTTGTTCAGTTTCAGTGACTGTGGCTTGTACTTTTGTTAGGAAGTGGGATTGGAGATTTGGTTCTGGTTGGGTCTGTTGCTCATTTCAGGGCAACCACTTCTGCTAAAAGTTCTCTCATCTTTCCTAGAGACTTCCCGAGTGAAGATGAAAATGGCAAGAAGCAAAATGCACAGTCTTCAGACGAGTCCTTTGAGCCTTACCCAGAAAAGAAGTAAGGATGCTGCTCTGCCTGTCACAGGCACATGGGGTCTGGAGGGGCATCACAGGAAAGCTTCGGGGTTGGTACTGTGGCGGTGAAACTGTGTGTCCAGGTCTGCTGGCCCAGCTCACTTGCTGTTGCTCCCTTGGCACGACCTCCTAAACCCAGTGACTGAGTGAGCTGGGAGGCCAGGTGGCAGAGCCACGAGGAGTCCATGCACAAAGTTCCCTTGGCTGCCACGCAGTGCTCTGGGTGGCTCAGAGCTTGCACCTGGTCACCATGACATGGCAGGCAGCCTTGTTGATGACTAGCTGCATTCCAGGGGAGTTCTGTGGTCTTCTGTTCTCAGGTCCCCTATCCTAACTGTTCTCCCCAGTGTCCACTCACCTCCAACTCACACTATCTTAAGGACAGCTAGCTACGGTCTACCTCCTTGTTACTGATGTGACTTTGCTTTGATCTTCTCTTTGCAGAGATTTCCGTTCTCACCAGTCAGATATAGGATCCTGGCAAAGAGGGCTAGTTTTCATTTGTGCATTGGTGTCCCTCTCCTCTCAATTTTGTGCCATGAAGGCTTACAATATGTGACAGCTAATTGATAACTTTGGTCATCAGACGCCCCTGAGCATTTCACAATCCTGAGAAATTAAGAGAGCAAGTCGCTTCGGGTGCTGTGCTGTCTACCACAAAAATCCTGCAATTGAGATTGAGAAGTGAGCTTGGCTTCCCCTACTCATTTGGGGAGGGGCAGGAGGAAGGTGGGCAGGAGATGAGGCCTGTTCCCAGGGTGCAGGGCTGGGTGCCGGCTGGGGTTGCTGTGAGTAGGTGACCACTGCAGGCTGAATGTGTGTGTCTGCTGTTTGCTGCTAGCAGTCAAAAGCGACTGAGGTGGCAGTGCTGGCATCCAGAGCTGGGATAGGAGGGCCAGTTGGGTCCCCTTTCCAGGGACAGGCTGGAGGGTGATCTGCTGAGCCCCTGATGCCAAGGAGGATGGATGAATTACTCTGCTGAATTACTCACTGGTCCCTTTGGAACCTCAGAAGCACGGATAGATATGTGTTTGCTTTTTTTAAAATTATATTTCACACAAGGTCTTACTAAGTTTCCCAGGCTGGGCTGGAACTTATAATACTCCTGCCTGAGCCACCCAAGTAGTTATTATATAGACATGTGCTTTGGACTAGGACCTATGAGCTTTAAGAGGCTTCTTGTGAAAGGGTTACTTTAGTAGAAACTGCACTCTGCAGGAGGTAACACCATTAGTCGTGGACACAGGCCTCTGTTGACTGAGATGTGCACTGACCTGGAGGCCACTGGGTCCCTCAGTACTATAGCAAGTCCCAGCTGGGAACTTGGAAGGACAAGGCCCTGAATAGCACCCCAGCCTGTGTCCTTTTCAGTCTTCTTTCTCCAACTCCAGCCAGTCTCAGCAGACAGGGAGCCTTCTGTGTGTGATGTGTTGGTCTGAGCACCTTGCTATTAGCCAGAGGTGAAAACGTGGGCCTGCACTTTGAAGGAGCAGGACAGCCAGGCGGGGGGAGCAGGTGGTGAGTGCCACTGTTAACACTCAGCACAGGGACTGCAGGTTCCCTGGAACCTCTCGTTCAAGTAGTACATGGTCTTGTGTGGAGGAGTTGGCCAGTTCCTGACAGAAGAGGACATGCCAGGAGGGGACAGTGGACACTTACCAGACATGGAGAGGAGGAACAGCATGCATGTTACCCAAGAGATTGTTCTTAGTATGCTTTGAGGAGGATGACAGTTCCTTAGATATTAGCCTTAAATTACTTCAACCACCTTTAAGTGTATAGATATTCACAGCGTTACTGTTACCACTGCAGACATACGTAAGTGGAATCCCACAGTATTTGCCCTTTCCCAGCGGGCTTCTTGGCACAGTGCCTTAGAGTTCAATATTGTAGCAGGTGTCAGAATTTCATTCCTTTTTCTGGCTGAATACTGCTCCATTGCATGGATATGTACACCACGTTTGGTTGATCCATTCTTTTGTGGATTGGGATTGCATCTGTCTTTGGCTCTTGTGAATGTGATAGTATAGTGCTGTACATGCACAAGTCCCTTTTTGACTCTTGATATGTGTACTTCAACATGGAATTGTAAGCTGAGCCTGGAATCCCAGCTGCTCCGTAAGGTAAAGTGAGAAGATCACAATTGGAGGCCAGCCTGGGCAACACGGAGGCCCTGTTTCCTAAAAAAGGCGGGGGAGGGGTGTCACAGCTTACATGGTAATTTTATGTTTCACTAACTGGGAAACCACTGTTCTGTTTCCCATGAGGTTGACTATTTTACTTTCCCACCGACAGTGCAAAAGGATTCTACCTCTACCAGTATTACCCCTGCCCCCCGGTACCGGTGATTGAACTGGGGACCTTGCAATTGCGAGACAGGTGGTAGAGCCCCTAAGCTAAATCCCTGGCCCAGCATTACTTGGTTTGTTAGCTGTTACTCTGGTGCTGCCTCCTCACTGTGATCTGCAGGTGTTTAATGACTGAAGACAGTGAGCTTCTCTCCCCTTGTGATTACTGGCCGTTGGCCGTCTGTAGATCTGCTTTGAAAAGTTAGGCAGGAGGATCCCATTGGGCAGTTTAACAACTCAGCACAAACCTGTTTCAAAATAAAATTTTAAGAAAGGTTGGTGGTGATGTACCTCAGCACAAAGGCTCTGGGTTCAATATGCATACAAAACAACACTCCTATAATGCAATAGCAAAAAGCCAACTCAATTTAAAAATGGACAAAATACTCCCCAGCAAGTGTGAGGCCCTGGGTTCGATTCTCGGTACCAAAAAAGAAAAGTGTCGGGGGGCGTGGACAAAATCAGTCAGGTGTGGTGGTGCAAGCCTGTAATCCCAGCACTTGGAAGGCTGCCAGTTGAATCCCAGCCTGGTCCAATCAGTGTCTCAGTTGAGACCATGTCTCAAAATTTAAAAATTAAACTAAAAGCTCATTGTGAATGCCCTGGGTTTGATCCTCCATGTTAGGATAAAAGACTTGCTCTCAGGCACAGTGGCACTCGCCTTTAACCCTAGCAACTCAGGAGGCTGAGGCAGGAGGAGTGCACATTCCAGGCTAGTATGGGAAACTTGTTTCAAAATAAAAGGGGCAGAAAATGTAGCTCAGGTAGAGTGCCCTTCAATTCAACCTAGCCCTAATACCACCAAACAGCAAAAAGAACCTCACTAACTCTTCCAAGTAGATCTGCAGGTGGCCAATGGCTGAAAACCATAAGGGGAGAGAAGCTCACTGTCACCAGTCATTAAACATCTGCAGATCAGTGAGGAGGTAGCACCAGAGTAACGGCTAACAAAACCAGGTAATGCTGGTAGAGGGAGAACCTTTTTGCGCTGTTGATGGCAAAGAAGGATAGTGCATCCTTGTGGGAAACACAACAGTGGTTTCCCAGTAAGTGAAACATAAAATTACCACATAATCTGTGACCTTTTTGAGGGGGGCCTCTGTGTTGCCCAGGCTGGCCTCCAACTGTGGTTCTCCTGCCTTACATTACAGGTGTGTGCCACCATGCCTTGCTGTATTGTGTTAAGTCAGGTCTCATGAAGTCGCCCCAGCTGTTATGGAGCCTCAGTTCTCTTGCCTCAGACTCATGAGCAGATGGTCTATAGACATGCATTGTGCCCAGCCGGAGCAGTTTTTCTGTGTTCGAGATCGCAAACCCTTTCCAGATGTGTGGTTTACAGTATTTTCTCCTATAGATTCTTTTCACTATTTTGGTGGTGTTGCCGTGTGTCTTGGTTACTTTTCTTGTTGCTGAGACGAAATACCCAACACCCACAAATTAAGGGAGGAAAGTTTTATTTAGCTCAGTTTGTAGAGGTTTCAGTTCACAGTTGGCTGGCTCTAGGGCAGGGTGGCATGGTAGACAGGAATTGCAGAGGAGAAACAGTTCGTGGTGGGCAGAAGGTAGCAAAGCAAGCAAGCAAGGGACCCCAGCAGCTTCTTTCTGCCCCTTTTATACTTTAGGATACTGGGATTAAGGCAGTGCCAAACCAATTAGTAGGCTCATTTAGTAATCACACACCCTTAATCCCAGCATCACACACTCTAGATTCAGCCACCTCCAAAAAGCCCTACCTATGACTGCATGGGGCTGGGCTTTGGGGGACATCTAGACACAAGCCATAACAACACACCAACTCTGATAAAATCAATTTTATTTTTTTTTCTTTTTGTTTCCTGTAAGTTTGATGCCATAGTTAAGGAATTACTGCCAAATCCAATGTCATGCAGATTTGTCCCTTGTTTTCTTACAAGAGTTTTAGAGGATTAGCTTTTAGATTTAGGTCATTTAATTTTTGTGGATCTGTTGGGTGGTAGCCCAACTTGGTTCTTTTGCATGTGAATGTCATCTTCCCGGATCCATCTCAAGAGGTTGTGCTCTCCCCTGCGTGGTCTTGGAGCCCTTGTTGAGCATCAGTGGACTATATGAGCATTTGTGGTTTTATTTCCATCTGATTGGTCCATGTGACTTTGTACTTAATACCAGCAACACAGTTTTGACTAGAATACCTGTGGAGTAAGTTTGAGAAACAGTTTGAGTTCTCCAACTTGGGCTTTTTGTCTCTCTTTTTTTTTTTTAATTTGGCACCAGGGATCAAACTTGGGTCCTTGTGCTCATGAGGCAGGCAGTGGCACCACTGAGCTAAATTCCTGGCCCTTGGGCTTTTTGTCTTAATGTATATCTCAGTCTAATCGCAGTCTTCTTGCCTCAGCCTCCCAAATGCTGGCATTATAGGCATGTACTACACCCCACCCACCCACACACATACCATTTATTTTGGTGGTACTGGGGATTAAACCAGAGGCACTCTACCACTGAACTATATCCCCAGGACCCTCTCTCCTGCTTTGAGACAGGGTCTTGCTATGTAGTTCATTTTGGCCTTGAGCTTACTATTTAGCCCAGGCTTTTCCTTACAGTTGCAATTTTTCTCCAGCCTCTAGAGTGCTGGAATTGCAGGTAGCAGCTATCACACATGGTCACAGGCCTTCCCCCTTTGTGAAGCATGGTCACCCTGTTACCCAGGCCTCAAATTAACGGTCCCCCTACTGCAACCTCCTGAGTAGCAGGAATTACAGGCATGTGCTGCTACACCTGACTTCAAAAAACTTGTAAATGTTTTTTTGCCGGTCTGGGTTCTGAATCCAGGGTCTGTATGCTTGGCAAGCACTCCACCTTTCTGTGTCCTAGCCCTCCATTTGGGTTTCTGATCAGGACCAGTGAATCTGTACAGGGCTTGGGGGCAATATTTCCATTTTCACATTGTGTTATCTGTAAACCCCGGGCTTTCTGCTGTCTAGCTTTTCTCAGCATTGTGTTGTCATTTTCAATGAGTAAGCCTTTAGTCTTTGGTTAATTTTATCCCTAAATATTTTATTCTTGCTGATGCTATTGCAGATGAATTGCTTTCTTAATTTCCTATTTGGACCATTCATTGTTAATGTATAGAAATAGGTTTTGTGTGTTTTTATTTTAATTTACTTACTTACTTTTGAGATCTTGCTTTGTAGTTCAGGCTGGCCTGGAATTCAGTGATCCTGCTGCCTCAGTCCCCCAAGTGCCAAGATTATAGGCAGTGCACCACCACACCCGGTTTATGTGTTGATTTTTGTATCCTCCAACTTTGCTGGATCCTTTTGTGTGTACTGCTGAGCTAGCCCCCAGCCCTCTGTTCCTCACTAACTTGTTCTTTAATGGCAGGATGCTGTAGTCAAGCCTTGCTGGTATGGTGGCTATCAAAGCTAGTATTAAGTTTATCTCCATGGTAACAGCACTGAGTTAATTTTTGTAGTGCTGGGGATTGAATCCCAGGACCTCGCGTATGCTAGGCAAATGCTCTACCACTGGACCATGTTCCCAGCTCTGTTATTTTTGTCTGTGGTTTTCTGCATATACAGTCATACAGTCTATTTCTCTAAATCTTTTCTTGCTGAATTGTCAACAAGAACCTCCAGTAATATGTTGAAAAACAGTGGTGAAAGTGGCATCCTTGTTCTTATTTATTTTTTTATTTTGTGTTGGGTATTAAATTTAGGACCTTGCGCTTGTGAGGCAGGCGACGGCACCACTGAGCTAAATCCCGGCCCCACCTTGTTCTGTTCTTGACCTTAATGCTTTTAGTCCTTCGGCACTGAGCACAATGTCTGTTGCAGGTTTCCGTGTGGGTTGTCTTGTCAAGGAAGTTCCCTAGTGGTACTGACAGAGTCCTTTCATGTTGGTGGCCAAAAGGAGAAACAAATGTACGGATCTCCTTTCACCTGGTGTGCAGGTGCAGCCTGCACCACCTCACATTTTGGGACAGGTCCCTTACTGCACTCTGGCCTGGCCACACAGATCTGTAGCACAGCTGCTTCAGTGTGGGGGGCCAAGTGTCCACATGCTGCTCCCCTCCCCGCATTGATGGCACTCCTCTTCCTCAGCTCTGCCCTGGTTGCAGAGAGGAAGTGCTAGGCTCTCTTCTAGTGGGAGGTGGTCTGGGAAAAGACTGACTCCAGAGCTTCCCCACTCTGCCATTTTTCATAAGGTCTCCAGACAGCATTTGGTGCCGAGAGAAGTGATCCAGCTTCTTCCTGGGCAGCCACTGAGGGGTTACTGTGAGCCCCACACTCAGCGCTGTGCCCTAGGCTGCCCCCGCCCCCACAGTGGCTGCTGCAGGGGCAGCTGAGGGCCACACAATTCACAAAGAGCTTGAGAAATCCCAGGTGCTTGAAGTGGGGTGCAGAGATGAGAACTGTGGAGATCAGAAACATCATTGAATTGGGTGGGTGCCTCTTTCCTATTTCAGGATCTCTGGGAAGAAGAGTGAAAGCAAAGAGGCCAAGAAGACCGAAGAACCAAAAATGCGAAAAAAGCCTGGGCCCAAGCCTGGATGGAAGAAAAAGCTCCGCTGTGAGAGGTGAGGGGGCTACTGGGCGGGTGGCCTGGGCACTGGGGCAGCACCTCCACACATGCTGTCTTGCAGGGAGGAGCTACCCACCATATACAAGTGTCCTTACCAGGGCTGCACAGCCGTGTACCGCGGGGCCGATGGCATGAAGGTGAGCAGCGGGCGCTTTGCAGGCCATCAGTGTGAATGCAGGCAGGTGGCAAGAACTGGTGCTGGCCCAGGATTCACATGATCCTAGGCTGATGGAGATTTCAGCCACGGCCACAGCTGTCCCAGGGGCTGGGGAGCCAACCTCCACTCGAGATGCTCCCTGTGGGCCCTGCAGTCTCCAGATGAGGCTTTAAGGAGCCCGTTGAGGCAGTGGTAGAGCACCGGCCTGTCTCATGTGAGGGTTAGGGTTAGGTCACCAGGACTGCAGAGGAGGCAGGGCCTGGTGAGGAGTGGGACCTGCCCTTCTAGGAGGACACCTACCAGGCCCTAGGCGGGTGGGGCCTGGTCCAGACACAGCAGTGTGTGTCTCCTTCCTGTCCTCCTGCAGAAGCACATCAAGGAGCATCATGAGGAGGTTCGGGAAAGGCCCTGTCCCCACCCTGGCTGTAACAAGGTGTTCATGATTGACCGCTACCTGCAACGCCACGTGAAACTTATCCACACAGGTGCCTGTGCTTCCCAGGGAGACCCCAAGGCCCAGCCCGAGGGGGTGGCAGCGGACCCGGCATGTCCAGCCCTGGGGAACACCCACTCCACCACCCATACACCTTGCTCCAGAAGCAGGGTTGGACGGGCTGGATCCTGTCAGGGGGCCTGAGCCTGCGTCTCAGCAGATAAGCTTGGGTGCTCCTACATTGTGGGGAAGGGAGGTGCATCCTTGCATAGGTACAACCCAGCTGCCCTGTGGTGGATGGGTAGACATCCTCCCAGGAGCAGTCTTTTCTGCAAGACCTGAAGTTTCAGATGGATAGAATTCCGGGTGCCCTTCCATGTTTAAAAATAGCTGGGTTTGGTGGTACACACCTATAATCCCAGTTCTTAGGAAGCTCAGGCAGGATTGCTTTGAGTTCAAGGCCAGCCCAAACTACACATTGAGACCCTGTCTCAAAAAGTCAAACAATATTTTCCATACTATAAAAACTGGCATGCATTGTAGAAATGGTGAAAAATAAGCACAGCACACAGGTCTGTCGGTGCCTCTTGGTCGTCCTGCTGTCCACCCTGGAGGGTTTGCTCTTCTAGCTCTTCCTCTGCATGTCATTGCCTAGGCCCTGTGTCTCCGTTCAGTCCCACCACATGTCCCAGGCCCAGCACGCTCAGTCCTCCCACACTTGTTCTGTTCCTGTCCTTCCAGCTGAAAGGCCGAGCGCTGTACACAACTTACTACCGTGGAGCCTTTCCCTGTCGGGACTGGTTCTATTACTGCATCACGTACCTGGGGGTTTCACAGTGAAGTCAGCTGTGGGACATTTTCCTGTAACAGACACTTCCGGTACTTCCAAGTTTTTGCTCTCCGCTTCCTGACTGTCCTCATGCAGGAATTTCTCTAGGTCATGTTTATCACGCCAGCTTTCTAAAGAGGTTACACTACAGTGCAAAACCATTGCATGGAAAGCTACTTCAGGTACCATGGATGTTGGTGCCAAGGGTGTGGCTGTTGGCTTTGCTGAGGGCGAGGTGTGCTTCCTGACATGGAGATGTCACCCTCCCACCAGCAGGCTCTCCACCCCAAAGCGGCCAGAAAGTTGCTATGAGGATCAGTATTATCTAAACCTTTCAATTTGGGCTCTGTCTTGATTTTACTTTCAGATATACAGCACTGATGGAGAAGACCTAGTCAGCCAACAATATTTTTAGGCAATTTAGAAGTCTTTATTAATAGAATGCTTGACCCAGTCTTATTTGTACTAAACCTGGGTATAGAGGCTCCTTGCTGGGGCCCAGGTCTCAGACTACTTCCTGATGCTCAGTGAGACTGCTGTTCCTCCAGGGTTGGTGTGGGTGTTGGGCTCACTCCCACTCTGTCCCCAGAGGTGCGCAACTATATCTGTGATGAGTGTGGGCAGACCTTCAAGCAGCGGAAGCACCTTCTTGTCCATCAGATGCGCCACTCAGGAGCCAAACCTTTGCAGTAAGTGTGGGCAGGACACCTCCCAGGGCTGGGACACGAGGTAGCCCTCCTCACTACCTCTGTCCCACAGGTGTGAGGTCTGTGGCTTCCAGTGCAGGCAGCGGGCATCCCTCAAGTACCACATGACCAAGCACAAGGCAGAGACTGAGCTGGACTTCGCCTGTGATCAGTGTGGCCGACGGTTTGAGAAGGCGCACAACCTCAATGTACACATGTCCATGGTCCACCCTCTGACACAGACCCAAGACAAGGCCCTGCCCTTGGAAGCAGAGGCCCCTCCTGGAGCCCGGAGCCCTTCTGGGACCACGGAGGGCCAGGCGGTGAAGCCAGAGCCTACCTGAGGACTGCCGGTGGGCCAGCAGGCAGGTCAGGCACCGTGAACTCAGGCGGGATGTGGGGTTTCTCTATTGCTTGCTCCTTGGAGCCCAGGGTGCACCCACTCCATGGGGCAGGTGGGTGTGCTGTGTACTCCATAGTTGCCTCTCTCTCCTCTGCCTTGGGACCAGCTGTTTCTTTTCCTACAACCCTGAGCAACTTGGGGCCAGACACAGATTATGAATAATTGATTCCTTTTCCCAATTAAAGCAATCAAGGAGGTTTATAATCCACTTTTTAGTGCAACATGAGCTCCTTGTGATCCCTATAATAAATTATTTACAAAGGAGGTAGGTTGGTGCACTGAGACAGGTCCCATCAGAAAAGACGGGGTTCTTGGTACAGGTCTGCATTGGTCATAGTCTGGCACCTGTGCAGGAGGGCACCTGTCACCTCTGGGTCGTAGTCTGCATGGCCAGCCAGCAGCTGTGAGAGAGAATGCTGCTCAGCCACAGCTGCTGGGACCCCCTCAGGGAATCCCTGCCACACTCACTGCACAGGAGAGGCCTGGCGGCTGTGGCTGTACAGCTGTAACCCCACTACAGGGGAGGGTGCTCTGGTTACCTCTGCCATGCCTGAGAAGCTCTCTTGTGGGCACTGAGGTATAAACTGCAGCAGAAAGAGACGTGCCTCTGTTATCAGTTCTACAGGGCTGCGCTGGGGAGAAGATGGGTGGTTACAGGTCAGGGCCAGAAGCCTCCTTCCTCAGCAGGAGCTGCCCCAGGCTGGGCACTCACGTGTGGCAGAGGCTGGCCCTGCAGCTGTAGGCCGGTACTAGTCAAGGCCGACACTGTGGTGGTCTCCCCTCCCACGAAGAGCTGGACCAGCTGGAGGTACATGTCGACGGCAATACGCAGAAAGCCCACGTCCCTGACAGTAGCAGCCTCATCAAAGTGGGGGAGGAGCCTGGGGACAGGGACAGTGTAACAGCAAGGCCCCAAGCACTTGGGGACTCACTGGTTGGGCAGCACAGATGCCCACCCCTCCAAGGGCAAGTCCACACCCAGCCCATGACTCATCTAAGTCCCTCACTGGGCAGCTGGAAGGTGGTCACCTGTAGAAAGCAAAGGGCAGCAGCCTGGTGAGCTGATCCGGGGCCAAGCGGAGGAGGTGACCCAACCCAGCATCTGCAATGTGGGGGGGCTCGATTAGTTCTGCCAGGGACCTGAGGGTGCTGAGGTCTGTGTGGTGACAGCATGGGGTGTGTCCCATGCTCAAGACTCCCATTAGCTGCTAGGAAGATGGAGGTGACATCCTGCGGGAAGGTAGAGGCCAGAGTTGGGCACACTGGACACCCCACAGTGTGCATATGGACCTGGCCCTCTTGGTTCTCCAGGGGGTTCTGTTGTGTTAAATGGGCAGGCACTGAATGTTCCCATCTAAACTACAGCTTATAAACCTAGAAAGTTGAGTGCACAATTGAGGCTTGTAAAGCAAGGCCCTGGGAGGATTTTCCCTCTTTCTGTGTTCCTGGGGACCTTACCCCAAGGCCTCACATGTGCCCGGCAAGCTTTCCTCTGAGGCTTGTGCCTCCACCTGAAAGTTACTCCTAAAGGGAGTGACAGTCACCGTCCACACACCCCTTACATCAGACTTTATATGGCTTCTTACCTGCTTCTGTCAGCTGGAAAAGCCTCAGCCAGGGCAGTTTTCTCCTCTGCATACAGGCTAGGACCTCAACACACACCTCCATGGCCTTCAGGGAGTCAGCTATGGCCTGTGACCCACAGAAGAAAAGCAGCGAGAGAGGTCTGAACCCAGACACTGATCTATGTTCTCAGCTCCCCCTATTTCTTTAAAATATTTTTCTTTTGAGATAGGCTTTTGCTAAGTTGCCCTGGCAGTACTTGAACTGCCTCATCCTCCCAGACTGCTGGGAGATTACCAGTGTATACCACCACCAAAGTCTAAAGACTTAATGACAACCTACAGAAGGTGTCATGCTGGGCTCTCTAGACAGTGAGGCTCAGGTTAAAGGGGCAACCGGGCCCCTCAGGTGCATACACCCAGGTCACTGCACCAAGCTCTGAAATGAGACCTCCCGAGGGAGCTGCACACTGGACACAGCCTGTGCGATGCCCACCTCTAGGTGAGTGGGCCCGGCTCGCAGCCCAGCAGCCTGACCCACCTGATGGGGATCAAGGTTTGACTCAGCTGAGGGGTCTTGACTTACGCTTGGGGACAGGTGTGATGACAGCAAGCTGAGCAAGGAGAAGAAAAAGAGGGGTGCCAAGAGCTGTGGAGGAAACAGGCAGTTACTGCATGAGGACCTGCGCCCAGTCCCAGTGAGTCCAGCGGATCCTCAGCGCCACCTCCCCAGGCTGTGTGAAGCGGGAGTCTTCCAGGAGGAAGACGAGCATGGCCACTTGTGGAGAGCTCACTTGGAACAAATTACTGCTCCCACTGAGAAGAGTGGGTGGCGCGGGTGGCCCGGCAAGCTTCCGCTCAAGACAACCCTCACTAGGACTAGGACCTGGCTGCAGCCACAGGAACTGCTGCTGACAAAGCCTGAACGTGAGTGCAGACACGGTGTGTTCCAGTGACAGACCCTGGCTTGGCTGACGTGGGGACCTGTGCTCGGCAGTCAGGGCTGTCCCATCTTGCTTTGTGTTCACTAGTCCCACCTTCTGTTCGCTGCCTTTTCCTCAGGAAGTCCTGGCCTTCTCTGCACATGCTGCCCTGGGACCCTCAGTAAGACTTGGGGGCTGTGCAGTCAGGCTCCTGAGGGCCAGGGCATAGGCTGGTATCCCTTCCTGGGTGGGAGTAGCCCCATCCTTGTGCTCTGACGTACACGTGCTGCCTCACAGCCCTGGTGTGCAGGGCAAGGTGAAGCACCAGCCGCTGGCTCAACAGACCAAAGACCCAACATGCTATAAACTCACTTCTTCCCACTGAACATTCAACCTCACGTCTGCTCTTGGAAAAGAAAAGCCATTAGGAAAACAGAAAAGCACTGACTGAAGCTGGCTTGCTAAGCAAAGGATGAATGCCTTGCCTCCTCTCTCTGGAAGTCCAGCTTCTTCAGCAGGCTCCTTGCATTGTCCTTCCTCACTCTTTGGACTGCAAAATGCAGTGCAGCAGCAGAGATCCAGGCCGGGGTCGGGGCGAGAGAAGTTGAGTCTAGGGAGAGGAAGCTGGGACGCAAGAACATACTGCAAGGCTTTGGAGATACTTCACAGGAACTGACTCCTCCCTTGCCTGCCGCTGGCCTTGCACAGGTCCGTGTCGGCAGCAGGAGGCCCTTCAGTAGAGGGGCCTCCTCATGAACCCTGGCTCTGCATGAGGATATGGTAGGCGCTGTGACATCCTGCATTAGGGCAGGGCCTTACCTTACCCTGTGCTCTTGAGAGCAGGATCAGGCCTAGGACAGTGGACAAAAGGGATGCAGCCCTTCCATGTGTGGTGTGCCCTTTTCCAGCAGGGTAAGAGCTGGGCGAAATACTAATGAAATAGATCTCGGGTTTAAGAAACTAACTAATCTGATCTGTCTCCCACATTCCCTTTGCTGAGGTTTTAGGTAACCCTGGCTCTTGGGGGATCCAGAGGCATCAGGGATTGAAACCCAAGAAAGGCATTCTTGGTGGTCAGAACACATTCCCAAGCGATTGCTGGTGTCACCGTGGGGGGGTGGTGCTGAGGCCTGGCACCCTGACGCTAATGCCACCTGTCCTGGGCCCTGTGTTAGACCTGAGACCAGGACAGGCTGAGCTGGAGTCAGAGCTATGGAAACCAGTCTGCACAAGCACTTGTGAGCTCGGCCCTCCCCCGTATGGAGATCGGCTGCAGCACCAGACACCCACACAAATAGTCCAGCCTTGAGCAGCCCGGGCTCCAGAATGCCCTACTTCCAACACTCACCTGTGGGCAAACTGCCCAGCCTCCTGCAGCCTCTGCAGCTCGTGGGGCAGCCCGCCCTGGCAGCACTTTTGCCACTGACCGCACAGCACCGGCTCCAGGCTTGACCACCACGACTTATAGAAGAAAAAAAGTCACTGGGAAATGGGTTAGGGCAGCTGTGGACCAGCTCCAGCTGCCATGACCAGGAAGGACTGGATGAGAAAGGCCACCCATGGCCAACAAAAATAGCCCTCGCAGGCCAGCATCTCCTGAGGGCCTTACATAGCTTATGTTCCATCACTTTATAGTGTCTTCCTGACCTCATCTGAGGTTCGAAACAATTCTGTAGAGTATTCTTATTCCCTAGGATGGGGCAAGGAAGGGTCCTGCCTGGTGAAATGCCTGCCGTGGAGACAAGCACCCTGTATCCTGGGTGAGCCCGCCCAGGCCCCATGCATACTTCGCCACTTCTACAGTGATTCTACCAAGGGGCCACCCACTGGACCTGGCCACTCTCCTCACACACGGGCCCTGGACATGAGGCAGGAGCGCAGGAAGTGGGCAGACAGCACACTCCTGACACATGGCTGCTCCTAGAGGGAGCGAGACCACTGCCACGCAGCCCTCAGGGCTCTGGCATCTGTCGCAAGGACAGAGAGACAGATGGGTGGAGGATGTGCCCTCACTGTAGCACACACGTCACAGCTGCCCCATTTCTCCCACACACTGATGAAAGATCAGGGAAACGGAGACTGGCCACCAGCCCCTCATGCAGTGTGTGCGGGTTAGCCAGGCCTACCAGTGCCGAGGTCACCATCAGAGGGCATCTGGCCTGGCACTTGGCCAGGGTAAGGTTGGCAGTCAATGAGGGGTCCAGGCTGCGCGAGCAGGCGTTCAGGAGCCCCTGTGGCCGGGAACATGAGTATGAGTGGTTTCAGTGCCAGGTGCCTATACCAGCTGGGTTTTACCCCACGGGGATCTGGGGAGGCCCACAGGGTGCCAGGGAGATGGTTACCCTAAAGAAGTGGGCAGTGATGTCGTGGGTCAGGCTTAGGGCACCACCATGGTTGCAGAAGTTTCTCTGTGAAGCAGATCAGCAAGGCCGTGATGAGGGGCCCGGCAGGGTGAGGGGTGAGCCAGCAGCAGTGTGCTCCAGGGTTCCAGAAGCTCCGCCAGAGATAGGCAGCCACCAGGAACACTTGGCCTCCAGCCCTGACCAGAGCTGCTGAGCCCACGGCCTCCCCACCCCACCCTCCCGCCCACA
>NW_022900944.1:48912681-48924336 GCF_012274545.1 Fukomys damarensis
CCCGGCAGGGTGAGGGGTGAGCCAGCAGCAGTGTGCTCCAGGGTTCCAGAAGCTCCGCCAGAGATAGGCAGCCACCAGGAACACTTGGCCTCCAGCCCTGACCAGAGCTGCTGAGCCCACGGCCTCCCCACCCCACCCTCCCGCCCACAGACAGGGCTGCAGGTGCCCAAATAGGACAGCTGTCATGCCGTAGGCCTCTGCTTACGAGCACCATGCTTTATGCTCGCACCAGAGCACTTACACTGCCCATTCCGAGCGTTGAGAGAAAGAGCTGTCGGGGAGAATACAGACTCAGGGTTGAATTCCAATGCTTTCACTGATCTCATCGCCTCTGCTTTCCTGCAAACCGCTCCAGTGCTGCCTACACAGCTGGAGTGCAGCCCGAGCTCTGGCTCTAGTCATACTTGTGCTTGAAAATTGAATGCAGGGCCTGCACACAGAGCTACAACCCTAGCTCATTTTTATTTTATATTTTATATTATATATATTTGAGACAGTCATGATAAATCACTCCAGCTGGGCTCAAACTTTAGATCCTCCTGCCTCAGCCTCCAAGAGTGCTGGGATAACAGGCCTACCCCCACCACACCCTTCTATACATGTAGATTTTTGGGCAGGGGGTACTGGGGATCAAATTCAGGATCCTGCACTTGCAAGGCAGGTGTGGTGCCCCCAGCCCCTATACTTGTAGATTTTTGAAAACAGGAAAAAGTTTTCTAGGTGCATTTCCCTGGTGACATGCACATCCCCGACAGCAAAGTTTTTGCTGGTTAAGGTTGTGATGCTCGTTACACAGGCAGCATCTACTATATATCAGAACTGGAAAGTGGTGAGGTGGCTAGCAAAATGCCCCCAGTCGAAAGCATTAAAACCCTAGGGTGATTCCGTGAGTCCTAGGCCTGGCCCAGCCCAGTGCTGTGGCTTGCCGGCATCCAGGCTGGGCTGTGGGCAAAGGACTCTGAGCATTGTCCCCATGGCTTCTTTTCCCCAGGAGCCCACACTCACAGACCTGGGGAGATGTCCTCCCCAGCCCCGTGGCCACCCGCACAGCACCCACCAGCTCAGAGTTGACCAGGTTGAAGAAGTCCTCACAGCTGGGCTCCTCAGCCTGTAGGTTGCCAAGCAGAACAGAGGGAGGCAGGCGGAGGAGCAGCCTGGGAAGGAAGGGGCGTGACAGCAGTGAGGCCACAGAACACCCTGCACACTTTCCCCAGCTCCCTGTGACCCTCGACCCTGTCAGAACCGGAGTCCTGGTCCCCAGGGCCCTCCGCTGCATTCTCTGAGTCATGGAGGCTGCCACAAGGACTCAAAGTGAGCTCCCCAAAGTGCCTTTTAATGATCCACGAGGCAGGAGGCACCATGGCCAGTGAAGCCATCCCTGCACCTGCAGATCCAGTCATCTCACATTCTATGAAATCAGCTTGGTGGACACCTTTGAGCAGTTTTTCTGATTTTGACTTGAGCGCTTTACAATACATCCTTCAACAGGAATTCCTGAGGACAAGTCAGAGAGCCTAAACGCAGAGCCCCTCTCCTGCCGCCAGGACCACTCCCTGTGGCAACCTCAAGGAGACAAGCACCCAGGAAGAAATCAAAAAGAGATGACTTCTGGGGCACATCACTGGGTGGGCCCGGGACCCACCGTTTGCACATGAGCAGCTCCTGCTGTCTCCAAAGGCTGGCAGCCACACCTCTCCTACTGGTCAGGGCCTTGAGCCGTCTTTGGAACACCCCGAAGACAAAGTGTCCCTGAGAGACAGGAGAGCCGAGCTCCAGGTCAGCAGCCATCTCCTGGAAGAGAGTAAACCAGGCACTCACACCCTTTTCCTGGTTTCCAAGTGTGTCTTTTGTCCTCAAGAATGAAGGCAGAAAGTCCTCAGGGCTTAATGTTGGCCAGACCCAGAGAGATGGGCTTGGGAGACAGGTCACCATGGGCACTACGAGGATGACGGGCATTTTGCTAGAAATCATTTTAAATGATAAAAAACAACAGGGCAAGAAACGTGGACACAGTTTCTCACATTCTGCTAGGCCAACATTTCACACATTGCCACTCGGTTCCCTTGTGTATACAGGGTGTGTGTGTGTGTGTGTAGGGACATAGAGATGAACCAGCACACATGCTCTGGAGCCTGCCACTCGGAGTGCACAGTCTCAGGCCTGGGGCTGAGGGCACCGGCATGACACAGCCACCTTCTGTGTAGCCACAGCTGGGTGAGCATTGGAACATTTCCACAGACTTTTTCATGACACTGACATTCTTCAATGCCAAAGCATCCTCAGTCTTCTGAAAGTAATAGTGAATCTTGAACCATGTCTAGCTTTTGTGCCTTACTCTTGTAAGTCCGTACTAGCAAATACTTCTCCAAGAACAGGCCTGACTTGCAGTCTGGACTGGGAGTGAGTACCCTCCTCACAAATGCCACTGACGTTGGCCCTGGGGTGGGCTTCTCTGCATCACCCTCTCTCACCTTAGTCTCCTCTCCCGTTCTCCTGCCTCAGCCTCCTGAGCAGTCGGGATTACACGTGTGAGCTACTATACCTAGCTCCCTCCCAGCTCCTACCTGGCTTTGTGATGTTCAGCATCTGAGCTGACGCATCCAGTTCTGCACCACAGGACTATCAGGTGGGAGTGCAGGTGAGATGGAGAAGACCCAGCACTGAGCTCGTGCCTGGGGCTGCAGGTGTGCTGAGGGCCAGCACCAAGCAGGGAATAAACCAGACAGCACTGTGTCCCCTGTGACACAAGGGACAGGGACAGGCAGGGGCCTGGCACAGGACGGCACGTACACAGCAGGTACCCAATAAATGCAGACCAAAGGTGCGCACACAAGTCCTGTCCAGAACACACTTTGTACCGTCTGTAACCCTCGAGACCCTGCACAAATCACCATCTCCCTGGCTCACTTCTGTTTGATGTCCAGGGACAGTGGCGTGAGCACAAAGGTCATTATGAGCAGGGAACCCTGGTGTCTTTCTCTGCAGTGTTGCTTTGATCTGTAAGATTTCCCTGGGCCTCACCCTTGGCTCTCTTTCATTGCCACCTTCCTAAGGACTTTGAAGAACAGCAGTGTGGAGCCCACATGTAGGGTAATGTCAGATTAAACCACACACACCCCGAGGAAACAATCAGTGCAGAGACACAGAGGTTGGAGGGAGGCTTCCCCCTGCACGCCCCCGACTCCCAAGGGCCCCCAGTGCACTCTCAGAAGTGCGAAGTGGAGGTGCATGCTGTGGGTCCTGAGGGCACAGTGCCCCTTTTGCACGCTGGTGACTTTGCAGAGCCTCCAGTCTCCAAGTGCTCTCGGGCCCTGGATAGCACTTCTCAGAGCCTGTTGTCCAGTGCAACCTTGGGAGTGTTACTGGGGACTCAGCAGTTCTACCGCACAGCTGGCATCCCTCACAATGCCTGTAGAGAGTAGGCACCATGATTTCATGCCTGGGATTTTGTGATGTTTGCCTGTGGTACAAATCACCTGCCGCACGCTGCTGCTCAGGACCTCAACCTTGGAGTGAGACAAGGAGTCTCCACACTCTTGGCGGGACTGGGAGCCATTATGGAAATGTGTCATGAACTTAGCAGCGGACGACTCGATGCAGTGGACAGCCTGAGGCCTTGCATCCTCTAACTCACCTGCAGCCTGCAGAGCAGATCCCCATTGCCTTTGCGGCCACCATAGGCCCAGTTGGGACTCTCTGTGTGGTCACAGCTCCTTGGACTGCAAGGAAACAAAGAGGAGGCCACTCAGTGTGCCCTGTCACCTTCCTGCCGCAGCAGCAGCCAGCAAGGGCAGTGGAACCCACAGTGCTCCAGCCTCAACCCAGCGAAGCTTTTCGGTTTAGTATCCAAAACTTGACCACTATAATACAAAAAACCACAGGATTGCTGGGCGTGGTGATGCACACCTGTAATCCCAGCACTCGAGAGGAGGCAGCAGGATGGCTGTGAGTTCCAGGCCAGCCTGGGCTACACAGTGAGTTCAAGGCCCGTCTGAACTACATAATGAGACCCTGGTCTCAAAAAAACCAAAAACAAGGCTGGGGTTTTAGCTCAGTGGTGCCACCACCTGCCTTGCAAGCACATGGTCTCAAGTTTGATCCCCAGTACCAAAAAAACCCCCAAAACCGGAAAAAAAAACCCAAAAAACAAACCACATGATCACATCAATGAATGCAAAAGAAGTGCTAAAGAAAAATTTTATGCCCTACTGTGATAAAATCACTCAATAAATGAGGAACGTGAGGCACCCACATGAAAAAACCATAGCCAGCATCACATTGAACTATACAAAACAAAAGAGCTCTTCCCCCCACAGGGACAAGGCCAAGACATCCTCTGTCACTACCTCTGTTCAACACTGCACTACAAGCCCTAGTTGGGGCAGTTCAATCAGAAGATAACAGGCATCCAGTCTCAGAAGGAAGAAGTTATACTCTCTCTACTCATAGATGGCGTGAGCTTACACACGTACCTGAAGAAGGCACACAAAACACATATTATAATCCAACAGCTCTTGAACCAGGCATGGTGAGGCTGAGGCAGGAAGATCAAATTTCAGAGTGAGGATCACAAGTTAGCAAAAACTACAAAATTGAAAGAAGAAAAAGAAAAAGGCTGGGAATGTAGCTCAGCACAAAGGCCCTGGGTTTAATTCTCAGTACTGCCACAAAAAATTAATTATATTTTAAAAATAATAATAAGTGGATGTTTCACAAATCGAAGGCAAAAACTGGTAGTGTTTCAATATGAATTAATATAAAAACTTGGGTAATAAATAATTCCATTTATAATAATAATGAAAAAAATAGGAATAAATTTAACCAAGGAAGTGTAACTTACACACTAAAAACTGTAAAATACTGTTGAAAAAAATTAAAGAAGTAGTGGGGCATGGTGGCGCATGCCTGTAATTCCAGCACTCGGGAGGCTGAGGCAGGAGGATCACTGCGAGTTCGAGACCAGCCTGGGCTACATAGTGAGTTCCAGGTCAGTCTCAACTACATAGTGAGACCCTGACTCAAAAAACAGAAAGAAAGAAAAAGAAAGAAAGGAAGGAAGGAAGGAAGAAAGAGAAAGAAAGAAAAGGCAGGCTGGCTGCAGAATGCAAACATTCCATGCTCATGGACAGAAAGACTTGATATTATTGAAATGGCAACACCTCCCAAGTGATTTTCGATGAAATACTACAGTCTCTATCAGGGTCCCCGCTGGCTGTGTAGAAATTGACAAGCTAACCCTAAAGTTCACATGGAACTACACAGAACCCTCCATGTTTTTCTTCTTCTTTCCTTAGTACTGGGGCTTTGTGCACAGCAGGCAAGTGCTCTACCCCTGAGCTATACCCTTGCTGTGGCTCCCCCAACCCTTTTTTTTTGAGACAGGGTCTTGCTAAATTTGCCCAGACTGGCTTCAAAGTTATCATCTTCCTGCCTCAGCCTCTTGAGCAGCGGGCATTCCTCATGCACCACCAAACGGAACTCCAAATCAATATTTAAAAGGAACAAAACTGTTGGGCATGGCGACGCACGCCTGTAACCCCAGCACTCAGGGAGCCGAGGAGAACTGCGGCAAGTGCAAGGCCAGGCCAGCCTGAATTACAGATTTATAAAATAAATTATAACATAAACTTATAAAATAAAATGAACAAAGTTAGACGACGCATGTATTTCCTGATTTCAAAACTTGCTACAAAGCTATAGAAATCGAAAGGATGCCGCATGTGACCAATGTGGGGTGTAAGCGCTCTCCTGGGCTGGGCCTGAGCCGTGCCGGTGAGGGCAGACGTTCATGGCTGTCCTGTCCCTGGGCCCCTTGGAATCCGGCCTGCCCTCGCAGTGTGGGGCTCAGGGTGTCGGGGTCAGTGGGGAGGCCGCCAGCCACTGTGCCTCACGCCCCCCAGGTGCGTGTGAACATGCCTGTGCCTTGGCCTTCTGTGGCTGCTCATTAAAAGGAAACAAAAACACCAAAAGGGTGCACAACTGGCACACAAGTGGACAAAGCAAGCAATGGGTACAGTTGATAGTTCAGAAACAAGTCTTCACACGAAAGCTGAACTGAAAGCTCAACTTTTTAAAAAAAATAGTACGATGGATAGAACCCAAGGCCTTCTTCTTTTTTTTTTTTTGGTTTTTTTCGAGACAGGGTTTCACTATGTAGTTGAGACTGACCTGGAATTCACTACGTAGTCCAGGCTGATCTCAAACTCACAGCGATCCTCCTGCCTCAGCCTCCCGAGGGCTGGGATTACAGGCGTGCGCAACCACACCCGGCCTGGTTGCCTGATTTTTGATGAGTGTGCCAAGACCCTTCAGTGAGGAAAGAATCTTTTCAAAAAATGGTTGTAAGACAAATGGGCAGCCACGTGCAAAAAAATGAAATTAGATCCCTATCTTACAATATACCCAGAGTAACACAAAATGGGCAAAACTTAAAATATGCGTTAAAACTAAAAACAGATGCATTGAAAATTTTGTGTATAAGGTGACATTATCAAGACAGTGAGAAGACAAGTCACAGAATGGGAGGGTGTATTCGCCAGCCACGTACTGCTGAGAGCTTACACCTGTGACACAGGGTCCATACAACTCCGTCAGACAGCCCGGTTTTAAAGTGGGACAAGGGGGCTGGGATGGCCTAGTATGTGTGAGGTTCTACAAAAAAAACAGCAAAGGATGTGACCAGACATTTCTCCACAGACTACATGAACGGTCTGCAGCACATGAGAAGATGTTCAGTGTCAGTAATCCTCTGGAAAGTGTGAATCAAAACCAGAAGGTAACAGGGCTGGGGATTTAGTTCAGTGGTTTTGCCACCTGCACTGCAAGAACGAGGTCCCAAGTTTGATTCCCGGTACCAAAAAGAAAGAAAATAAAAATGAATTGAAACACATTAATATTAAAAAAACACACACAAAGAACTAGCACGGCAATCCACACCAACTAGGACAGCTCTCGTCAAGCAGTCGGAAGACAGTGCAGTGATGGTGGGCAGGACTGGAGAGCAGGGCAGCAGCTCTGGGAACCAAGTTACGTACAGCCCAGGAGCCCCACTTCTACGCACAGTCCCCCGAAGAGAGCACAGGCCCACACAAACTTAGGCACAGATGTGCACAGCAACACTATTCAAAACAGGCAACAATCGGAAACAACGCAGACACCCATCGATGGCCGCACAGCCACCAAAACAAGGCCTGCCCTTCAGAGTGTGTGTAGCCATAGAAGGAAGTGCTGACCTGCACTGCAACTCAAAGCATTTTGCTCAGTGAAAGAACCCAGATACAAATGGGGCAAATGAGAGGGTTCCACTTAGACAATGTGTCCGGGACGGGCAATGACACAGCAGGAGGTGGATGCGACACCAGCGGCTGGTGCAGCTCATGCACTGCTGGGCCAAGTGCACACACTGGCCAGCCCTCCTGAGCTGCTCTCGGGAGCCCAAGGGGACACAGGGATGGACCCGAAGCCACTCTGCCTGGCTGGTGTGGCTCCAGCCCCTGCACACCAGCAGGAAGCACTTCTAACAATGCGGGCCGCACAGAAACATAACTGAAAGGCAGTGACACGCCTTGGGCTTAGACACTGCAAGACTTCATGGTATCTACACAGACGCTTGAGGGGGACAAGCCGGCAGTGGGACAAACAGGTGTGTGTGCTGAGCTATCTCACCACCATGTGGATGGTGTAACACGCAAAGCAATATGACCTGTCACCCTACCCTTGACAACACAATCCCCGCCCTCAGTGCCTGCATCACCAAGCAGAAACCCTAAGTACAGCACCAGAGGTGACTCCTTCAGGCCACTGCTGCACCTTTCTCGTCATCCCACCTGCTGCTTCAAGAACCGCTCTGCGCCCTAATCTGTGTCTTTGTATGTGTGGTGCCTGCTGGGCCATCTTCTGTTCTTCACACTTGTGCACCCGGAACCCCAGCTCCAAAGCAGAGACGGCGCTTTGTGGACAGAGCTATACACCCCAACCTGCTGGCTGCATGCCTGCCCTGAGCACATCGCACAGACCCTGCCAGCGGACCAACAACAACACTGCACATTCTCAGAACTGTCATAAAAATGCATTCTGGCGCTGCGTGGCTGACCTTTGGTAGAAGTCCATCAGCACGTCGATGAGAACCGTGCACGCCACCTCCAAGTCCCCACTGCAGCCCCCTGCAGCTGAGGGTGCAGGGAGGAAGTGCTCGTGGATCGCCCACTGGTGGAAGTCCTGCCTGCAACAGTAAACAAGGTGGGTTGTGGGACGCGCTTGTGCAGGGCTTCTCCATGCCCCAGAGGCCCCGAGCAGGCATGACACATCTCTGGTGACTGCACTGGGGGCTCAGGAAAGGCACCATCTCAAGGGTGACCTCTGCCACCAACCAAAGCCCAGACAAGATGTCATCCCACAGGGTGGCCACTGGCTGTACCCACGATGAACTCCATGCACGGAGTGGACAACCACACAGATGTAGGCCATGTCACCTAACAAACAAGGGCACAGCTGACCACGGGCAGCAAAAGAACGAGGCAGCACTGCACGTGCCCGGGGGAAGGCTCTCAAGGACTCGGTTGGTGTGGTCTGTTAAGTGAGAAAAGCCGACTCCGACTGAGACCCTCCCCAACCACTCAGCCAGGAGCACCTGGGACCCAGGTGACAAGGGGCGGGGCAGTCTCCATCTGCGCTGCATCTGGCTGAGGGTAAGGGAATCCCAGAATGCATCTGGACCGTTTCATGTCAGCAGCGACCTGCATGGCTAGAAGATGATTCCCCTGTGTCCCTCTTGCTCATGGGCCTGGATTTCTACCCTGGGAAGGAACTACTGGGCAGGCTGGCCCTATGAGACCTGAAGGTAAAGAGACTGCTCTGTTGGGGGTGGGGAGGAACAGGTTTTCTTCCACTCAGGCTTTCCCTTCTGTTCATTCTCCTCACCCAGACCCTGTGACTGTGGCCACAGCACATGGAGACAGCACTGTGCACGTGCGGAGGGTCTCAGACCACACAGGATGGGGCGGCTCCTCTGAGGGCCACCTTCCCTCAGACTCTCCACACCTCTGTGGTGACCACACTGGCCTCTCTGCCTCAGCTCTGCTCCCCCACACCCAAGGAACTGCTTGCCACTCCTCACCCATGCCCAAGCTGCACATCAGGCCTCGCCATCTGCCGTTGGCCCTGAGACCCACCATGCCTGCGCTCCTGTGTCCCCACTTCAAGCCTGCCCCAGGGAACCCTTACCACCTGGCCCTTGCTTTCATGGCCCTGTATTATGTTCACAGCACTCTCCCCCGCCTTAAGCCCTCCTTCTACATCCATCTCCCGGGGGTCCACAGCTCCCAACACAAGCCCAGGGGTAGGTGTGCCACACCTGCCTTCTCTGTACAAGGGTGTTGGCCAGACAGGCTTCCTTCACTCTGCCCCCACCCCGCCCGCTTCTAGAATATTCTGAAAATGGCTGACACATGGTAGGAGCTCAATAAATGTTTTTTTGGATAAAAGAACAAGTAACGGGCTAGGGATTTAGCTCAGTGGCACTGCAACTGCCTTGCAACCATAGGTTCTGAGTTCAATCCCTGCTACACCCCCCGCAAAGAAAACCAAGTAACTGAAACTGAGCAGGAAGGTTACTGTTAACCTGCACATCTGCTGAGGGCGTAATGAAACATTCCTGAAGATGATGCAGAAAGCCACACTACCGCTCCCCAAGGTGCTCACTGTTCTGTGTCTGACAGGGGATCCGCTCCAGGGAGGATTTCCAGTTCTCGCCGCAGCCAGTCTCTGTACGTCAACTAGAAATAAGGAGCAATTAGCACAGTGAAGACGAAACACAAGTCCTGAGTCCAGCTTGTAAACTTTTCTCACGGTATCTTAACAACACTGTGCTGAAGCTGCGGCAGCAGGACAAAAATCACCCTTCTGTCAATGAATGTCTACCCGAGGCCACTTCCCCTCTGTGAAACCAGAAGGCTTCCCCACAAACATGTCTGCACGGCAGGCTGTTTCCTCTATCTGCAATGCTGGGGAGCACAGTTTCAGATTTCAGTTTCTTGGAGAAGGGGTGCTCAACCATGGAATATTTTTTCCCAGTATAAAAAGGTAATTTTATTTTTTTGGAGACAGGGTCTCACTATGTAGTTGAGCCTGACCTGGAACTCACTATGTAGCCCAGGCTGGTCTCGAATTCACAGTGCTCCTCCTGCCTCAGCCTCCCGAGTGCTGGGATGACAGGTGTGCACTACCACGCCCTGCTTGAAAAGGTAATTTTTATGAAATTTCACACAACACATGAGAAACTAAGAACCGATAAGTCCTGGAAACTTCTGTACTGTTTACAAACCCTGGCGTGAAGCTAACCAACACTGCTCAAGCAGGTACTTGTAAATACTCATTGCCCTGCAGCTAGCTGTGGTGGTACATGCCTATAATCTCATCACTTGGGAAACTGAGGCAGCAGAACTGCTGCAAGTTTGAGGCCAAACTGGGCTGCAAAGAGTTCAAGGGCAGTCTGAATTACATAGTAAAACCCTGTCTCTAGCCACCCCGCAAAAAAAAACACAAAAAACAAACCCAAAATCACATTGCCCAGTTTGCAGTTACTCTGTGGTATCTACAAACCCATTCTGTCAGGGGTTACAAAGTAGAACCAGGAAACAATTTTCTAGGTTCCTTAAAAACAAATTTTTTCTGTAATAAATAGCTACAAATAGCTTATTTCTTTTCTTTTCTTCTTTTGTGTGTGTGTGTGTGAGAGAGAGAGAGGCAGGTGGCGGCACAACTGAGCTAAATTCCCAGCCCTACAAATAGCTTACTTCTTATTTGAAGTTCTTAGAACAGCTCCACAACTCAGGGTGAACTAATCTGAAAACCACACAATCCACTGAAAAAGCATGTCAGGGAACCCCCTCCAGCACAGCCCTCATGAAACAGGCAGCAGGATGGTTGGGGAGTCACCTGAATGTGGGGCCAGGGCCAGGGCCAGGGCCGTGGCCGTGACTGCCCCAGGCAGGACAGCGCTCAAAGGAGATGGGCACGGCAAGTACTCAGCCATTCACGGCCCCACCACTATCCATGGTGGAGGCCTCACCTGCCTCAGCTAACAATCATAACACTGAGAAAACGTGCTAAAGCGGTCCCAAGACTTCTCCTAACTGAACAGCCAGTAAATACCTAGGAAATGAATGAGAGCTGTGGACCTGTTGCGGGGGTGGCACCTAGCAGGCTGGGCATGTCCTGGGGGACCGCAGAGGCTGCATCCCTATCACCAGGCCTGGGAGACATTTAACATACAGTTTTAGCCAGATATAGATAGCACTGTGTGCCTGTGACACCAGCACTCGGGAGGCTGAGACAGGAGAAATCACCGTGAGTCCGAGGCTAGCCTGGGCTTCATACAAAATTCAAGGTGAATGCCCGAGTGCTCATTGAACAATGTAATATGACCTTGTCTTCAAAAAAAAAAAAAAAAGAGGGCCGGGAATTTAGCTCAGCAGTTTGGCGGCCTGCCTTGCAAGCGCAAGGACCGGAGTTCAATCCCCGGTACCAAAAAAGTAAGTGTGAGTGAGTGAGTGAGTGAGTGAGTGTGTGTGTGTGTGTGTTTTTCCGCCCCCTTCTCCCCACCAAGGACCGGAGTTCAATCCCCGGTACCAAAAAAGTAAGAGAGAGAGAGAGAGA
>NW_022900944.1:48924811-48953495 GCF_012274545.1 Fukomys damarensis
GTGTGTGTGTGTGTGTGTGTGTGTGTGTGTGTGTGTTTTTCCGCCCCCTTCTCCCCACCCTAAAACTTGTCTGTAAAAAGTGACTTTTGGTAGGTCTTCGGGCAGTTTCTTACAGCTACATGTAAAGCCACAGTGATCCAGGAAGATCTCAGCCACAGACATGGATCAAGGGACGGTGTCACAGGGAGACAGGGACCTACCCGAAACTCCGGCTCTTCTAGCAGCTCCTGGAAGCTGCTCTGTCGCCACAGAGCCAATGCAGCGCTCTGCCAGTCTGCAGAAGGAAGGCATGAGGGTCTCCAGGGAGGGCCGGTCACGTTCTCCCCAGGACAAGGCTCTCGGGCCTCTGAAAGCAATCTGAACAAGGCGAACTGAAACTGAAACAGATGCGGATGAGTCCTCAGTGAGGCTGGGAGCAGGGGCCAGTAGCCACTCTTCATGGCCTGTTCCAAGGCCCAGGATCCCGCCAGGTGCTCAACAATACCAGCACCCCGGCTGGCAGTGCTGTGTGCAATCTGTGGGCACATCTGACTGGCCTGGGGCTGGCCGGTATCCCCCTGGTGCTCTCCAGCATGGGGTCTTTCCTACCTGTGCCAAGAGGACCAGCCAAATGTCTTACTGTGGCAGTCACTGCCTGTCTTATCTCTCGAGGGAGATCGCCCTTGGCTACTCGAGAGCCCGGCTCCCCCTGTGAGGCTACAGGTTCCATTCGAGTCTCTCACACAGCTTTCTTTACTCCCGGCCCCTGGGACTAGATTCCTCAAACAGTGAAGACGTGCGTGTAGCCTGGATCCCCAGCACTGCTTCCCAAGGCTCAATTTATTCAGGCAGGGCCCAGCAACCTGCACTTTCAAAGCCTTCTCAGCTTGTTCTAACGTGAAGCCTGGACCTGAAAATCACTTGTTCTCTACACAGGTGTTCATTAGAATTCAGTGAGAGGAGGGCTGAGGTGGCTCACTGGTACAGTGCTTGCCCAGCATGCTTGAAGTACTGGGTTCCACCCTCAGCTCTGAAAAAAGATCTGTGCAACAGTAACTCTGGATTGGACTATAACTTTACTGTCACTTTTGAAATTTAGGGTTCCTAATACTCATTAAATTTTTGCCCTTCTGATAAACATAACAAGCATTACTAGACAAAGGGAATTAGAATGTTTCCTCAAGGGGAAGGATACTTTTTACAAGTGCTCATCTTTGAATTGACCTGTCCCTCCAAATATCAATATCCCCACCCTTAAAAGAAGAGCAGACACTTGAAGCCATCACCAAACCCAGTTTACTCAAATGTGGAAGGACAGCAACGCCCAGCATGGAAGCCACCTACAGCTGTGGCCACACTGAGGGTCCCTGGGCTGGAAAGAGCTGCACCTGATACCTGCTGAAAGGTGGGTGTGCAGACCCACCTTTTTGATAAGGCCTGGAGATAAACAGCTGCGCAGGGCTCCAAGGGGCTGAGGGGAGAACCTGCACCAAGCGTAGGTGATCGCTGCCGTGCAGAACCTGTGGCAAAGAAGGTCCTGACCAGAGCCAACCCCACATCCCATCACACGGGACCAACAGGGAACAGGTCCATACCAATGCAACGTGGTCCATACCGAGCGAAGGAACTGGGCGTGGTGCTGCACACCTGCAATGTCAGCATCTGGGAGGCTGATGCAGGAGGACTACAAGTTTAAACCTAGGCTGGGCAACTTAGTGACTTAGAAAGACCTTGTCTCTAAGCCCAGAGTGAAGGCCCTAGGTTCAATCCCCTACATCACAAAACCACCATCCCCAGCAGAATGAAGGGAAACTGAACTGCACAAAACTGAATTCAGTCAATGTTATAACCACACGGCCTGAAGTTCAGTTCTTGGTTTAGAAAAACTCTCATGCAGCCTCAGCCCAGCTCAGCAGTTTCCACAAGCTCCCTCCTCAGTGAGGGCAGACACCAGGCCTGGCTTCTTCTGCTTCTGTTTGGCACTGGGGACTGAACCCAGAACCTCATGCATGCTACGCACAAGCTCTACCATTTTGCACCTTGACCTGTCTTCTATATTTTAATTGGCGAGTATGTGTCGTTTGGTGGGGGGCAGAGGGCGAAGCCATGGCTGAGGATTAAGGACCGGCTCACTTTAGGCAGAAGAGCATAGACTCCCCAGCATGGCAGGACAGGAGGCCATCGAGGAACTCTGGGACAGGAAGGCTGCAGGTGGCTGTGGCAAGGCCTGGGTCTACCTCTGGGAGCGTGGCCCTGCATTCCCCCAGGTGGACAGCCAAGGCAGCCAAGCCCAGCACATGTGGGGCACTCAAGCTTGGGCCCTGAAAGGAAGACAAGAGGAGGCAGAGCTGTGATGGCTGCCCAGGCACTGAGGGCCAGCCTGGGCTGGGGTGGCACAGCATACCTGGTGACGCAGCAGCTGGCAGAGCCGGGCAAGGACTGCAGGCAGCAGTGCACGACCACACAGGGTCCTCACGAAGAGGGTAGCCCAGGGGCCCTGCCTGTAAGGAGAGCAGAGACCACTCTGGAGTGGTGGGCTCCCAGCCGACATGGCCTCCCATAACTGACCCGAGTATGGGAGACCTCTGAGGGCCAGGTGGTCTCCACAGCACATACAGGCAAGTCTTCCACAGCGTCCCTGTCTGAGAAAATGCTGCCTGCCCCAGGAACACCAGGTGACTCTCCTGCACTCTCACCTCTCTGGGGGGACAAAGCTGCAAGCTGCCATGAGGTCCTGACAGAAAGCCGTCAGCAGCAGATCCACCACCTGCAGGGGACACAGACACCTGAGGCTGCAGCCCTGAGCACACAGTAGCTATGCTGACAGGGGCAGAGGAAGTCACAGGACAAGTGTGTCAGGATGGCCATCCTCAATCCTAAGGCCTCCAGGTTAGTGAGACCAGTAAACTTTTGATGCTAACGGACCAGAGGACAAATACTTTATTGCAAGTGCCCTCTACAACATAAACTTCTTTTTGTTTGTTTGTTTGGGTTTTTTGTTTCGTTTTATTTTGTTGAGGCAGGATTTCACTATGTAGTTGAGACTGACCTGGAACTCATTATGTAGCCCAAGCTGGTCTTGAACTCAAAGCGATCCTCCTGCCTCAGCCTCCCAAGTGCTGGGATTACAGGTGTGTGTCACCACACCAGGCCAACATACTCTTCTTTAAAATGTAAAGGAGCCTAGCACGGTGGTGCATGCCTATAATCCTAGCTACTTGGGAGCTTGAGACAGGAAGATCACAAGTTCAGGATCAGGCTGGGCAACTTAGTGAGATCTTGCCACAAAATAAAACTGTAAAAATGGGCTGGGGATGTAGCTCAGTGGTAGCATGAGCAAAGGCCCTGGGTTCAATTCTGACCCCAAATCCCCCAGAGTAAAAGAACTCCTCCTACACTAACAGGCTATGGTGGCCCAGGCTCCTTGACAGCTGCCTCCCGTTTCCCACACCCACCGCCTGGTGCTGCCGTGGGACATCTGGTGCAAGAATGCTGAGCTGAATCTTCATTTCCTCAGAATAGACTTCATTCCTCCTGTGATCCAAGACAGCACCAAGCTTTTCAGCAACCACAGCCATCTGAGCAGACAGAACTGCAGACAGAAATCATGAGACAGGTGGGAAGTGTGGGGGATGATGCCTGGGAAAGCCAGGCCATTCCGCCCACCCCCAGCCTCTGCACACGGGGGCAACACACCCAATGAGCCCAGCCCGACAATGGAAACCGTGTTTGTCCACACCGCTGGAGGCAAGTGAAAAGGCCCCGACACGTGTGCTACATGGCACCAAGCACACGGCGTGGGCAGCACAAGCCCAACCTGTCCAGTAGTCCCTCCTACTGGCCGAGAGCTACCAGTGCCTTCACTATCCTCTGTACACAGTGAGGTCGGTGAAGCACAAGCCTCTTAGATGTGCGACTCCAAAGACTATGCAGCCATACAGCACTGCAGCACAGAAACCACCTCACTGCTGCTGGAATCAGGGCTGACCTGACTCTCCTCAGGATCTGCTCCCTCAGTACATTGCTTCCTAAAAGCTCCAACTCCCACACTCTGAGCAGGAGCAGGGTACCACCCCAGTCCTGATGACCTCGAAGCTGAAGTAGAGATCACTTGAGCCCAGGAGTAGAGGCTGAAGGCTGGCCTGGGCAACACAGTAAGAACCCTCAAAACAAGGGGTGGGAGCTGCATGATGGTGCATGTCTTGGAGGCTGAAGCAGGAGATCACAAGTTCAAGCTCAGCCTGGGCAACATAACAAGACCCTGTCTCAAAAGTTTAAAAAAATTAAAAAATAAAGGTCTAGAACTTAGCTCAGCAGCACAGTGCCGACCTGGCAAGCTCGAGGTCCTGAGTTTGATCCCCAGTACCAAATAAATACATAATAAAAACTAAAATAAAAAAGGCTGGGGAATATAGTTCAGTACAAAGTCCCTGGATTCAATTCCCAATACCACCAAAAAAAAAAGTCCCAACCCATAACCACCACATTCTGCCTGAGCACAACTCTGAAAGGTCACACTTCTGCCATCGTGCACACAGCCTGGGCACAGCAAGTGAGTACTGCCCCCCCCCAGGCTGTTGAGGTGAATGAAACCCACCCAGGAGAAACAAAGAGCTGTCACACTCAGTGCCATGGCTTGGTCCCCCAGATGGTAGTGCTGGGAGGTGGGACCTTTAAAAGGGAAATGGAAGTTGGGAGCAAGGTGACATGGGGGGGTAGGCGGCATCGCCTTCAGAAGGACCAACTGGTCAGGCCTCCTGAGGGCTTGTCCTAAAGAGCCAGCCTGACCCTCCTCAATCCCTCTGGCTCCGTCTCACAAGATTCTGCCCCTCCACCATGCTAGGTGCAACCAAGCCCATGGGGACTGCCGATTTTGGACTTCAAGCCTTCAAAAATGTAATATGAGTAAACCTCTTTTCTTTACAAATTACCCAGCTTCAGGTATTTAATATGCTCAGTGAAAAGGGGCTTCATTTATATCCTGCATACATCATAATGAAAAGAATCCACGAGGGCCAGGGATTTAGCTCAGTGGTGCCACACCTGCCTTGCAAGTACAAGGTCCTGGTGGGGACAAGAAAAAAGAATCCATGAGGCCTAGAGTGGGTGATTCTGGTTGGAACCACTGGTAACAGTGCTCTGTGGCCATGTACTCCCAGGGCACAGGTGAGCACTTCATCCTGCTTTATACAACAGCCCCGTGTGCTTGATCTCACGCCTACCGTCAGGGGAAGAAAAGAACTATGCCGACACCAACTACTCCCGGCTTCCTCCTCTGGGGACATCCAACAGCAGAACATTCAGCTTCTGTTAAGAGCTGCAGCAGCTACCCTTGGCTGCTCTCCCATCAGCCAGTCAAGCATGCGGGACCACGGGGAGGACATGCCGGGTACACACTCACCCAGGACGCACAGCCCACCACAGACACTGAGTCCTCACCGTCGTACTGCGTGGGGTCAGCCATCAAAGCTCTGAGCTGAAAGAGTGCAGCCCTGAGCGGCCCCAGGGCCTCTTCCACAAAGCCGGGCTCTGTCCCCATTTTGGAGTCTGCACCTGAGGGAGGGGTGGATAGCTTAACATTGGCCATAGGACCTTCCATGTGGGAGGAAAGCAAATCCTAATGGCCACAGCTGTGCACAGATGGTGGACCCAGGCTCAAGGAGCCCATGAGGAGGCCTATGAAGTCCTCTCTGAGCTGGCTACATCACGTCACAGTAAAAACCAACACATTCTAGGGCAGGTGAAGCTCAGTGGCGAGTGCTTGCCTAGCGTGTGCAGGCCCCTGGGACCACGCAAAACTATGACACGTTTATAGACAAGTTTAAGAAAAAATAGGTTGTGGTCACAAAACTTCCACAGCTGTGAAAAGCACGTATGTGATGAAAAAAGACCAGTGCAGCCCTGAGGCTCAAGGGCAGAGTCAGGATCAGGGCTGGAGGATGCTTTATCTGTGCAGTGTCCAAGAGCCAGGTATGGCCCCCACTTACTAAGTCACACTTACGTTCCGTAGGACACAGGTTCAGACCTCCACAACGCTTGTTATAAAAAGGAAAGTACACCATATATATGTGAAGAGTGAAACAAGTCCTAGGGTGGCTGGAAAAGGCACAGGCACACAGATGTCCTGCTGTGCCATGGGCCTCACCCAAAATGAAGCTAGCAACCATGGCTCTTAGCTGTCAGACCCTGAGAGAGGGCACCTCAGAGCCCCATGGGGCAGGCCTCAGCCTGTGGCTTTGGCCACACCACTTGTACCACAGGTCAGGGCACACCATTCTTCGTCCATTCACATTTCTGTTCTCCATGGCTATGGGACGTGGTCTAAGAGTAAGAAGGAGGCACCCGGAGCCAAAACTAGGAAAAGTTCTGCAGCTGGTCAGGACAGGTTCTCATGGCCCGCTGGGCCTGCAGGCAGCAGAGGACCTAAAACAGCAGCACTCACACAGCTCACAACGCAGCACCAGTGGCTGCCAGCAAACAGACCTGCCCCTGACAACACTGCTAGCAATGGCCCATGCAGTTGGCAGAGCCTGGGCTCTAGGAATGGGGCCAGCACAGGCCTGAGTCCCCATCCTTTGTGGACAGACAGACCTCCCACTTGCACCTCTAACTAAACAATCAGAAGACAGTGCCCGCAACCCACCAGGACCACCTCTGATCCCCAGTGGCCACTACGCACTGTAAATGTGACAGAGTGGCCTCCAGAGCACAATACCCCCGAAAGTGCTAGCCAGTTGCTTTCAGATCACCACGCTGGCCTCACAGTGGTGACAGCCTCTGTTCTAGCAGCCCTGCAGTCACCGACACAGGCATGGGGGACAGATGCTCATTCTCACAAGTAGTGGCAGACAGGAGCCAGGAGCCTTACTTTCTGGCTTCTCCTCCTCAGCAGTGGCGCAGGCTTGGCAATAGGCGGCATACAGAGACGGGGGAATTTTGTCCATCCTGGATCAGAGACAATATCCAAGTCAATTCAATTCTCAGATCCATACTTTCAAAACTGTTATAAAACAAAAAGGATACATTAAATTTAAATAAATTATACAGTACTATATAAAGTACTGGTTTTAGAAGAAAAAAAAAATCCAGGAGGGAAGGCATGGAAGGCGGTCTAAAAAACGTACATGTATTGATTCTCCATGATGAACACAATCATAACGTACTACAAACATGTACCAACAACAAAAAAGGCCATGATTTTAAATATATGTATGAAAAAAATAATAAACACATGTATGATTTAAGTGATTCGATGCCACTATTAGTAATAAATAATGAGAAAATAAAAACACCCACCCACAGCCTTATACCGCACAGACACACTTGCCTGCGGGTACTCCAGGCTGAGGGTCCTGCTCTGCCCTAAATCCATCACATGGGGTTTTACACTGGAACACAGCTGTCCCCACTCTTCTGTGTCCCACTGACCCCGGGTGGCCAGGCACCATGGGCAGCCCACAGCACTGTCTTCTCAGGGGGTCTGTGCTACACTTATCTTTCTGAGACAGGGTCTTTGGCAGCCCTTTGTCACCACCTGAACAACACTGTCAGTGAATTTTAAAACTTAGATGAAGTAAGAAACCTACAGAAAGTCTCAGGAAGGGTTAAAAATCTGACTAGAGGCCATCCACGAAAATGCGTCAGGGCCCCATCTCTGACGCAACAAAAGCCACTAGGACTAGAGGTGCTGCAGCCACTTCTGCCACTACTCCACCAAGAGAGAATCCCTGCCATACACAAACTATCCCAGCGAAGAGAGGAGCTACTAGTCTATCCAGAGGTGCAAAAAACCTCGATGCCAAAGCCGTATCACATGAGAGCCCAGACATGGGTGCAGAACCCACCTTGAGCATCGTGAAAACAAATCAGCAGCCCATTAAGCAAAAGAATCACACTAAATAGAGGCTGTTCCAGGGAGGAATCTACCAGAGCAATTGCCGTGAGACGGCTCAAGGGAAAAGAGCACGAGGAGCCTGGAACACGTTCTTGCACAAATCCTCAGCACGGCCACAGAGGGATCTCTCAATGTGACGAAGGTACACACACAACAGCCACAGCAGACACTGCAACTCACGGTACAGCTCGAGAAGCACTCTGTCATAACACTGGCTGATGACGCCTACAATCCCACATCAGACTGTAAGTCCTTCACTCAGAACAAAAAGAGACATAAAAATTGGGAAGGAACTAAAGTGTTTGTAGGTTTTTATCCTGTTTTTTTTTCCTCCGGTACCAGGGATCAAACTCAGGACCTTGTGCTTGCCAGGCAGGGTGGCACCACTGAGCCATATCCCCGCCCCTGTCCTGTATATTTTAATCTTGTACAATGTTTGGTACTGCTTCTACAAAGAAGTTTATAGTGGTACCTCAGTGGACAAACACTTGTTTGCCAACAATTTGGTTCATAAACAGAAGCACCTGCTCATGTTTTGCTTCTGTTTGCAAACTCTGCGTTAGGTGACAAACACTGCCATGGCCACCCTTCCTACATAAACACAAACGTGGTCATCTTTTCCAAATTCGTGCGCTGTACTAAGTTCGTTAAAACTGAGTAACTCAAATTTTCTTTGTAAGTTTTAAATCTTTTCTTTTCCCAAGTGTAAATGTCATTTAAATATATTATGTAGGGCCGGGCATGTAGCTCAGTGGTGTCGCAAGCACAAGGACCCGAGTTTGACCCCTGGTACCAATAAATAAATAAATAAACAAACAAACAAACAATGTGCAGCATTTTAAAAAAATCAGAAAGAGACAAATATTTGTCCTTGCAGACAATATGATTACCTACGAAGGAAATCCAGCCAATTAGCCAATGACTAAGACTAAGTTCAGCAGGGTTACTGAATCCCAGGTGACTTAAACCTCAGCAGTAACTACAACAAAAAGCCAGAGAATATGTTGTTCACAGTAGCAACAAAAAACAGATACTTAGTAGAAATCTAACAAAAGATGCAGGAGATCTTTATGGATACAAAGATACACAATGGAATAGACAATTCAGTATCAGAGTCCACTGTCCTCAAATTAAAACCAATGGAATTCACTGAAAATTCCAAAAATCTTCTCACAGAGACACAAGGTGTTCCCTGAAGCACTATTAAAAGAATAAAACTGTGGCCGGGCATGGTGGCACATGCCTGTAATCCCAGCACTTGGGAGGCTGAGGCAGGAGGATCGCACACAATGGAATAGACAATTCAGTATCAGAGTCCACTGTCCTCAAATTAAAACCAATGGAATTCACTGAAAATTCCAAAAATCTTCTCACAGAGACACAAGGTGTTCCCTGAAGCACTATTAAAAGAATAAAACTGTGGCCGGGCATGGTGGCACATGCCTGTAATCCCAGCACTTGGGAGGCTGAGGCAGGAGGATCGCGGATAGTTCGAGACCAAAAATCTTCTCACAGAGACACAAGGTGTTCCCTGAAGCACTATTAAAAGAATAAAACTGTGGCCGGGCATGGTGGCACATGCCTGTAATCCCAGCACTTGGGAGGCTGAGGCAGGAGGATCGCTGTGAGTTCGAGACCAGCCTGGGCTACATAGTGAGTTCCAGGTCAGTCTCAACTACATAGTGATACTCTGTCTCAAAACAACAACAACAACAACAACAACAACAACAACAACAACAACAAAAAGAATAAAACTGTAACACACCTGAGGCACATCAGTCCATGCAGCCCGTGCAGCAGGCAGTCTGCTGGGTCACTTCTGGGCACAAAGCAAGGTTTCTCAGGGTAGCGAAAGTCAACGAATGAGTACAAGATGGGACAGGGTGAATGAAAACTTGCCTCAAGAATGATATGCACGGCACCACTCACAACTGAGAAGCACAAAACCTGATCTGATGTGTGTACTTTGTGCCTAGCTACCTAACTTACGGAAGTAAGCATGCAAACTAAAAGAATAAGGGAACAAATCATACACCAGTAGCTGGCCATGGCAGCATACACCTGTGATCCCAGCACTCAGGAGGCTGAGGCAGGAGAATCACTGAGAGTTTGAGGCCAGCTTGGGCAATACAGTGAGACCCTGTCTTTGAAAAAAGAAAGAAAAAGAATGAATCATATACTGTCAGGATAAGGGTTTCTTTGGACAGGAAAAGGGAATGAGGTCAGGGAGCCAGACTAAAGGGACTTTGACTCTATAAGATTTTAAAATTTTATTTTGAGGCACAAAGTCTCACTAAGTCAACCAGCTGAGTTCAAACTTGATCCTTCTGGCCCAGCCTCCCAAGTGGGAGGATTACAGCCACAGACCATCAATACTTGCTTCAGTTGTTTATTATTATTGTTTGGAGACAAGATCCAGCCCAGGCTGGCCTCAAACTTGCAGCAATCTTCCTGCCTCACCCTCTCCAGTGCTGAGAATATAGGTATGCACCACCACACCCTGCTCCTCAATTTATTTATTTTTAAAGCAAAGATAGCAAAATATAGGTAGAGGTTCACGGGTGCTTTATAAATAGGTATTTTAAATTGTTATCTGTATTCTTCTGTATATTTTAAATATTTTACATCAGAAATAAATATAAGGCTCCCAGAGAATGGTCTAACTGTAAGATGAAAAAAAATGCCTTTCCAGGCTCTCTCTCCTCCCCATCTTTTTTTTTTTTGTTTTTTTAGGTTAACAGGTGCTTGCAGTTTGTTGACTTTTTTGAAAAAATCAAGTTGTAAACTTTTATTACGAATTAAAAATGAAGTTCTTAAAAATCTCAACTTGACCAGATACGAAACAATGTATGTATTTATTTATTTACTTATTGGTACTGGGAATTGAACTTGGGTCCTTGCGCTTACAGGGCAGGTGCTGGAACCACTGAGCTAAATCCCCGGCCCTACAAACAACTTAAAAACCTTTCAAGGTATCTCCCCATCTCCTTCTAGACATCACTGGAAGGCAGGATTTAGCTCTCTCCTGTTCCAGGAAAACCTTCTAGACGCTGCTACTTTCCGCCACTGGAGGCTGAGGGGCAGGAGAGCTGGCTGAGACTTTCCAGGCAGGATGATCACCGCGTGAAGCTCTCAAGAGACTCTTATTGCCTTGTCTGGCCTCTCCTGTCACCAGGTTAATATACTGAAACATTCACTCTAATCACCAGACCAAGCATCCCAAATATTCACTCAAGAAAGATGCCGTGGTCACTATGTTCTCTGCATGGGGGCCGCCTGAGTCTGTGGGCTGCACTTCTCTTCCTTTGACTCAGCCTAAACTCACTCTACACAGCTTGTTTCTTTTCCTACCTTTAATAAAAATTCACTACAAAAAAAAAAAAATACTAGTGATGTTATTCAGAGTGAAACAAATTAAAAAAAACAACAACTAATTTCTGAGTCAGTATTTTACATATAAAACACATTTAATATACGAATTTCTCTACAAAAACCATCATCTCTGCACCCCTGAAATGGCAGCCTCCCGAAGCCCTGGTGTACCTCCTCAGAGACTCGATGAACGCTGCCCTTGCATCAGGGACCTTGGGGAGCTGAAGGCAGGAGAGGATCAAGTGAGCCACACACAAGGGCACCCTCCTTCCCAGACAATGGTGACACGCCACTCACCACACGCGGCGTGAGCAGAGCAGGGAGGAAGTGGGACATGTAGTAGGGCCTCCTGAATATGCTGCAGCAGAGGGAGAGACAGCACTACGATTAGTCAAGAGAAAGGCACCCCCCCACAGATCCTAACAGCCCAGGGGCCTCTCCAGCTCCACACTCGATGTTTGTTTTTGCAGCACTGGGCCTTTACACTGAGCTACATCCCCAGCTCCTCACCTTTTAATTTCTGGGTTTTTTTCCCCACCTTTTAATTTATTTTGAGATAGGGTCTATGTTGCCCAGGCTGGATTTCACTTGGAATTCTCCTCCCTCAGCTTCCCCGACTGTTAGGATGACAGGCAGCTCAATTACGGCTCTGAGGTTTGTTTCCAAGTCCTTTCCACTGTTCTGGACAAAAAGTCTCACCAAGGGCAGTCTATACTGTAACAACCATGCAGTCTAGGGAACTGGGACCGCATTCCACTTGCCCTGGGCTAGCCACAGAACCTGGGCTACTCAAAAGCTAGGAGGACTGCTTTGGGGCTAATCCAGGTCTTCTCCTTGGAACTGGTCTCAAAATGGCAAAGAGTTAAACTCAACCCACCCACACTGGCAGCTACCAGAATTCAAGGTATCTGGGATCACACTGAATTCAATAAAGTTTTACTGCTTAATTTCTGAAACTAGCTCTACCTGATCCCCAAGAAGGCATTACCTAAAACATGCCTGCCCATGGCCCTGTCCTCCTGCCCCACACAGTCCAGGGGCCCCACCCTGGATGTTTTAGCTGCGCACTTCTGGACCTCACTCCACACCCACAGCACCATCTCTGACCTGACATCCAACTCTGATCTCCCACAAAGAGAACATGACCCAGCACACATGCAGCTCTGTGAACAGACCCAGTCACACTCAGAAAAGCCCACCACCCTGGAGCTATCACAACAGCCCAACCGTACCTGGCCTCCAGGACAGGGGCTGGGACTTTCCCTGTGTGTTCAAACATCGAGATGGCCTTCTCCACATCCTGGGCCGCTTGGCTGCGGGGCTGGTTCCCACCCAAGGAAGCAGAGACCCGAAGATGTGAGGGAGAGAGAACAAGCAGCTCAGGCTGGCAATGCCTGCCTGGCCACATGGCCGTGAGCCTGGGCAAGGAGGCCGGTAACTCATGAACCCCGACACAAGCAAAGCGGAGACGAACGACGCTGCCACTTTCCGCCCTCAGACACTCAGGCTAGGCCCTCTGAGGCTCCTGGGACGGCCCCACCGGTCCCCTCTGTCTGCCTGCACCTCATCCCGCCTACCCTCTCTGCCTCTCAGGAAACGACAGGTGTAATTTTTGAGATTAAAAAAATGCTGAAATGGCAACTTCTGAACAGTAATAAATGTTAAATGGAAAACTGCGTGACATTCCTTCACCCAGCACTAATGGCACCTGTGAATATTCTCTCACAACTTGGAACTTTAAAATGGCACTTTTCTACAGTTCCTAGGAAAACTGGGCAGCCCACTCCATCCTAGGAGACCCGGCAGCGCCTCTGTGCGACAGCCTCCCAACCAGCATAGTGCCTGCAGACATCGCAGGACAAAATGCCCCAGAAGGACACTGCCGCCTGCATCAGGGGCAACACCAGAGGACAAACGCTCAAGCCACAGCACAGAGCAGCAGACCAAAACCAGGAGCAACGGAGGCCATGTTACCTCTGTGATGCCCCCAGCCAAGGACACATCTTCATACAGTCCCATGTTCTCCAAGGAAACCTTCAGAAGAAAATGAAAATGGGAAGAAGGTGTTCGCTGGCTGCTGCTGGGCAGGTGGGGAGGGCAGCAACTTGCCTTGAGGTCAGCCAGCCGTGTCCTAGCCAGCGAGATGTAGTCAGTGAGGAGGCAGCGGTACTTGCTTGGGACCAGTGGCGGGGAGAGAATGTGCACCTGGGACAGAGCACGGTGAGTCATCCCCTGGGATGGCGCAGGAGCAATGCTGAGCAGAGACAGACACCAACCAGCAAAGCAGAGCCCGCCACAAAAAGGCTGGAAGTCAGCATGGAGCCCTCCGTGAATGGGCGCTGCGGGTGGGGGCACTGTGGGCCGCCTGCAACCCACACCACGGACGCTGGCTGTATCCTGGTAAAGCACAAAGGACACACTACCAACCACAGAACATGGGAAAGACCAGGCCTCCACAGACTAAGGCCAGGCTCTGAGAGGGGTCTCTGAAGAGAGAGGCGGGCAGCCAGACGGCTCCCCAGGACGGAGCACCCTGACACTGATGGTGGGGTTCACAGCTCTGCCACGAGACAGCATCTCACCCTAAAGGGTGACTGACTTAACCAAAGATACAACAGCATAAAAGAGAAGGGGACCCAGAATACAGGGCAGGCAGGGGACCTTCCTCCAGCTCCCCTGAATGGTAGCATAGCCCTCAGTCAGCCACAAGCCCCACCCATTCTTTCTGGGATGCGAGACAAAGGTTTAACAAGAACAGAAGTCAAGAGCTGGGCATGGTGGCGCAGACCTGAAATCTCAGCACTCAAGAGGCTGAGGCAGGAGGATCATTGAGAATTCGAGGCCAGCAGGAACTACATGAGTTATAGGTCTCTAAAAACCACAAAACTCAAATAAACTAATATAAAGTCCCATTTCCTTACTTCCACACTTGGGTATGAGGACCACTGGCAGTCTCAGGGTACATCCTTTCAGATTCTTCTCCTTGGGTATACGAGATAAACAATTTTCTAAAAGCAAGGGTGGGGCTTCCCTACCTGGCAAGCTGCTCAGTGTCTTTCAAGCCCACCGTGGCCATTCACACTGCCTCTCCTGGGTGGACTGCGGGCAGCTCCTGGGATCCGGGCCCCTTCCCCCATTGCTCCCGCCACACCAGCTTCCTGTAGCCACCTGGGAAAGGGCAGGGGCCGTCCAGGCCTGGAGGGTCCACAGGAGGCACAGATGCAGCTCCTCACCTGCAGGTACCAGGGGGCCTCCCAGGGCACGAGGTCGGACAGGAATTTGAAGAGGAAGACCAGGGCCTTCTTGCTGCAGCTGTGGTAGCCATGAGAGCTCCCGAAGGAGGCCTGAGGGAATAATGGCGTAATACCCATCACTAGGCACCCACCCTGCAAGCTATGCCTTCCATACACAGAAGTCTGCTACTGACAAAAGCTGACAGAGGGCACTGCTGTGCCACCACAGAAAAGATGGACTGAAATTTTATGCAGAGAGCCAGGTGTGGTGACGCACGCCTGTAATCCCAGCACTTGGGAGGCAGAGGCTGGAGGATTGCTGCAAGTTCAAGACAGCCTGGCTATGTGGTGAGTTCAAGACCAGCCTGAACTGCATAGCAAGACCCTGTTTAAAAAAAGAGAGAGAAAAAAGAAAGAAGTTTATTCAACGAAAGTTAGAAGTAGTTGCTGTAGGCAACAGTAACTGTGGGACCTCCTGTAGCCCCCAAGGGCACGCTCATCCAAGCAAACACATTCATTCTGTCTGACAGTGACGCTCCAGACCAAACTGAAACTTCCAAATCGACGTGTGAGGTAGTGTGACCCCTGCAAGAGGGGCGAAGGCAACGATCCTGCCCTCAGGACCCAAGAGCATAGATTGGAATGGGACAAGGGAGGGTGCGCCAGGGCAGCCCTCCCAGGACACAGGTGCTGAGGAAGGAGTGGAAACTGGCTCTGGCTCTGGGAACCTGCAGAGAGCATGTGTCTGTGGGGACGGCCACACAGGACAGCAGGCCCACTGTGACCTCAGGGCCCCGGGTCAGGCTCCAGCGTGGTGTGTAAACCTGGACAGCAGCATCCACTGGAACCTTACCCTGGCCCCTGACATGGACAGCACTCCATCAGAATCAGCCAGCTCCTGCATCGTGATGTGACGCACAGACAACAAAAGCCACCAGACTAAACGGGAAATGCTGAAAACACTGTCCTGTGTGTGAAGACAGTCAGGGAAAAACCAATCTCAGAGACACCAACTGTCTGCACCAGACACCAGGAAAACAGCGCAACAACCATGGGTTAACGATTCAAAGAAAAAAAGATAATGCAGGGTCATCCCTACCCCATCCACTTCCCACTGAGGAGGTTCTCGCACCAACAAGGGAGGGAGGAGACCCAGGCCCACTGGGAGCTGCCCCTCTCTTTGTGAAACTTGCTCCGTTAGACCTGCGCTTCAGCGACATGCTGACCACAGGCGGGCCGACATCAAGGCTGCCTCCTGGGACCTGCCATTCCCAGAGCCCTCTGGGAGACACCCACAGAGACACACACCCAGCACCGCTGAGTCACTCTGAAAAAAGGCAGTTATTATAAAAAATTATGTAGCTGCATAATGTGATGTACTACAAACCACAGCACTGACCAGAGGGCTCAAGTCAGCAACTGTATCCCCTATTAACATTTTTAAAAATATAGATTAAGAACCAAATACAGCCAGGGATTAGAGCTCAGTGGTACTGCCTGCCTCACAAGCACAGGGCCCTGAGTTGGATCCCCAGTACCAAAAAAAAAAAAAAAGTGGTACGAACCAAATGCAGTGGTAGGAGAGGCTGAAGCAGGAAGGTGGCTAGGCCCGGGAGTTCAGCCAGTTTGGGCAACATAAGAGACCCTGTCTCAGAATATGTATAGACAGTTAAGTCTTTGGATCTTCACCTCTGAATACACAAGAGATATATTTATTACAATGCACCCAACTGTAAATGTAAATTGGTCACACTTTATTTAAATTATATCTTGAAAAAGTTGACTTTAAAGAGTAAATGAAAAGCACAAGAAACCAGCACCACATTGTCACGTAGCATTCATAAACGGCCCTCCGCAGGGGCCAGCCCTGGGCAAGTCAGTCAGACCCAAGACACTGATGCCACTCACACCACCTCAGCAATTCATAGGGCAAAGGCACTGCAGCAGACACCGCGCACACACACCAGGCACAGAGGTCAGCAGTGTCGAGGGCCAAGTGCAGGTGAGTTCTGGGGCTAGGGCAGTCAGCTCCTATCCATCCAGTGGGTGCTCAGGACACTTGGGCAGGGGCAACAGGCCCAGGATGCTACGCGGGGATGAAGAGCAAAGGATACATCCACCACCCACCCAAACCCCACCTCAGACGAGCTGGTCACAATGCCTTCCCAGAGACATCAACTCTACAGCAGCGTGGGCGGGAAACCTGAAGCTTCACAAAGAGCAAGGCAACATTGCAATGGCAAACTTGCACCAGGCCATAAAAGGTTAACAATGCACCTGACCTTCCAGGCTGATGCCTCAAGGATCCTGCCTCAGCATGGACTGGCCAGACCCCCAAGACTTGCCCTGGAGGCATAGCTTTTGTGGATCTGGGTGGTCCCAGGCCTGCCCTTCCAGAGCCCTCTCCAGATGAGTCTGAGATTTGGGGAGTACTGCGAAAGTGTCAGAGTGAAAGTGGGTACACTGCAAACAGTGACAGGTCTAGGAGCTGTGCCTCAGATGCCCAGATAGTCCTACAGAGTAACAGACAGTCAGCTCCTGCCCAGTGGATTCCTGACTCCAAGAGGGATGGACCCATGGGAGGAAAAGAGGGATTCAGAGCCCCCACAGCAAGCTGGAAGCTGATTCAGGCCATCTCTGCAAATCACCCAACTCTGCCTCCTTGGGAAACTGGTGACTCCTGCTAGCTGGCCTGCCCACAGCATCACAGTCTGGTAACCAACTTCCCAGGCAACTCACCTTGAACCAGTCTGCATAGGACAGGAATGCAGCAGGTCCTTCCAGTGCGGCCTGGCGTACAATCAGGAATGCAGTGACCATGCTGTCCAGATGGAATCTCTCAAAGGCACCAGCCATCAAACGGGCCACCCAATCTGTGAGACCATGACACAGGCGACTCGAGACTGATTGATGACTGAGGGACCCATCCACGATATGCTGGCCAGAATACCTGGTGACCGTCAGCAGGACAAGCATGGGTCACCCAGACACACTCAGGAGCAGCACTCAGCACCAAACAGGCAGAGGGTCTGCAGGTTAGGAAGGGCCCTGTACATGGGCTCACCCTCAAGCACCAGGGTTATGCTGCCATCAGTATGCAAAGCACATATGCATACACACGGCACACCCGGCTTTCTGCACGCACCTCTTACCAGCTGCTGTGCCTCAGGGAAGCAGATGACCAGCACAGACACACAGGACAGCACACGCTGCCAGTTGACTTCCTGCTCCTCCAAAACTTCCTGCAGACAGCGAACTGCTTCCTCAGGGCTCAGCATTATGAAGAGCTGAAAGGAAAGCTCTGCTCCTGCCACAGCTCAGCCAGCCACCAGACACAGCACAGGTCCCTGCCTCCCTCTAGCCACAGCCCACTGCCTGCTGGACAGCCTGGAGGTGGCAAGGAGCAGGGACATGAGAGTCACAGCGTCTCTCCTCTCCACAGTGGTCAGCACTGGCTGGAGGAACTCTCGTCCCTGGTGCTCCGCCAGGGGACAAGTTCCCCTCCTGACCCTGGGATACAGCCCAGGCGGGAACAACCATGTCTTGAGGAGACTCAACATCCGGCACTAGTGTCCACTTATGGAAATGTGGGAAGCACAGGGACAGCCCCACTCACCCGGCAGTAGAGAGACGTAAGCAGAGGGTGTGTTCTCGAGAAGCTCCACTCTCTCTGCATCTGGATGGCATCTGACACTGCAGGAGGAAAGAGGAACAGGAGCTGCAAGTCAGCTTCTCAAAAGGCTACAATCCAAGCTTCAGAGAGGACAGCAACTGCTTTAAGGTGTGTTTTCAACTCTCCACAGCCTCTCTGTTTGTTAACCAGTCATCTCTTGGTGTCCACAGCTTCTGGTTCTAGGACCCCCAAGGAACCCCACTGCAGATGCTTGTGTTCCCCCATATACAGGAAATGATGATTTGCATGGAACCCGTACGCATCTGCCCTGCACATGATTACTGTAACACCGTGTCCAGGGTAAATGCTAAGTAGTTGTTGCACTTTTTAAAAATAAATCTGCACACCTTTAGTACAGATACTCCAAAGTCAGTTGAATTCACAGATGTGAAAACTGTATTTTCAAGCTGGGGATTTAGCTCAGTGGTGCTGCCGCCTGCCTTGCAAGTGTAAGGTCCTGAGTTCGAGCTCAGTACAAAAACAAAAAAAAAACAAAACAAAAACTGTATTCTCTACTACACCAATTTTCTGTGGCTTTGGCCCAGTTCCCTCCTGATAATTGTGTCACATTCATGAGGAAACCTTTCCAATAATTAGTTACATTTTGCTACTTCAAAACATTAAACTATCTGCAGACCAGTCCCAGTCAGGGGCTACCCCAGGGTGCTTGCCTGGAGCAGGGGTCCCCCCTCTCAGCCTTTTGCAGCTTCACACCTGCCCAGGCCACAAAAGTGAGTAGACAAGGTCACTACAGCAAGTCAGTGCCACGGAGGATGGCGTTCTGTCTATCCAAGGAGCCACCTGGTGTCTGGGCTAACGAGACACCCACAGGCAGATGACAACATGAAATCAAACACTTAAGAAAAATATAGAACAAGGGCTGGGGATTTAGCTGAATGGCACCACACTTGCTTTGCAAGTGGAAGATCTTGAGTTCAATCCCCAGTACCAAGAAAACAAAAACCAAAACTACAGAAATGCTTAAGAACAGGTTTACAAGTCAGGCATAGTGGCGCATGCCTGTAATCCTAGTACTTGGGAGGCTGAGGCAGGAGGATCGCTGTGGGTTCGAGAACAGTCTGGGCTACACAGTGAGTTCCAGGTTAGTCTCAACTACATAGTGAGACCCTGTCTCAAAAAACAAACAAACGAATAGGTTTCTAATGATGTACAAAATGAAACTGGGGTATTCACAGTGCAATTATGTCATTTAAAAGCCCATTCAGGGGCCAGGGATTTAGCTCAGTGGTTCCACTGCCTACCCCACAAGCTCAATGTCCTGAGTTTGATCCCCAGTACCGCCCCCCACACCGCCAAAAAAAGCCCATTTAGGAAAAAGCTATAAAAATTGTTTTGTGTAAAAGATAGCTCTGTTGGGGCTGGGGATGTAGCTCAGTGGCACCACACCTGCCTGGTAAGCATAAGGTTCTGAGTTTGATCCCTGGTACTGGGGGAAAAATAATGATAGCTCTGTTTTGGCGACAATGCAGGTGATAATTCCTCTGTCCTCTCTTTTTTATGCTTACCGGGGATCAAACTCAGGACGTTGTGTTTGCAAGGCAGGCATGGTGCCCTGGCCCTGTCCTTTCTTCTTTAATTCTAAATTTCCTCAAAAGGAAATTACTTCTTTTTTCATGGTGTGGGGTATGGAGTCCAGGGGCTCACACGTACCAGACAAGTGCTCTACCACTGAGCCACACCCCAGGCCAGGAAATGACTGTCACATGAAAGGACATTAGTGATAAAAGTCCTTCACCATCTGGAGGTGTCTGAAGAGGGTTAAACCGCATCACCTACTTCAGGGCCCCATGTTCCATGGACAAGAGCCACAAATCAGGGCCATTGGAGGGAGCATCACCCAGGTATCAGGGGACACAATGGGCAGGGGCAGGTACAGCACAGCTGGCCTACCTTTCAGCATAGGACTGTGCGTGAGCGTCTGTACCAGTGTGTGATGGAAAAACTTCTTCAGAGGATCTGGCGCAATCACACAACATGAGTGTGCACTGAACACATCGAACCTGCAGCACAGGAAGTCAGAGTCAGGGAGGGAGCACTGTGTCCCTCCACCACGAATGGCACCTTGGCCCGCAGGCACCATCATCTGCTAGTGAGGACATCAAACTACGGGCTTTAGGCAGAATCCAAGGAAGGTCATCTCGACAAGACACGCACAATGAAGAGGCTAGGAGGCTAGAGCAGGCAGGAGATTGGACACAGTTGGGGAGTGTGGGCTGGATGGAGGCAAGGCCATCAGGCCCAAGCGACAGGCCCAAGTCCACATGCTGCAGTTTACCACGTGAAATGGGAGTCACTGACCCTTCCCACCAGGGGGCCGCTAAGTCTGGAGCACAGCTGGGGCCACACCCAGCACACACTGGCCCAGAGTAGCTACTGCTGCTAGAGCCAGTGCCATTCTCTGGAGGGTTGGAAGAACAGGGCAGGCACCCGGAGGACTCTATGGGACAGGGTGCAAGGACCTGAGGAGCAAACAGAAGTCCCAGTCTGTCCTCAAGGGTACTTGAGGGCTTTCAGCACAGTCACCGTCAGCCCACAGCTCACGGACCCCAGAGTTGTGCAACAGACGTGATGCTCACACCTACAATGCAGGAAACTACATCCTTGGCTCCCCAGGTGACAGCCAGTGGTCTCACTGATTAAATCAGGTGCCTGCAGGTCACCCAGCATCCGCAGGTGTCATCTCTGCGCAGACACAGATGCCTCAAGAGGCACAGACTCCAGGGCCAACTGCACAGGGCAAGACCTCAGGGCACACGGTTGCTCAGGGCCTTTCCTGCCACCAGAGCAAGTCTGATCTTAAAAGCACTGGTGACTAAACACTCTGACATAGTGGCAGTCGTTACCGGGCTCAAGGGACACCAGTTTCAGCAATCTGGCTGTGCAGTATAGACCAGACTGTGTCCCCACAAAGGTCACACGGTGAAGCCCTTAGCCCTGGCACGAGCATCGTTGTAGGGGCCTCATGGTGACATTAGTGTCCTCGTATAGAGACCAGAGAGCAGCTGCCCCCTCTCCACACAACTGGCAAGCATTGCAGAAGGGGCCCTCAGAGTCTAGAATCACAGGACAGGTCTGCGCTCTGAGCCAGTCCACCAGCTTTGCTGTGGGAGCCTGAGTAGACTGACACACACTCAGACATTCCATGAAAGTGCCAAGTGATAAGTGTGCCCAGTAAGTAAACCTCAAGTGCTTGTGGTACACAGAACACCAGGAGCAAATTATCGAAAACAGAACAACCGACAAGGCTGGAAATACTGGGGAATCTGCCTGGCTTCTCAAGACTTCCACCTCACGGCCCCACCCACCCCAGAACCCGTGCCCCCAGGCGCAACACCCACATCCGCTGCAGTCTGTCTCTGTGTCCCCATGTGCCCCAGAGAGAGAGAGCTGAGGCAGCTGATGAGCTGTGCCGAGGGCGGCAGTGAGGCTGAGCTGCAAAGTGAATGACCACACAGATCTAGAAAGCACTGAGCTAGCGGAAGAGCAGCGCTCGGGACACGAGCGGTCACCTAGGCACAGGGAAAGGGAGCTACAGCAACCCTCGGGGCCTATCCTGAGCCAGAGCAAGGTGGGCAGAAGAGGAAGCTGAGCAGAGCCCAAGGCCATCAGCAACGGCAGGTAGGGTGCCCAGCGCCAGTGCTGCCACCCTGGTCCTGACAAGCAGGGTTGCGCTCCCCAGACGTACCAACACCTCACTGCCTTGTGAGCCGGGGACTCCTCCTGAAGGCCAGCAGCCAGGGAGTCCAGCGCAACTGAGGAGAGAACGTGCGACAGGACAGCATGTCAGCCCAGTGACAGCTGTGACACAGATGCAAGTCCTGTGACACACACACACACACACACACTCCCGGACAGGGTCAGTTTCCACATAGCACATGTCCACAGGCCCCCAGACACACAGATGACACCAGACCACCGTGATATCCAACACGCTCAGGCACCAAGGTTTGTGAGGTGGAAGAGTAATCCACAAACAGGCCTGCCAAGCACACGACAGGTGACAGAGCTCAGGAGGGCTGAGGGCTGAGAGCAGGCACACAGAGCACAGCCGCACAGGGGACCAGCTGCGGGCCCAGAAGCAGGCCCAGTGACACACAGGGCCACCTGCTTCATACGAGCCTTGAGCTTTGTAAACGGCTAGTAAGAAAACAAAATATTTACAGTTTGAGTCCTGAGAGTCAACTTACAGTTCAGCATTTTCTGCAGCACAGCCAGGGCAACCTGTCAGAAGGCACACGCGGCAATTTTTAAGCAGTGACCCACATGTGCCGCACAAGGGAACTGTTACATAAATTACAATGAGAACTGCTTTGCAGGCAGGGCCACTTCAAAGATTTCTGAAGTTAGAAATTACCCCAGACAATGACTCAGCGAGCGCCTCTGCAAGTTCCAGCCATGACACAAGTACTCTCAGCAGAGCCTGGAGCCACAGCGCTAGCCTCGGCACACACAGGGTCTGCTAAGGTGTCTTGGGTACTGTTACGGTTTATATCTAGATGACCCCCCAGAACCTCAGACACTCAGAGGTCTGGCTTTGGGGGGTGATCGGGTCATGGGGGAGTGACACTCATCAGTGGATTCACCCATGGATGAGATTACGGCTAAGTGTGATGTTGGAAGGTGGAGCCTGGTGGAGGAGATGGGTCGCTCTGAGCAGGGCCTGGAAGGGTCTAGCTCCCTTTCTACTCCTTTCCTTGACACTGCTTCCTGCTGCCATGCCACAAGCACAGCTCTCCTCTGCCATGTACCGGTGCTATGCCATCTGCCTTCGAGCCAGCTGACTATGGACTAAAACCTGAGGTAAAATAAACCTCTCTGGAGTCCTTTACTTTGTGGGTTTCAGGCATTGCCTTAGCAACGAGAAAGTGACTAAGACAGGTACTCTAGCGCCTGGTCAGATGGTCGCTGGTGCTGCAGTGCCCTAGCCAAGCATTCTGGGTATACCCCAGCAAGCACAGGCCTGTGTGCTAAAGACCCTGCCTGGAGACCTGTGGGGGTCAGAAAGCTTGGGTAAGAAAACGTTCCCGCCAGTGCCTTTCCTTTACGTCTCCCAGACTTCCAGAGGGGCAACACATGGGACACCTCACACCACCATGGACTGCCCAACAAAGAACTCAGACTATAACGTGGACAGAGTGCCAGCCACTGGCCCTGAAACGTCCAAAAGGGATCTAAGGTGTGGATGGGGTTGTTCTTTGGGCCATGGCCCTTTGTCATAATGAGGCCGATTCTCCAAACTCTGCACCTTACTCTTCCTCCTACCTGAGACATCTTCTCAGACTCCATGGTCCTTCCCAGATCAGAGTTGTCCTGAAATGCCCTCAAAACCAATAGCTGCACAAAATCTGAAAAGGCATAAACCCAAAATATTTACGGACAACATGGTCTCCAAACAGCTGTGAGTCACACAGGTCCTTCAGAGGGCTGGGTGTGGGCGTAGCTTGGAAAGCTGACCAGCACTGATGGAGCACCTGACTCGGGAAAGCCTACCCGGTCTCAGCACACAGTCATTCACCCAACCACTGTCCTTCCTGCACCCTATTTTAGAGGGAAAAGCTTAGAGTAGATCGAGTTTATATTTAGGACTTTCAATACAGGGAAGCAGGGCCAGGGATGTAGCTTAGTGGCACTGCACCTGCCTCACAAGTGCAAGGTCCTAAGTTCGATCCTTAGTACTGGAAACAAAAAGAAATTAATACAGAGAAGCAGATTCCAAGAGACATCTCATGGATGTTCACTCCAGCCAATCCTGACTACAGGAGGACCCAGGAGCCCTGCGTTCCAAGGAGCAAGATGGTACATAATTCATTCCTTTGTAAAGGTGGGAAACAAGAGCCTAAAGTTAAAGAGGCTTTCTGTTCCACCTTCACCTTCAAGTTCACTTCACTGGGACCAGAACCAGGAGCCGTGTGCCCTCGACCATCAGAAAGAATGCTTCTTGCAAAGGAGAAACCCACAAGCTGCTGGCGAATCCTGGTCCTTATGTGTAGGGGGCCTTCCCGGGCATCACCAGCAATGCAGAGGTCTGTGGCTTGAGTGCAGAGGGGCTGGGGTTTCTGTCATCCAGCTGACTGAGTAGAGTCCCCAGCTCCCGGGTCGATGTGAGCCCACAGGGTCATGCTGGGCCTGCCTCACAGGGTCCCACTCCCCACCCAGCCAGGTGCCTGTTCCCCAGTCCCTTGCTGGTGGTGACCCTACCAGAAAGCATAGCCCTGGTAGTATCGCCGGACTGGCAGGATGCTTCCATCTGCTCACACAGCACGCGCAGGTTCCCGAAAAGCCACACCGTCACAGCCTGAGCTTCGGGATGGCTGGGGACAGACAGACACCTGATAGAGCCCATCCCTGCATCCATCTCTCCTGAGGGGCAGTGACTATTTCTCTGTTTTGATACAGGATCTTGCTATGTAGCCTAGAGGGATCTCAAACTCATGATCCTCCGCAGCACTGTGCCTGACTAGGGCAGTTTTAATGTTTACCTCACTAGGAAGCAGGGCCAGTGAGCACCAGCTGGGCACAGCCTAGGGCAGTGGTGGGAACCTACAGCGCATGCTGCAGCCCGCTGTTTGTATCACTAAAGCTCTAAAAGGTTCACCATCACTGGCTTATGCCTCTGCCCAAGAAGTCCAAGTGGGTGTGGACGCAGGACCTGCCTGCTTGCTGCTGACACAAACATAATCATCTCCACACAGCTCACTTATGCGGAATAGCTCACAGTTGGTGGGCCAGTGACCGCTTCTTTTTGAGGAAACTTTGTTCTTCGCATATTTTCTCTACTGATTTCCATCTCACTGCTTTTTGCCTTGATTCTTACTACTTTCTTCATGCTTAGTTTGCTCTCCTTTTCCTGATCTCTAAGATCTCTAAGGTTTGGACCTAGGTTGACTGGAGAACACTTTTTTCCAAATAGAGGCTTTTACAACTATAAATTGCCCTCTAAACATTAGCTGCATCCTGTAAATTTCAGTACACTGTTTTCATCTCCATTCTTCTCAAGGTATGTTCACTTCCCCTTGTGATCCTTTACTCCATGGTTATTTAGAAATATGTTGTTGAAGACAGGTACTGGGGTATACATCTCTAATCCTAGCTACTCAGGAAGCCGAAGCAGGAAGATTCCAAACTCTAGCAAGACCCTGCCTCAAAATTAATTAATTAAATAGGGATGGGGATGCAGCTCAGTGTTACAGTGCCCCAGGCTTGACCCCCAGTACAGAAGGAAGGGAGGGAATGAAGGAAAACAGAGGAGGAGGGGAGAGAAGCTGGAGGGAGGGAGGACAGATGCTGCTTAGTTTCCACATTGACTTCTGGCGCTGACTCTGAACTCCTTTCTGGTTAGAAATCCTATCCAACCTGTTTCACGGCCTGACCCTCGTGCCCTCCCCTGGGCACTGTCCCCGCACCCCAGTGAATGAGCTCTCCAGCTGCGGCGGAAGTACCCAAGCAGCCGGCACACTCGACCAGAGCACAGAGCCAGAAGCCCTGGGACAGCAAGCCTCCCACTCCTGCCCACTACCTCTCCAGCAGCTCCTGCAGGCTGACGACGCTGTGCACATGCAGGCGCCACACAGCTTCCAGCAGCAAAGAGCTCTGAGGAGAAGAGAGACTGTGAGTGCCCTGCATGGGTGGCTTCCCGCCCAGCCCAAACTCTGCCCTTCATCACGTAGCCCTGTGCTGTCCGGCACAGCCTCTCTTCTGACTCCTGCCCACCAGGCTCAAGGAAGCTGTTCCAATCCTCCCCACACTGCAGCTCATGTGCTCCAAGCACACGTGGATAAGTCCATCTTGCTATCTTCTCACAGCTTGCAGGATGAAACTCAGACTCCCATGTGTGCCCAGCTTCCCTGGTCTTAACTTTCCTTTTTCTAAATACTTGCTAATCATAATTACTGCTTAATTATTTGAACTTTTCAAAAATTTAGGGGCCAGGGATTTAGCTCAGTGGTTCTGCTGCCTGCCTCACAAGCAAAAGGTCCCGAGTTCAATCCCTGCTATCAAAAAAAAAAATCTATAAACCTACTGAATTCAAAATGCTCCAAAAAAGAGCTTATAGGTACAATTATTTTGTGTTTGAGAGTCTCACTGTCTAGTCCAGGTTGGCCTTGAACTCACAGAAATCCTCCTGCCTCAGCCTCCCAACTGCTGAGATTACAGGTATGCACCACTATGCCTAACAATACAATTTTAAAATTATGTATGTACAATTCTTCGCTTTGGGGGGCGCGTTGAGACAGGGTCTTGCTATGTAGTTCAGGTTGGCCTCAAGCAGAGATCCTTCTGCCTCAGCTTCTCAAGTACTACAATCACAGGCATATGCCACCATCTCCAAATTTTAAATTATATTTTTATACCTTTCTGCCGTAGAAACCTTCAAACAATATATTCAAGAAAGTACATCATCATGTTTCTGAGATGTGTCCATTCTAACAAGCACTACTATAATGACAAGTAAATGCCAACAGGGAACCAAAGTTCTTCGTTCCTGCCCACAATATATTGGATGGAGACCTCCCTCCACCCTTTTTTTAAACTCTCTAATGATTGAGGACTTTGGCTGAATTCCTAAGAAAGCCCAAGGACCCCCAAATCAAAAGAACACCCCTGGAAAACCTGACTAGAACTGCAACCTCAAATTACCTGCACTCTCCATAATTCCTGACAGAAGGAAAGACGAGAGAACATACTGTGTGCCAATAAATACTGAGCAACATCTAACAAGGAAGCCACCTTTTTCTGAAAAGAGAAAATAGTTTAAAAGCAGGCCCAGTAACTAAAACAGTATTAACGAAATGTCCCATTGCTCAATAGCAATGCCATCTGTTCCCACCTAAGGGCACCGGATCTTACCCTCTGCTCCGAGCTGAGCAGAACTGGGTGGCCAGGCTCCGCACACACCTGCTCCATGCTGTAGGCCACCATCCTGGCCGCCAGGAGAGCCACAGGAACCCCCAATCTCAAGGCTCGATCCCGCAAGGCAGAGCCTTAAAGACAAAACCACAGCCTTCCTTGAAAACATGGGGAAACTGGAAACACAAGACTAGGGTTTAAAATGTCCCTTTTAAGTTGCAGCATTACAGAATACTGCCTGTAAAGGAAAAGACAGCTGGGCATAGTGCAGCACACCTGTCATCACAGCACTCAGAAGGTGCAGGCAGGAGTTCAAGCACGTCATGGTCAGAGCAGCTTCTGACACAATCATTAGTAACATCGGGACCCAGAGCTGTGAACCTGCACTTGTTACGTCTCATTTGACACAAAATCAAGCAGAACCAGCAGGGGCATTCTGACACATATGTACTTAGGGAACATCCTTCTCTCTCGAAGGAACACCAGGAACTGAGAACCCCAGTGGGCTCATCAATTAATTTTGCTTTTCCAGGGGACATGACTGGGGATTGAACCCAGGAGTCCAGGCACACTAAACAAGCGCTCTACCACTGAGCAACATTCCAGCCTCTTACTCTATTTTATCAATTATGTCACAGCTGAGCCTCTTCTCACTGACTACACTGATGCTGGAGTCAGAACTAGGCAGGGCTTTCCCAGTGCTCTGCTTTGCACCTGGGGACAGAGAAGCCACAGGTGTGCTGTCAGGCAGAACCTGAATTACTGGCCCTTGGGCAGCCACCAGGCTTCCTGAGCAACCAGCCTCTGGCATGCAGCCCTTAAAGCAAAAACGCTTAACAGGGTAGAAACGGGCACTGCCCATAAGCAAGACATTCTCTAATGTACATTCTTCCAAAACTAACTTTCAAGAAAAACAGGAAAAGAAAATATATTATGGACATGTACTAACTCCCCACAATGAATGTATCACTGTGTTCTGGAAATGTACACTAAAACTTTTTTAAAATGTGAATTAGGGCTGAGGATTTAGCTCAGTGACAGCGTGCCAATCTCACAAGCGTGGTGGCCTGAGTTTGATCCCCAGTACCAAAAAAATAAAAACAAAAATTTTAAAAATTAAAAAAAACAAAACAAAACAAAACAGAAAATTGCCCATTATCTGCAAGTCTCTGAAAACACATAAATATCTAAGTGAAGCCATGTACAATAGCTACAGACACTTCAAATAACAGTATTAGAAATCAGTTGCAGGCCGGTATTTAGCTCAGTGATTCCACTGCCTGCCTTGCAAGTGCAAGGACCCGAGTTTGATCCCTAGCACCAAAAAAAAAAAAAAAAAAAAAAAGCTAATTACTAAGCACCTGTTTCCAATTTATCTCCACGAGAAAATCTATTCCTCTTTCTTTACAAGCCTTTAACAGCAGTATGGTAGCCATCTCCTTAGCTTGAAAATCAAACTAAAAAATTAGTGAATTAAGAGACTATATTTCTATAGTCAAAGTTAAGATATTCTCATATAAGTTTTTATGCTTTGATCCAAAGAGCATACAAGAACATATGGCTAAGGGCCAGGGATTTAGCTCTGTGGCACTACACCTGCCTTGCAAATGCAAGGTCCTAAGTTCGATCCCTGGTACCAAAAAAAAAAAAAAAAAAAAAAATTAA
>NW_022900944.1:48953699-48964651 GCF_012274545.1 Fukomys damarensis
AAAAAAAAAAAAAAAAAAAAAAATGTATGGCTAAGCTTGGTTCCCTGGACTGGTGGTGCATAATCTGACAATTTCAAATGTAATTATGGCAAGGAAAAGCTGTATCGTTTACCAGTGGCATTCGGTGATCAGTTGTCAAAGCAGAGGTATTAATTTAAGATTATTTCTAATATACTTTAAAATGAATTAGTTAATATCACTTTCTGAAACAACAGTCATTACATTCTAAAAATGTGAAGAACAAGAAAATGGTGGGTGAAGGGAGGCAGGGGTATGGGAAAAAAACGAGAACCAAGATCTGTCATGTAAAGGTACAAGATCCCAATGATGAATGTAACTGTACTGCATACCTAAAAAGTACCAGTAAACTTAATAAGATTAAACAAACAAAAAGAAAGTGGCTTATTTTTTGTTATTCCCCCTATCTCACTCTCAAACTGGGATGGGGGTGACACCTAGACACAAAACCCAAAACAAGTCACAAAATATTACATGCAATTAGTAACTATATACCTACAAGCCGAAAGCCGTTATTTGGGGGAATTCAAATTTCTACTTATAAGCAGGTCAGTCACTTATAAAGAGTCCTCTATAATTCAATTAAGAAAATGAAGCTGCAGGGGCCAGGGATCTGGCTTCCTGGTTCTGCCGCCTGCCTTGCAAGCACAGTGGCCCGAGTTCAATCCCCAGCACCAAAAAAGAAAGAAAGAAAGAAAATGAAGCTGCAAATTACCTATGAAGGAGCTAGAACGATCACTGCAGGCCTCAGCCCTGTCACAATCGATCAATTTACTGAGGCACAATTTTTTACAAGGTGGATCTTCTACCTAGAAACCAGAACAGGGAGAGTGCTGCTTTTAAAATTCAGGTTCAGTGCATAGACTACTTGCATAATGGGCATTCTTAAACATGTTTAAAGGCACAACTTACTAAAGCCTCTTGAAAATTAGTATTAAATTCTTTATTCAAGGGTGCTCACCTCCAAAGAGGTAAATGCTTCCAGCCTTTCCTGTCACCTGGTCAGCTCCTTCCAGCTGTGTCCATCAGGCACACTGTGCTTCCCCAGTGCAAAAACCCCAAAACTAAATTTGCCGACAACGGCCAAGTCAACTTCCTTTTTTTATGTGAATTTATTTTTTTATTAGTGCTTGTGCGCAGTACATAATGTTTACATTCACCTTAGGGAGGAGGTGCAGGTACTTAACACATCTTAATTCTTTTTAATTCCCCTCCCCACACTCCCTCTAGATTCCCTTTGCATGTGCAAAAGACCTATCTCCCTGTTTCTTAGTGTCTTTTATTTCTTTAAAGTATTTATGCTGTGGCTGCCTCACATAAGTTATGCGATATTTAAGTTACGTGTGTCGGCTTTATTTCACTTACCAACACTGTGGTCACAAGGTGCACTGGTTTCCCTCTTACCTCAAGCAAAAGATCCTCCAAGTTCAGGTGGCGTCTCAGGAGCTGCACAGCTGATTCCTTTAATTTCTGTTCACTTTCAGGATTATGTTTGCGCCGCTTGACCCTTCCCGCTAAGGGAGAAATTAGTTTCAATACGTGACAGCACTAACACCTTCGCCCCGCCACAACAGCCCCTCAGCCGGATGAACCCAACCCCAGGGAGAGCCAGGGGACACAGCCAACGTGCGGGCGACCCGGGCCTCCAGAAGCAGCGCCGCTCTAAGCGCCGGCCAGCGAGCGCCCGCTCACCCAAGAGCTCCTCCCAGGGCCTCCGGCAGCCCGGAGCCCACAAGTCCGGACGCCGTAAGCCAGCCATGCGGAGCTCTTGGCCATAGGTAAAGCTTCCTGCAGTGGAGCCCGCGCTGCCTTCCCATTGGCTGCGGCCAGACGCGCACTTCCATTGGCTGACGGTCACGCAGTCACACACCCCAAGTGGGCGGGAGCCTCACGTATTAGCTCCATTGGAGTGGCTTTGGGTGGAAACGCGTAGCAGCCATCTTCGTTGTGGCCGGAGTTTAAGCCGTGCTTGACAACCAGGGAAAAGTCTACCTGTGGCATTTCGTGCGAAGAAACGGTGATGTCACTGATGCGTCAAACTGGTTCTGAAGATACAGTCGGACCAACCTAGATGGGAGAGTGTGGGAGCCCGCCATGGCTCTCTGGCATTTGGCATTTGAAAGGAAACTTCCTCTACAATGAAGGCATTGATACAAGCTATGTAGCATTTGTTACCTTTCAAGGACTTTGTTTGTCAAGCTTTTTTGTTCTTTGACCCTGTGGTGGGAGGAACTCAAAGAGATAGCCAAAGATCTGGTGTTATCTGTAGGAGTCAGAAAATCCGGTTTTTGCATAAGAAATGATGGAGATGATTGCTTGATGCTCCCTGTTGATGTGCCTTTAAGGAAAGCTGTTTCTGTAGAAATAAACCAGACTTCTCTTGGTCTCCACTCAGGCGTGAGTGTTTTTCCTTTCTCAATCCTCACTCCCCAACTCAGGCATGTTCGTGTTGTGACGGCTGGACTGCCACAGGAGAGATGTTAAAAACCTCTGGCCTGTATTGCTGGAAACTCCCAGAGCCTGCTGTGCGGGTCTGTCTTGGACTACGGGAAAGTGGAAAGTGGACCAGAGGGGATTTCTTGCCTGAAAGGTGAGGGTTGGAGAGCATGCAGCTGGTAAAATTTCTCCCTGCTCAGCATCCAGGCTGCTCAGGAAAGACAACCGGCCGTAGAATGCCTTTTGCCTCAGATTCTCCATTTATAAGAGCAGCCGGGCATGTTCAGACTCCTTGGCGGGACGAAGGTGTCAGTGCTGTCACGTTTTCAAACCGATTTCTCCCTTAGCAGGAAGGGTCAAGCGGCACAAACATAATCCTGAAAGTGAACAGAAATGAAAGGAATCAGCTGTGCAGCTACTGGATTCCCTGGGAAGGACAAGAGGTCTTGCTTGGAGCGTTGCCTGGAAGCCCAGAGCAGAGGTGACCTGCAGGGCCTGATCCAGAGCCGGAGGCACTGAGAGGCACCGAGAGAGTTAGGGTCGGAGTGATCTTAACCTTTCACCTGGAAGGCCTTTCCTCAAGGGAACTGGCTGGTCCAGGGAGTCTATCTGTCACACCAGGGCTGATACCTGCCACACTGTGCTTTTGTACTTCCTAGAAGGACTGTTCTCCACGGAAGGAGGTGGGTGGGTTCGACGACAGCCACATTTGGAAGATGCATTACTCCAGATTCCTTACAGAAGATAAGAGAGGTGAAAGCAGACAAGAAGTGAGGATGGGCCTGTCATGGATGGGGAGAGTCTGTGGCGAGTCCTGGTAGTAGCTACCTTTCATCCCAAGAGAGCCAACCTGCGCTGAAACTCAGCAGCACATCACAGTGCACACACACCACTCATGCCACATACACAGATGCACAGTTGACACGCATGCATACTGCTCAGATTAATCACACGTACATTCACCGTGCACACACACACCATACATACGCACAGACACTGCATACACAGCATTTCAATGAGATCCTACCACTTTGTTCCTCCAGCAAAATCACTCATCATTGGAAGTAAGAAAGAAGGGGCAGACAGGCTGGGGATTTAGCTCAGTGGCACCATGCCTGCCTTGAAAGCTCAGGGTCCTGAGTTTGATGTCCCGTACCAGAAAAAAGAAAAGAAAAAAATAAGGGGAAAGAATTGTCAGCAATACAGTTACATAAAATTGCTGGGTTCCCAGAATCCAACAGCCTGGGAGGCATCTGTTAAGACCCTGAGAGGAAGGGAAAGTGCACAGAGAGACTTATGCCAATTGCTATCTTGCATTTTGTACCTAGCAGAGCAGCTCCCTCTCTGCGATCTATGAAGTCAGCCCTCTACACAAGGGTTTGTAGAAAAAAATATAAATAAATAAAAACAGGGCTGGGGATTTAGCTCAGCTGTTCCGCCGCCTGCCTTGCAAGTGCAAGGACCCGAGTTTGATCCCTGGTACCAAAAAAATAAATAAAATTCAAATTCAAATTGTTACCTTGCTCTGACTGAAGCAAGCTCCCTGAGAGGGAGGTCCCTAGTGGAGGGAAGAGTTGCCCCAGCAAGACAGGAAGCCAGGAGTCTGACCTTCAAGTTTTCAAAGGACTGCATCCTGCTAGCCTGAAGGTGGTACTGTCGTGCTGGTAAACAATGCCTCGCACCTCAAAAGAGAAAATCTAGGGGGTGTGGTGGCACACCTGTGATTCCAGCGCTCAGAAGGGCCTCATGTCCTCCAGCAGGGAGACAGGAGATCAGGCTGTATCTTCTCAGCACAAGTCTATGTCACCAACATGTGACCACCAGTTTCCTTGCCTGCTACTTGTCTTCCTGATTTTCAGAAGGAAAGTGAACTCTTTTACACAAACATGAAAAGGATTTTTCTCTCCATTGTAAGAGTAATAACAGGAGCCAGGGATTTAGCTTAGGGGTGCCGCCACTTGCAGGCACAAGGACCTGAGTTCAATCCTTGGTACAAAAAAAAAAGTAATGTTTCTTGACATAAAATGAAAAATGCAGAAGAGCAAGCTGGACGTGGTAGGATGCATACATTAATATGTGTTCTTTACTTTTGGCCCTCAACATCTTTACCTAGTGGAAGATCAGGGGTAAATTCTGAGAAGTTTGTATCACAAACCCCTCCCCTGTTTTCACTCAAAGATCGCAGGACTCCAGGATATGGAATGCTAAAAAGATGTGTATTCAAAGATCCGAACTTAATGGAAGTAATTTTTTATTGCTGCATCAAGGAAATTCTTAAGTAGAATGGCTTTTTCCCCCTTGGTGCGTGACGATAAAGTGTATAATGATCCCAAGTTCCATCTGGTGGCACAGCCACGGGCCACAGAGTGAGCTGAATGACGGCTCTCAGAAGTCATGGTCACATTCTGACCCCTGGGATTCAAAAATACTAACTTACTCAGAAATAGAGTCTTTGCAAGTGTAAGTAAAAGAGTCTCTAGATGAAATGGCCCTGGATTATCCAGGTGGGCCCTAAATCCAATGACAGATGTCCAAATAGGAAACGGAGTAAAAGATGACACGGGGAAGAGGGGACTCCACGGAGATGGGGAGGGGCCGGGGAAAGCTCAGTGGAGCCACACCTGTCTCGCAAGTGTGAGGTCTTGAGTTCGATCTGCTGGACCCAGAGAGAGAGAGAGAGAGAGAGAGACAGAGAGACAGAGAGACAGAGAGAGAGAGAGAGAGGGAGAGAGAGGGAGAGAGAGGCAGCTGCACCTGGACCGAGAGAGAGAGAGAGAGAGAGAGAGAGAGAGAGAGAGAGAGAGAGAGAGAGAGAGAGAGAGAGAGAGAGAGAGAGAGAGAGAGAGAGAGAGAGAGACAGAGAGAGAGAGAGAGAGAGAGACAGAGAGAGACAGAGAGAGAGAGAGAGAGAGAGAGAGAGAGAGAGAGGGAGAGAGAGGCAGCTGCACCTGGACCGAGAGAGAGAGAGAGAGAGAGAGAGAGAGAGAGAGAGAGAGCTGCACAGCCGAGGAGCTCCTAGAGGCATCAGAAGCTGGAGGAACCAAACAACACAATTTTGCCCCAGTGCTTCTGGAGGGAGCTGGGCTCGAGCTGATTTCCAGCCTTCAGAACAGTTAGAGGGTCAGGGGAAGTGAGGTATAGCTGTAATCTCAACAATCGAGGCTGTTGGGGCATTTGGAGCAGGGGAATTTCAAGTCAAGAGCAGCTAGAACTACATAGTGAGACATTTCTCAACAAAACAAAACAAAAATTTCTATTGCTTAAGCCCGCCAGGTCGTGGTCATTTGCTTCGGCATCCCCATGAAAGTCCTACGTCCACCATTGCTTCTGCCCATCAGTATACACGTTAGCACAGCGAAAGAGGACAATTACTCTGTACTGTTGTTATGAAAATAACCTTCATATACTTGCCACCCTGAGTATCTGTGGGTCCCAGGTAGAGGTCGGGTCCCAGCGCAGACAGCACTCTACACAGAAGGCAAGATAGTAAATATTTTAACATCGTGGGCCATGGTCTCCATCACTACTACTCAACTATACTACAACATCAGGAAAGCAGCTGTAAATGATATGTCACAAATGTGGCTGTGTGCCAATAAAATTTTATTCCCAAAAACAGGGAGTCCAGACATGGCCTTGAGCCCCAGTTTTCCAGTCTCTGGTCTCCTGAAAAATGACTGTACTGTGAATGCAGAAAGCTGGATTCCATCTTGGCCTTTAGGAGCTCTACAAGTTCAAGACAAGGTCAGCCTTTACCTCATGTTTTTCTTCTGTGAAAAACCTCGTGTTTAAACTTCACGTTTATCTCCTGCATGGGACTCCTGCGAGAATGAAATGAAATCACATAGTGAAGTTACTATGAATATTTTACAAACACATTCAGGTGCTCATTCAGCACATGTGTTGGGCTCCTATTCAAGGGCTGGAGACGTGGCAGGGAGAAAAACACAAGACAGGAAAAACTCTGGCTCTGTGGGGTACATGGTCTAGTGGGAACAGAGGAACATCATAAGAAATTGTGGCATGCTGCTTGCCATATGCTTAAGTGCTGTGAGAAAAAAAGAATTGTTAGTTACTAAGCTATGTTTGGGAGGCAGCAGGGACCATTGGGCCTTTTGTTTTGTGTTTGAGACAAGGTCTTGCTGTGTAGCCCAGGTTGATTTTAAACTGAAGTCCTCCTGCCTCAGCCTTCTGAGTGCTAGGTTTGTAGGTGTGCATGCCTAGCATGTGGAGCCCTTCTGAGCTTTATAAAATCTCAGCCTTCAGGTGTCCAACACACCAGTCATCCATTCACCTCCCTGATGTCTGCTGAGAGTGGGCAGCCTTTAGAGACTATTTTCTGTCAAACTAATTCTCTTCTCAAAAAATAAAAATTCAATTTAAAAGAAAACTTTACATACTAATGTAAGTGGAAATCCCATATTCTTCTCATGCATCATAAACCAATATGAATAATTTAAAGAAATTTGTTGGAATTTGTCTTTGGTGGGTTGGGGGTGTGGCTCAGTGTCACCATGCCTGCCTGGCAAGTACAAGGTCCTAAGTTCAATCCCCGGTTCCACAAAACAAAACAAAAAAGAATTTGTCTTTGCGGATAGGGGATTTAGCTCAGTGGAAGATCTCTTGCTTACCAAGTATGAGGCCCTAGGTTCAGTCCTCAGCACCAAAAAATTAAAAAACAAAAAAAGCAAAAATAAAAAAATTGCCTTTGTTTCATTTGCAATCATCTGTGCATTTCACACATGCTTAGGAAGGCTGAAAGCATTACTGCTACCCCAACAATCAGAAGGGTGTTATCTCCCTGAGAAACAATTAGCCTGGCACCCATGGAAAGACAGTCTCTAAAGAAATGGGATCCACACACTGCCCCTCTGTGCATCGCAGGATGGAGAGAGATCAGGTACTGTATACACAGGTAACAAGGTGAATTCTCTAATAAACGGCTGAAGGCCGAGTGTGGGTGAGAAGACGGAATCCCTGGGAGCACAAACACGAGGAGAGCGGACGCCCACTCGCGGGTTCTCATCCACACAGCTTCCTGGGAACTCAGGAAGGGGACTGGGTCAGGAAGTGGCCCTTGAAGAAGTCACCCACAGTGCTCCTGCCTGGAGAAGGGACGGGTCACCGCACCAGGAAGGCACAGACCTTTTCTCCCATGAAACAAAAGCCTGAAAATACAGGTGGGGCCACTAACCGTGTTGTACTCAGGGAAAAGGTGGAAAGCTGCTGTGGCTGGGGAAAGAATCCAGGAAAAAGCATCTAGTTTGGAGCATGGGGAGAGCCTGCCCTAGTGCCAGACCCTTCGGGGAAACTCCAAAGAGGAACCCCGAGGATGCAGGCAGGATCACTGAGAAAGCCCCATCCAGAGCCCAGGACAGGATCGTCTAAGACTGGAGATGGATCGAGACAAGAGAGGACACCGTCTCTACATGCCCACCACTCCCAGGCTAACGAGTGACGACCCCCAGCACTACGGCTGGGAGTGAGGCGAAGACACGCAGAGGTCCACAGGCTAACCTGAAGGTAGGGGGTGAAGCGGGAGCCAGGAGGACATTCCCGAGGCAGCACAGTCCCCGTATAATGAGGACAGTGTTAGAGGAAAGTGTGGGTGGTGTTCAGAGGGCAGCCATGGCACCAGCCAGCCCAAACCCCAGGCCCTGGGCTGACCACACAGACAACCCCAGTGACTTGGCAGAAGCTACACTTCCAGTTCAAGACAGAACATCTACTTTGCACTCTGTTGGCCAAATGCAACACTTGACATTCAATCAAAAAATATAAGACACAGAGTAAGAAAATAAAAAGCAAGGCACTCTTAAGAGACAACACAGCTCAACACAAGCAAGGAAAAACAGGAATTACCCAAACTGGAAAACAGTTTAATATGAGAGCAAAAAAGCCTTACACACACACACACACACACACACACACACACACACATCACAAGAAAACCTGGGAGTGGTGGCTCACGCCTGCGATCCCAGAATTTGAGAGGCTGAAACAGGAGGATTGTGAGTTTGAGGCCAGCCTGGGCTACATAGTGAGACCTTGTCTCGAAAAGCTGATGAATAAATAAATAATAAAAGAGGATCCAAGAGCTGTGGAATAACATCAAATGATATGCGAAAGCCAAAACAGGCCTCCCAAAAGAATAAGAGAAAGAATGGAGCAGGAGAAATGGTTAAAGAGACAATGGCTGAAATTTTTCAAGAAATAGAAAAATGATCCATTAAGATCTGAAGACTCAAAGCACAAACAATGGGAGAACTGAAACCATACAACACATCCATATATGGTATTCAGACTGCCAACATTGCTGGATGCTGTGGTACACACCTGTAATCCCAGCACTTGGGAGGCTGAGGCAGGAGGATTGTGAATTGGAGGCCAGCGTGGGCTACATAGTGAGTTCAAGATCAGCCTGAGGGCTGGGGATTTAGCTCAGTGGTGCCACCGCCTGCCTTGCCAGCATAAGGTCCTGAGTTCGATCTCTGGTACCAAAGAAAAAAAAAAAGAAAAAAAGAAAGAATCAGCCTGAACTGCATACTAAGACCTATCTCAAAAACAAAACAAAACAAACAACAACTGCCAACATCAAAGAGCAAAAAAATTGTTACAGTGATGGGAAACTAGACATTAAACACAAAGAAACAAAGTTATGAATTATAGCAGACATCTGACCCAGTGGCACGGGAACACCAGATGATGGAGAGCGTATGTAAGGTGATGGGGATTTAGCTCAGTGGCAAAGCACCTGCTTTTGTAAGTGCAAGGTTCTGTGGTCCCGAGTTCTATCCCCAGTACTGCGATAAATAAGTAAAGTAGTGGGGAAGGGGAAGGGGTGAAAAAATAATTAAGATGTGTTATGTACATGTACCAACTCCCCACGACAAATGTAATCATGTAGTAATAAAAAATGTAGGCTTTAAAAATTTAAAAAGTGTTGGGAAAACCCATCAATTCAGAAAACCTAGCAAAGATAGCTTTGAAATAATGAAGGCAAAATCAAAACATGTTGTTATACAAAAGGTGACAGAATTTATTATCAACAGACCCACATTGCAAGAAATGCTGAAGTTCTTCAGACTGAAGGAATGTATCAGACAGAAATTTGGATCTGCACACAGAAAAAATTTTACATCTCCAGAAATGGATAAAGTGAAAGCAAATATAAAAACACTATAAAGATAATTGTCTGTGTAGACCAAGAAAGGTAGTGTTATGGCTGTATCCAGATGTCCCCCAAAGCCTCATGCAGCCATAGGTGGGGCTTTTCAGAGGTGGCTGGGTCTAGCATGTGTGATGCTGAAATTGATTCATGGTGCAATTCTGGGACCACATGCACTAGGATTAAGGATGTGAGTGCTGCCTGCCCTAAGTAACCCGGATAAGATATAAGGGATAGGGCCTGGAATTTAGCCCAGTGGCACCATGCCTGCCTCACAGGCACAAGGTCCTGCATTTGATCCCAGGGGGTACCAGGGAAAAAAAAAAAAGATGTAAGGGAAAGAAAGACCTCCGGCTGTCCAGCTGTCCTTTGTTGCTTTTGCTACCTTCTGCTCCCCACGAACTGGTTGTCCTCTGCGATGCCACCCTGCCTTGGAGCTAGCTGATGATTATGGGCTGAAACCTCTACAAACTGTGAGCTAAATAAACCCTTCCCCCTTTAACTTTAGGTGTTGATTGTTTTGTCTCAGCAACAAGACAAAGAGTAAGGAAGGCAGATTTTGGTAGGAGAGAAGTGGGATCTATACTATACTCGACCAAGTGGTTCAGGAGCCTTTGGGACTGGATTGTGGGAAGAGTTTGGAAAGGTTTGGTGTCACTGGCTGAATACAGCCTGAAGCTGTATTTGATGGGAGTTTCTGGTCAGAGTTCAGAAGACCAGAAGGCTGATAAAAAATCTGCCTGCCGATAAAGGAAGTTTCTGCTGGGAAAGAGGACTAAATTGGTTGTTGGACTCCAGACAGCGCGTATTATACCTTGGCAGAAAGTTTATCTGCATTTTGCTCATGTCCAGAGACTGCCTGAAACCAAGATTAAGGGCATCAGACTAATCTGGCAGAAGAAATTTGAGGCAGTCTGATTGATACAGGGGAAGAGATGTAACTCCCAGATGTGCTAGATATCTGAAGCGCGAGTTCATGTTCTCTAAAATTGAAGAATAAATTCTAGAAACAATAGAGGTGAAGAGTAGGAAATATTTATTGAGAGAAAGATAGTTTCTATCTAAGAGACAGAAGGGGACCAGAAAGTGGGTTGCCCACTCGCCCAACTTTTCAATGGTGTTTTATAGGACAAAGCCATGAGCGGAGGCAGGTTCAAGATGGGACAAAACTATAGTCAACTAGTAAGATTACAAGTGCAATTGCTTAGGTAATATTGGGATCCAATGAGAAATCACAAGGTGAACAAAACTATGAACAACCAATAGAATCGTGACAAGTATAGTCTCTTAGGGAATTTTTTTTTTTTTTTTTTTTTTTTTTTTTTTTCCA